>NC_045435.1:100419154-100436728 GCF_002776525.5 Piliocolobus tephrosceles | reverse complement strand
TCTATCTATCTATCTATCTATCTATCTATCTATCTATCTATCTATCTATCTATATCCTTTAAATGTTTATAACCTTTGACTTACCAATCTCTCCTCTTCAACTTTGTCCTAAAGAAATAATTTTTAAAAGTCAGATGAGCCTTTTTGGGCCCTGCCGGATGCTGAACCCAGCATTATTTAAAATAATGAAAAGCTAGAAATATCCTAAAGGTCTCAAAATTACCAAAAGGTTAATTGCAGTACATCCACCTGATGTAATGTTAGGTAGCAATCAAAAAGATATTTATAAGACTATCTAATGGCATGGAAATGTGTTCATGATACGATGCTAAGTGAAAAAACAGAATGCCATTTCGATGATATGTTATGATTTGAGTTTTATCTAATAGATCTTTGACGGGAATTAATTTCACTAACCTGTTAATAGAGGTTGGCTATAGCTGGTAGCAATATGGATTTATTGTATTCTCTGATTTCTACTTTCTTCTGTGTGTTCCAAATTTTTTACAGTATGCATGTACTAGTGTGATAATCAAGATGAAAGAGTTTAGTAAAAACAGTGTATTCCTTCTATCAGCTTTCAGTACACAGATAAAATGGTAAAAAGACAGAGAGAGGGTTAGACCATCTCCTCCTGACTTTGTTCAGAAGTGAAATCGTCTCCACCTACTAGGCACACCAAGCCTCACACAGTCACACACCTTTCCTGCAGCACTGCATCTCCCACCTCCCACCCCAGGGGAGCACAGCACGGCTTGAGGCTGTGGCTGGAGGAATGTCCCTCCTGCATGTGTGATCCCTGAACCTTTCTCGTAGGCTCCATCACAAGGTAACACTCTTGGGCTGATTTTATGAGCAGTAAAAGCTACGGTAAGGTGATGAGGACTGATGGTCATGGACATAGCGTTCAATGTGTGGGACTCAAATGCAATTCAAATGCAATTCTGGGGTGCATATGTATTCGAGCTGGTCACTGCAACCAGACCTCGGCCTGTGCCCAGGCTTCTGTTATGATCTCCAGAGGAGCTCACATTCTTTTCCAAATGCTGGCTTCCTCCTCTGGGACAGAGAAGCTCTTTTCTTCTCATTACCTCAAACCCTGCTTATTCCAGGACATGAGTTTTACAGAATCAAAACCCTCTTATCTAATGGTCTCCACTTTAGTAAATGCATTCACAAATTGATAATGATTTACCAAAAGACTGATTCATTCATTTACTCATTTGACCAAGGTCTACCTCAAGGGATTTTTGTAAGAATTAAGTGACATCATGTAAGTAAAGCTTCTAGTTCAATGCCCGACACATTGTAAATTTAAACTTTCATTAAGTTCTTATTCCATTCCAGATGCTGGGAGACACGAAATAAACTAAAAAGTGTTTGTTGACATGGAAGGAGGTAGATTTACTCCCATTCTAGAAATGAGAAACAGAGATTTGGAGAAGTTCTGTAACTAGCGCAAGCCCACACAGATAATGAAGGACTGAAGGAGGAGTCAAACTTGGGTCTTTTGCTGGCCAGAGCCCATGCTCTTTCCATCCCTCTTCTCTACTTCACAAGCCAGGGTTTTCCTGTATGGGTGGAAGGAAAATGATAGCACTCTTCAGCAGACTTCTTCATGTAGCCCAAAGGGCTGTCAATGTATCTGAAAACATCTCTAGTAGCTAAGTCAGTTAGCTGATCCCCCTTTCTCAGCTACTATTTTTATGGATATAAGAAGCGCAGGGACCATGACTAGGGATAAAGTAATGTTTCTGCTTGGGTTATAGCACCATCATGTGGCTCTTTCCTTTTCACATGATGGTGGCTGCAGAATGTGGGAGTAGCCTTCCTTGTGCTCGCCAGCTTTTATGCTGCTGCTACGATTTCCCTGGGAGAGAGTCTGTTTTGCAAATATCCCATTCAGCGATTCCCCAGACTTTTCAGTGATTGTATGTGGGTTTTGAAAAAGCCCAAGAAGCCATGGACTTTTAAGACATTGATGGGGGCTTTCTCCAAAACCCCAAATAGTGTCAAAAAATTTTCAAGTACATATTTAAAAATAAGTGCATAAAACTCTTGATTAATAAAACTAAACTTGCATTGGCCACTTTCCTGATGTAAATGAGAGCTTTTTACAAGGCTGATGTGGCATTTAGGGGAGACACTGGGGAGACTGCTGAGGAAGTAGATGGGCTCTCCTTCCTCCAGTCACAAAACAGCGGGTCTTTTCCATGCAAAGAGTTGGTGGTATTTTGAACCTCAGCAAGTCCAAAGTAGAACAGAAAATGGAAATTGGTTCCCTGTAACTAAAATGTCCCATCTTTATTCCCTAAAGGAGAAAAAAGATGGTATTTTGGAACAGCACCCAAGCAGAATTTCCGTTTTGATTTGAGTATAATCTTGAGTGAGTAAAATCAGCAGAAAGTGTATCTAACTTACCTGAGCCCCTCCAGTTCCTGGATTGGGTTCTTGTACATAAAGCTTCTTGGCAAAGGATCATTGGGTGAGAGGTGTGATAGGACTGAGTAAGGGGGATGATCTTTAGGGCCAGTTCAGTGGATGTCCTTGGGCAAGTTCCTTCACCGCTCTGGGTCTCAGTTTGTAAAACAAAGGAAATCAACCAGATCTTTTCTAGGGTTTTAAGGAATGAGAAGGGGGTCATGTAGATCCTGGTTCCTTGATTTCTCCTTAGCACTTGGAAAGCACTGGACATGCTATGAAATGACTGTACGATTCTTGGTTCTTGAGTTTCAGAAATGGGGGCTCAGCTTTAGTCCTGAATTGCAGAGCTATGAAATGAAGATATTATAGGCAACTTGGTCAGCTACAGGCTCACCCAGCTGCACTTGCTGCTCTGTTCCTCTCTCTGGAATAGTCTGAAAGAAGTGTAATCTTTGAGATCTGTAATCTCAAAGTAGTGTTGTCACACCACCAGTGTGACTAGTAAACGCTTAATGTCACCATTTGTGCTTCTACTAGATTTAGTCTTCCCTACCTCATGTATGGAAGTGAGTTCACTTGGTAAATAGGTAGAGAATGCAGTAACTGGGTCAGATGAAGGTATATACAACCATCAGTTTCACATTCAGCCTTTACACATATGTCCTACTCTGATCAAATGGGAGATTTGCCTAACACACTCAGAACTTTCTTTCATTTGTGTTTTTAATCGAGCTGTTCTCCAAGCCATAAACTCTCTCTAGGTCTTTCCACCTGCTCTTTATTCTCAAGAATGGGACATCAAAATCTCATGCATTCTTCAGGGACAAGTCAACATCTTCCAAGGTTTCTTCCCACTGGCCTAACTCTTACGTGTGCGATATTACAAAGTTCAATATCTTTGGTGTCGGAGACAAATCCTCACTCCTCCTTTTGCTCCTTAGGGTCAGAACCTCAGTTTTCCATCTGTGTAAATTGGGATAAAAATATTTACCTTATCTGGTTGTTTTGATTGTTAAATAAGATACACTCATGGAAGCCACCCCCACAACAGGTCAGTATTTTTTCCTCTCTCCCTTCTTTCTTTCCTCTCACCCTTCCTTCCCCAATTCTGTTAGCATTTTTAAACCTGATTTGTTGAAAAGACAGAATTCTTCTTTGAAGTTTGTGGCCCTTTGCCTGGTTGAGTATAAGGTTCTTGCAGGCAGATATTGTGTCTGTGTGCCCTCACAGCAGTATTTTTAATGTAGTAATAATGTAGTAAATGTCTGTCAAATGAATATATTTCAGGCACTAATGGATACAAGATAATGTGAATAGAGAGGACTTTGGGGCTGGTCTAGAATGCATGGCACATCTGTTGGGCAGTCTGGAGCAGAAGCCAAAGTGATATGTTGATATTAACGTGGAGCCCAATGTTTCTGAATGGCAAGAGATTTCTGAACTCCAGCTTGTTGACTTACAGAGTCATCCATCCCCAGGAGGACCAGCAATGGGATGGTGGTCATCCCTCCATGGACCCATTCCTGTAGAGACACAAAGCCATCCCGGTCGTAGTCCATCCCTTGCAGCATCTCCTTCAATATCTGTGGAATCCGAAGAGCAATCATTGTCCATTTTCATCATCAAGCTGTCTACCTGCCTTCTGCCTCTGCTGTCTTGTTGGTCTTGCATTATCTGGTTTGTGTTTTACCCTTTCCCCTCCCTTTAAGTGTGAATAGAGCAGATTGGGAGTGAGGAGGTCGGGCTTCCAGGTCTGGCTCTGCCCTTGGGCCTTGGGTCAGTCACCCTGACTCTGTGGGCTCTGGTTTGCTTATCTGTAAAAATGGAAATAATATTGTTGTGTTTGCAACACTGTAGCAGGGATTAGAGAAAATGAATGTAAAGTGAATAATAAAACACCTGACACATTGGAGCCCCCAAATGTAATTATTATAATTCATATTATCTGGTGATTGAGGAAAATCTCTACAATTCTTTCTAACAGAAATCTCTACAGTTCTCTCTAAATTCTTTGATTGACGAATTTCTGTTATAACATTTTAGCACTGGTGAAAAGATTAGCATGGTTATTTCAGTTATGTCTGCACATTTTCCTGATGCCTACATTTTTCCTATCAGAGAGGTGGGAGGTAAAGTGCAGGACTCCAAAGAAGCTGCCTATAAGAAGATGAGTCTGGGAGCACCTGCAGAGTAAACACTCATTCATGTCCTGAGTATGTCCCCCTCCCATCTCGGAAGCTCACTCCAAAGCCACCCCATCCTTACAGAAACTCACAGTCCTCAGCTCTGTGGGATCCCACTCCAGGTACTGGGCAATATGCAGCATTTGGTTGACAATGCAATCCATCTCCTAGAAAATAGCAAAGAGAGAAAATATCAAAAGGAGACAACCAAAAGTGTGTCCTTAAGATCTGAACTCAAAATTAAGCCCAGTGGGAAGAGGGACAGGGCAGGGCAAGAGAAGAAGCTGGTGCAGTAACTGGCATTTTGTGAGGAGCTCAGTTTATTTCTATCTCGACCACAAAGCTCACGAGAAGCACAGAGCATGCATAAGCTGGAGGTATGCAAACAGCTCATGAACACTGACTTTCTCCTGGACCCACCTTCCTTCCCTTATTCTGTGCTTTAACTTGGAACGCATAGAAAGCACTCCTGTTTTTATCCCTCTTTGTGATTATCACTTCCACAAATACTTACAAAGCAAAGCAGGTTTCTCCTGTCACTTCTTATCACTCATCCCCACAGCTTTAGCAACTTGGGATCCATCTCCCGACTCAAGGCCAGCTTCTCTTGTATGGAGGGTTACTGTGTGTGTCTTAGCTCAGGTACCATGATCTTGATTCCTTTTGTTATCTCCTCTGTTTCCTTTTTACCATGGTTCAGCCCTTAGCCCAGGAGTCCGTGAACAGGAAACTCATGAGGAATATGTTTACTTGATGAATAAGCCCTTTGGTACTGAGGCCAGGCTCCATCTAAAACCGCACAGAATTGTTGGCTGCCAATGAGTCAGTGTTCTGAGAGCCCCGCTGAAACATACCAGACTGCAGAGGCATTTGGTGTCAACGTTAGCACCACTTAGGCACCAGTTAAGATGTTCATAGTAAGATTGCTTTGGGAGGACATGTTGTAGACTGAAGCAAGGTTCAAAAGTGTTACCTCCACCAGATAGAATGCTGGGTCAAAATAGCAAGCTAAAACCAAGCAGGGATTTAAAAAAATTATATTTCATTTAAATTAAGAAACAATCCATTGTAAAACTACAGGATAGGCCACTAGATGAGGGTAAGAAAGTGGGCACAAAGGTGGGGAGAGGTTTCGGCAGAAGTTCCAATAGAAAAGAACTTGTGAATCTGGTTGGGTCCAAGATTTAATGAGAAAATGTAATTCAGGAACCAAGAATTGGACTCAGTCTTGGGCTATGTAAATAGAAGCAGAGTTGGCAGATTTCAAAAAGAAAAAGTTTCCCTGAGGTCTTCCTGGTCAGGCCACGTTTGGACACTTAAAGAGTCATAGGTGATGGATTCTGTTCTGTGCCACATTTCAGGAATGGCATTGACAAACCAGAGCTTGTCCAAAGTGGATATTTAAGCCTGCCTTATGAGAACCAGCATAGGAATAGGGAAATTTTAGCTTGCAGAAGATTTTAGGGGGGATGTGATAGCACCTTCAAATACTCAAAGGTCTATTGTATGGGATAGGTATTCCACTTGTCCTGGCCAGGTACGGGGGACAGAAGGAAGCAGAAGGATGCAGGGAAGGGAGGAGTTGAGGACTGGCTATTTTGGCCTCCCTGCTGGGTTGAGGGAGAAGGGGAGCAGAAGCAGGTTTTGAGTTGAAAATGATTCCCCAGCAGACAGAGGAGTGCCTGTTTTTGGGAAGGAAGCCCTCTCCAGCCTCACCTCCAGCAGTGGAATGGCTGTCTTAAGGTAGTGGATGACCTCCCCGTTACTAGGAGTCCGTATGCCAGGGATCCCAGGTGGAAGGTTGAATCAGATAACTCTTTTGAGATCTGCTTCAGTCCACCAATATTACCTTTAAAGTATCTGGAATTTAACAACTTCTTACCACCTGCAATGATTCTGCCCTGCACAAGTCTACCACCATTTCATGCCTTGATTATTTCAATGGCCTCCTAACCAGTATCCCTGCTTGCGTTCCCTCTGTCACCCAGGTTGGAGTGCAGTGGCACAATCTCGGCTTATGGCAACCTCTACCTCCCAGGTTCAAGTGATTCTCCGACCTCAGCCTCCCGTGTAGCTGGGACTACAGGCACCTGCCACTATGCTCGGCTAATTTATTTTGTATTTTTAGTAGAGACAGGGTTTTGCCATGTTGGCTAGGCTGGTCTCAAACTCCTGACCTCAGGTCATCTGCCTGCCTCGGCCTCCCAAAGTGCTGGGATTATAGGCGTGAGCCACCGCACCCGGAGTAGAGTGATTCTGTTAAAACATAAGTCAATCACATCACTCCTCTCCTCAAAATCATCAATGGTTCTCCATTTCTCTGGAGTAAAAGATAAACACTTTTTTTTTTTTTTGAGATAGAGTCTCCCTCTGTCACCCAGGCTGGAGTAAGTGACATGATCTTGCCTCACTGCAACCTCCAACTCCAGGGTTCAAGCAATTCTCTTGCCTCAGCCTCCGGAGTAGCTGGGACTACAGGTGTGCACCACCACGCACGGCTAATTTTTGTATTTTCAGTAGAGACAGAGTTTTACCATATTGGTCAGGCTGGTCTTGAACTCCTGACCTCGTGATCCACCCGCCTTGGCCTCCCAAAGTGCTGGGATTACAGGCGTGAGCCACACAGCTGGCTAAAGATAAACACTTTTAATCACCTATAAAATTTAACATGCTTTGCAAACTCCCCACTCCCCTACCCCCATCCCATGACTTCTCTAATCTCATTCCCTCGCTCTGATCTCATCTGTTTACTCTTTCTGCTCCATTCACACTGGCCTGGAGTGAATCTTCTAACATCCTAGGCACCCTCAGGATCCTCACACTCACTGTTCTTTCTCCCAGAAGGCTCTTCCACTAGACTTACTCCTTCACCTCCTTCATGCCTCTGTTCAGATGCCCCGTCCTAGAAAGGCCTTCCTTGGCCACCCTCACTAAAGCTGCAACTTCTTCCAACACTTCCCTTCCTTTATTTTTATTCTTAGCACCCATCTCTACCTGACACATGTTTTTACTATGCTGCTTAGTGTCTGTGCTTGGACTAGAATGAAAACTTCATGAGGGCATGGAAGTTTGTCAGTTGGCTACACTGCCATACCCCAGTGCTTAGAAGAGTGCCTGACATAATGCAGACACTCAGTAAATACGTGATGACCAAATGCTTGAGAATCTGTGATCCTCTGGATGTTCCCGCAGATGACCCAACCCACAGCATTGCAATGTGGCTGAAGGGCCACAGTGCTTCCTACAGAGGCACCCTGGGGTTTAGAGGGAATTGGGATGATTCTGTTGGTCTAGTGGACTTGTTCCCTTCCTTCCTTCCTCTGGTCTGACTCAACCGCTTGCATCTCAACCTCAGGGCCTTCCTGTTAATGAGCCCTATCTCTGACATTGACAGGATCACACCGCCTATCTGACTCTGTTTGCTTTCTTCTCTTTCCATCCTTTCTTTTACTCCATGAGCCTTGACAGATCCTTGCCTATTCCTGAAGGGGTAAGGGTGAGTCTCAGGCTTTCTCAGGTGCAACAGGATGGGAACATGACCTGACATTAGAGCAGACAGAACCAGACTCCTAGGCTAGTGCCCTGGAGTAGGAGAAGCAGCCAAGGGTGATGCCAAAGCACATCAGCAGTGATCAGCAGCCTCCTTCCTCTCACATCAGCAGTGACCAGCAGCTTCCTTTCTCATGCCCTTTTCCCCTAGTCTTTTTGCCTCCCCTGCCCTCTCCTCTTGGCCTCAGGACTCCTGCAGGAAATTACAGGAGGACCTTGTGAACTGAACGGGAATTTAAACTAGGTGACATGCTAAAGCATCCCTCCATCCTGAGATTTGATGATCCCAGGCTTCGAGAGTGAAAGGTAAATTGGCATTCATGCTCTGCAAGGCTGGCTGGCCCTTAGGAAATAGCAGGTAGAGAGGTCCTAGTCGGATTCCCTCAGCCTGCATCGAGACATTGTTATTACTATAAAGACAGAACTGAACATTTTCAGATTCTTCCTCTGCTTGCTCCCTGCTCCCCCAGCCTTTCTCAGGTCCGTGAGGGATATTTAGAGTGAGAACTTACCGCTTGGTCCAGGAGACCGTTCTCATCTGAATCATAGAGGCGAAACATGACTGTAAGAAACACAGAGGTAAGCCTTGAAGTGTCCTTTAAGAAGCAGGGATGGCTGAAGTTTTGATGCTGCCAAGTTTTTAGATTAGTTCTGTCACCACTGTGACGAAGGCTGTGGCAGCCAGCTCTTCCTCCCTCTGAGCGCAGAGTCTGACTTCCTTAAGGAGAGGCTGGGCCAAGGGAGGAGAACCACCTGGCTTCTGGACCTATCTAAGCAATACCTATGTGGCTGATGAAGTCCAGGTCATGAGTGTGATTCCCTGGGGAGCACGAACACCTTTCAGTGTCACTAGAACACAACCTAAAGCAAATGCCCAGCTGGGGGTGGGGCAGAGGCACCAGCATTTTGCTTCTATTGAGCATAGAGAGTGTAGAGTTAGGCAGATTTAAATCCTAGGGCTGCCCTGCCACTTCTGGAGGATGCCCAATAAGTTATTTAATTTCTTTGAGCTCAGCTTCCTTATTTATAAAGTGGAGATAATAATAGCTGGTTTCTCCTAGGATTATTATGAAGATTAATGTGTAACTGATAGGCCAAATCAACTGAGTTTAGAACATAGAAAACACTCAACAGATGTCACTAATTTTTATTTTCCTTTTAAAATGAACATTTATATATAGCATTTAACATATACAAGGTATTGTCCTATATACTTTCTCATTATTGCTTAATCCTTAATAATGCTATGAGGTAGTCGTTACAGAAGCCATTTTTTCCTTTTTCTAAAAGGTATTTGGAAACATGCTATTCAGAAACATCTTCAATCATGTTCTAACTGCAGGGAGGTGATGTAGGATAACGAAGTTCTGGGAGAAAATTTTGGACAAGGAACCACACGTTTACTTATGGGACCTGGAAACCTATATTTTACTCAACCAAAAGGCAAAGATCCTGTTTGTGGTCTTATAAGTTGGGATGGTAGGAAGCAGAGATAAGCACTTCTTCATTTTCCTGTTTTTTTTTTTTGGGGGGGGGTCAGAGTTTTGCTCTTGTTGCCCAGGCTGGAGTGTAATGGCGCGATCTTGGCTCACTGCAATCTCTGCCTCCCTGGTTCAAGTGATTCTCCTGCCTCACCCTCCCGAGTAGCTGGGATTACAAGCATGTATCACCACGCCTGGCAAATTTTGTACTTTTAGTAGAGATGGGGTTTCTCCATGTTGGTCAGGCTGGTCTCAAATTCCTGACCTCAGGTGATCCGCTCGCCTCAGCCTTCCAAAGTGCTGGGATTACAGGCATGAGCCTCCGTGCTCCCTGGCCTTTCCTGCTATTCTTTAAAACCCTTCATCATGCCTGCTTTCTCTGTAGAGCACCCATTCGGTGCAACACCTTGGGGCAGGTATCAGCCCGGTCCCCTTATTTCTGCTAAGTTGCCCTTGTGTCATCATTTCCTCCTAGATGTTTTAATGTCTCTGTACCTTGTGTTTTTTTCAGGGGTGCATCGCTGGTCAAAGTCAAAGTCCTTTAAAGGTAGGGTCATGGGCTTTCGATTCTTTGTGATTCGTCAGAAGGTCCCAGTCTGAGGCATGTATCATATGCTGATGACTCACCCAGCAGATGGTTGAATGACATAAACAGACCTTTTCTGCTAGCATTATTCCAGGTCTCTGGGCCTAGGCGACTCTCCAACGCTGACCTCTCTCTGGTCCTACTGTGCCTAAACAATAGAACTAGAAAGGCCTGAGTAAGCATCCTAATTTTAGCAGTGTAACCTTGGACAAGTCTTTTAACTCTCTTGTGCCTTCCTTCTAGGTTACAGTGAGGTTAAAATGAGAAGGCATTCAAAGTGCTTAGCAAATATAAGGTGTTTATTGATGATAGTTGTTCTTGTTATTATTGCATTGGCAATAGGTGTGGGACTTCAGTCTATTATTTCCAAAAAATACATGCTCGGTTTTTACAAAGAAAAGCTTAACTTGTTTTCTGTACTTAAAGTTAAGGAAGGATATAAATTGATATGATTTAGTAAAAAGCAAACCAAAATGAAAACTCTATATGACCAAGTTTCTGCAACAAAAGACTTGCAGGCCAGGCATGGTGGCTCACACCTCTAATCCCAGCACTTTGGGAGGCTGACGCGGGTGGATTATCTGAGGTCAGGAGTTCGAGACCAGCCTGACCAACATGGTGAGACCCCATCTCTACCAAAAATACAAAAATTAGCTGGGCATGGCGGCAGGCACCTGTAATTCCAGCTACTCAGGAGGCTGAGGCAGGAGAATCGCTTGAACCTGGGAGGCAGAGTTGCAGTGAGCAGAGATCACACCACTGCATTCCAGCCCGGGCGACAAGAGTAAAACTCCGTCTCAAAAAAAAAAAAAAAAAAAAGAAAGAAAGAAAAAAATTTGCAAGGAAAAAAATTAGCAAAAGATGGAGAGGGATCCGAAAGATTAAAAGAGAGTGAAGACACATAATAACCAGTGGTGATGTATGAATTTTACTCGGATCCTGATTCAAACAAACAGTTAAAAATATCTAAGATAATTGGAAAAATGTGAATACTATTTGATAATAGTAAAAGCAATCATTTTCTTTGGCTGTGATGATGGTATTGAGGTTATATTAAAGAAGAAGAGTCTGTGAATTTAGAGGTATGTACTGAAATATTTACAGATAAAATTATATGATGCCTGGAATTTGCTTCAAAATGCTCTGAGGCAGAGGGAATGGGTGGGAGGTATAAACACAAGACTGACCATGAGTTGATCATTGTTGAAGCTGGGTGATGGGGCCATGGACGTTCACTGTACTCTCTACTTTTATCTTTGAAATTTTCTATAATAACAAGTTTTAATGTTTCTTTGCATGGCCATTATAAGACTCAGTTGGAGAGTCATTAATATAAAACAATCTGTCACCTTCTCTTTGGTAGTTACCAACAAATACAATGCCCGAAATTCAAAATCCAGCTAAATGCTGGAAATAATTTGATGTTTCACTTTTAACATTAGCTAGAAGAAAACAGCAATCTGCTACATTTGCCACCAAACTAGCACTTAAGACTTGCAATTGTTAACACTTCCAACCTATGGGAGAGATTTTAAGCTCAGCTAATGAGCAAACTGTTTCATTTTGTTTTTGGCAAGAGTTAACCTTTGGCAGACTTCCCTTGCTTATGTTTAAGTTTTGTTGACTAGTCTTATTATTAACTTGAATTTTGACTTTGGCTATAACGTACATTTTTTTTTTTTTTTTTTGCCTTGTTGTCTACTTAAGTTCCCAAGAGAAGTAAAGACAATACAAATTTTTTAACAAGGTCCTATCATCTCCTATTTTTTAAAAGTATGTCTGTAGGCTCACAGAAGCCAGAGAAACCATCCCTGGACTGAATCATCTACAAGACTGCAGGCTGTTTCAGCCACTGTGAACTTTCTGCCCCCAGCTCTTACTCTCCTCCTGAAGACATGTTTTTAAAACCTACTTTAGTAGCACCACCAAACCGAGCTCAACTCCTTTAATTAACTGGCCTCCTCGTTCTCTAGAGGCCAATAATCTCGGGGTGGGGCATAGGTAGAGAAATGGACAAAGCCTTATCAAGACAGAGATTGATGAGATCTCAAGAAAAGAATATTTCCTCATAAAGAGTTGCCTGGGCACGGAATAGGGGGAAGGAGAACAGATGTTGAATATCTTTCTTTAAAAAATCTGTTAAGAGGAGGTAGCAGTTTTCTGAGTAAAGGCTTTCAGGAAGTCCTGCCAGCAAAGCAAGGAAGTCTTGACCGCTTGATGGAACCCCTTCCCCTTTCCAGATTCTGGTTCTCAATGCCTGGGTTTCAGATGCCTTTCCCACATGATACACAACTGGTACTATGTCCCAGGGTGGATTCTAGGAGTTCATATCACTGCTGGTAACAGGACAAAGAAACCTCCCCAAAGACGCAGGACCTGTATCTGTGATACCAGCTCAATCTCCAGTGTGTTCAGGAATAATGGACTGAACCCCAGATCTTTCTCTAGGAAAAAGATGAAGCCCCTTGACAGGGTGAGCACTTACACTCCAGCTTATCCTGAGGCCTCCCCGTCTCCAGCAGGGACAGGTAGCACACAACATCCTTCAGGTACACCACAGGGGATTCCGAGCCTGAAGACCGAGGGATGGGGGGTTCCGGGGGGGTTGCAGCCACTTGGTCTTCAGTTGGTGCTTGCTTCTCAGCCATATTTGATTCTGTGATAGGCAAAATGAAAACATCCAAGGGCATTTTCTGTTTAGTAAATATGAACCCCTCTTTGTTACCCCATCCTTTTCATGGTAGAGGCAAGAATTTTGTAGCAGTGTCTTCAAAAGCTTTGGTTACATAGATGTGATCAAATTAGTGGCCCTAGAAATCCAACTTGTGGAGTTCATATTCTCCGAAGGGATCCCATGCTGACCCCTTTAAGAGTCTATTTCCTTGCAGGAAATTCATCTATACTCTGAATATTCAGAAAAGATGATGGTGATTATTGGTAATATCAATAATCAACAGATAAATGTCATATGGCCTACTTTTTTGGGAACACACCCAACTTGTAGAAGTAATTTTGGCTGGGATTTCAAAATGGTAAATGGCCAACAGTCATTTCTTACCAGACCTTGCAATTTTCTTTTCAAACACATTTAAACACACATAAAGGATGAATATTCAAAAGAGAAAACTGGGATTGATAATCAACGAATCTCCAGAAACTAGGAAGAACTCAAACTAACTGCAAGTCTAATCATTTGGATGAAGAAAATGCAGAAAGTGGATTATTGTACCACAAGAATGGGGTAAGTTTTCCCTTTAAAATTTCTGCTCTCTAAGATAGCAAAACACTTTGTCTCTTCCACACTTTGTCCTCTGGTTCAGAAATATAAGATCTATTACTAACAAGAAAATGGGGCACCCCTACTTTCCTGTGTGAATTCTACTTTTTGAGACACTTTGAGTGCTGTCTTCCCTCTCTACCTCCATGCTCTTCAGAAATGATCTCTTAATATCTGCTAGGAGTGTACAACTCACAGAAAACAACTAACCAGGGAACAAAGGGAAGGTGGGCAGTGGAAAATCCAGTATTTTAGGTGTTGCAATATTATACCACCAAGTAACAAAGTACTGAAGGTAGAGGCAGTGGGAGAGACAGCCTTGATAGTAATGTCTGTTGAGGAAGGCAATGTTACCTGTACACTCTTCATTCGGAGAAACAAACAACCAAGCAATGGAAGTAAACATTCCATTTTAGGCAAGCAGGGCTGTGCTAGATGAAAGCCTTCCAGGTTCCAGGGATTCGGTTGTGGGTCTGAGAAGGGAGTTAACAATCATCCAGATGGACAATAGGAGAGACCAAAGGTCACTGACACACTTTGTATATTACAAAGGGCCTCATGAAGAAACCAAGATGGAGCCTATGAAACACAGCCGCAAAGTAAGGAAAGAAAGCTTCATCCTGAGGTCTCAGAAGACCAGATTTTCAAAAGTAATTTTCTGCTGGACAAGACCCTTAGCAGGATGCAAGAAGATATCACCTTTATTAAACAAAAGCAGAAAGCCTCAGGTTTCTACAAGTAGAGATGAAAATACAATAGGATGAGATAAAGATAAGGATAGTGAGATGGGGAGGTTGTAATAAAATTACATATTTAATGAAGTATTGAGATTGTCACTGGAGGAAAACATGGGAACAGGACTTTGTACTGTGTACCATTATACCCAAAGTTATTGCTAGGTCCTCAGATTATTCATCAATTAAAACACGTTCAATAACTTCTACTTGACTAAATGGATTGACAGAGACCAGATTTACCCTCTCACCTAAAACAGTGACAGAACTGGACAAAATGTATGAAACAATGGTTCATAGGACATTACATTATCAGGGAGGACCAAACACTGATCTCTGAGAAGATGAGACGATTCCTACAACTGCCACATCAGACTGTTTGGAAAGAGCTTCTAGGCTGCAGCACAGAGAGGGGAAGCTAGGCCAACCCTGGCAGTCTCTCTGAGTGGAGGTGAAGCTGGAATCTGGAACCCATGGTGGCTAGGGTTCACAGAGCAGGCACTGGAGAGGAGGGGATGCACAGAGAGCTAGCTCTGAATATGTGTAGAAGGTCCCCTTTGAGTAACAGTAGAGAGTTCCCTTCAGTTATTCAGTTGAGTAGAATTAGCACACTTGTGGAAGGAAAACACCTAAGGCTGGGGAAAGAACTAGGATTAGAGGGAATAATCCCTGGAATGCAAAGAGAACCAGGAGTGATGCCTATTCCCACCAACCAGGGTAGAAAACTCCCGTGATTCATGAGTCATCGATAGAGTATTCAGAAGCATTGCTTCTCAGTAGTGAGAAAATGCCTTTCTGGTCCTGTCCAGTGAAGCTTAAAAGATAGATTCAAAAAGATGACTGTTTCCAAGTAACCTAACTGTACCTAAAAACAAAGCTCAGGAGTATTTGTAGGAATGTGAAAATCCAGAACTCAACATTTAGTGAAGAGGTACCATAAATTCTATACAAATTCTTCCAGAAAATTTAAGAGGAGGGAATCCTACGCAACCCATTTTTGAGGCCAGCATTACTCTAAAGCCAAAAACAGACAATGACATGACAAGACATGAACATGCAAATCAATATCCCTCATGAACACAGAGGCAAACGTTCTTAATATTTTAGCAAATTGAGCCTCATAATATGTAAAAAGAAATTAAATAAGACCAAATAAACAAACAATTAAGAGCATGAAAAGACACTCAACATCATTAAAGCACAAGAATATTTATAACACTTTTATTTATAATAATCATTAACTGGAAGCAATCTAAATGTCCATCAGTAGGTTAACAGACGAACAAATTGTGGAATATCCATGTATTAAAACACTAATCAGCAACTAAAATCTGTGAACTGTTGATACATACAAAACGGATAAATCTTGAAATTATTATGTGGAGTGGAAAAAGGCAGACCCAAGAGTAGACAGTGTATGATTCCATGTATATAAAATCTAGACAATGCAATCTAATATATATGGCAGAAAGCAGATCAGTAGTTGTATGGGGATGAAGCGTGGGTGGGTAAAGAGGGTGAAAAAAAGGGATTACAAAGAAAACTTTTAGAGATTATGGGTACGTTCGTTATATTAATTGTGGTACTAGTTTTACAGGTATATACATATGTCAAAACTTATTAATTAATTATACACTTAAAACATGCAATTTATGCCAATTTATACCTCAATCCTTGGATCTTTAACCATTTCTCTAGTTTTCACTGAAGTCTGCTGTTCACTCCTGTCATAGAGATGCAGGGGTCCGGGAAGACTGAGAGGCACTGCCATTGTCCCATTATGAATGACAGTGTCCTTCCTCTTCATTCTGCCTTATATGAACTACCCTTAACCTATGGCCATCTGAGTATGTCCCTCAGGTACCACCTGTATAAAAGGCCAACACCCTCTTCCAGATCGCAGAGGTTCTGTCCTGGTGCCATGTCCTAAACGCTTTCATATGAGGGCTCTTGGGCAGACCTGACTTGTTCCACTTTCTCTCTTGGTATCTGTGCTACTTGTTCCCTTCCAGTTGGGCAGTGTGGCATGGTGGGAAGAGCACCAGGCCAGGCAGCAGAAGACTGTGATTCCAGCACTGAGTTTGTGTTCAATTGTGTGTGATTTAACACACAAAGTATGTGTGTGGATTTAACACAAGCAGGCTTACTCCACCATACTCAACCTCAGTTTTCTCATCTGTTTAAAGAGGGGATTGCATTAAAACTAATGCTTACCCAAAGTCTTGAATTACAGAAATCATTCAAGTAAATGACTTAACTAAGTGAAGAACAAAACTGGGTCCCAAGGCCGGGCACGGTGGCTCATGCCTGTAATCGCAGCACTTTGGAAGGCCGAGGTGGGTGGATTTCCTGAGGTCAGGAGTTGGAGACCAGCCTGGCCAACATGGTGAAACCCCATCTCTACTAAAAATACAAAAATTAGCTGGACACGGTGGCGGGTGCCTGTAATCCCAGCTACTCAGGAGGCTGAGGCAGGAGAATCGCTTGAACCCGGGAGGCAGAGGTTGGGAGGCAGAGGTTGCAGTGAACTGAGATTGTGCCACTGCATTCCAGCCTGGGCAACAGAGCGAGACTCCATCAAAAAAAAAAAAAAAAAAAAAAGAAGAAGAAACTGGGTCCCAGATTATCTATACAATACAGTCTGATCCCAATTCTGTAAAAAATTTATAGAAAAATCTACAAGGAGATCACACACACACACACACACACACACACACATGTAATTGCATTGGTGAAATTATGGGTGATTTTATTGTGCTTTTTAAAAAACACACTTTTGAGAGCACTGTAAAATTCAGAGTAAAACTAGAAGAGGGTCCAGAGATTTTTCACACACCCCGCTTCCCTACACATGCATAACCTACCATGCCTCACTCCCCAACCAGAGTGGTACATTTGTTACAGCTGATGAATAAATCAACACATCCTTATCACCTGAAGTCTATAGTTTGCATTAGGGTTCACTCTTGGTGTTCTACATTCTGTGGGTTTGGGCAAATGTACAATGACATGCATTCACCATTATAGTATACAGAGTAGTTTCACTGCCCTGAAAGTCCTCAGTGCTTTGCCTATTCATCCTTCCCTTCCCCTGACCCTTGACACCACTGATCTTTGTTGTGTCTTTATTTTTTTGTGTCCTTCAAATTTCTTACAATGTGAGTATATTACTTCTATAATTTGGAAAAACTAACACAAAATATTAGGAGACTTTCCTTGAGATTTCAATATTCCAAGTTGCTGAAACATCTCAACAGCCCGAGAAACTAACGAAACACCAGGACACTGAAGTTCTCCTTGTTCATCTCAGTCCTGGGCCTTCATGAAGGGAAGGGTGGGC
>NC_045435.1:100354900-100418754 GCF_002776525.5 Piliocolobus tephrosceles | reverse complement strand
ACACACACACACACACATGTAATTGCATTGGTGAAATTATGGGTGATTTTATTGTGCTTTTTAAAAAACACACTTTTTAGAGCACTGTAAAATTCAGAGTAAAACTAGAAGAGGGTCCAGAGATTTTTCACACACCCCGCTTCCCTACACATGCATAACCTACCATGCCTCACTCCCCGACCAGAGTGGTACATTTGTTACAGCTGATGAATAAATCAACACATCATTATCACCTGAAGTCTATAGTTTGCATTAGGGTTCACTCTTGGTGTTCTACATTCTGTGGGTTTGGGCAAATGTACAATGACATGCATTCACCATTATAGTATACAGAGTAGTTTCACTGCCCTGAAAGTCCTCAGTGCTTTGCCTATTCATCCTTCCCTTCCCCTGACCCTTGACACCACTGATCTTTGTTGTGTCTTTATTTTTTTGTGTCCTTCAAATTTCTTACAATGTGAGTATATTACTTCTATAATTTGGAAAAACTAACACAAAATATTAGGAGACTTTCCTTGAGATTTCAATATTCCAAGTTGCTGAAACATCTCAACAGCCCGAGAAACTAACGAAACACCAGGACACTGAAGTTCTCCTTGTTCATCTCAGTCCTGGGCCTTCATGAAGGGAAGGGTGGGCTCAGCCTTTCCTGAGCTGACATTCTGACAGTGATAGATTGCTCAGGCCTCTGAGCCAAAGTCTGGACCCTGAAAGCCCAGCTCTGTTGTCTTTTTGTTTTTTTTTTTTTGAGACGGAGTCTCGCTCTGTCGCCCAGGCTGGAGTGCAGTGGCCGGATCTCAGCTCACTGCAAGCTCCGCCTCCCGGGTTTACGCCATTGTCCTGCCTCAGCCTCCCGAGTAGCTGGGACTACAGGCGCCCACGACCTCGCCCGGCTAGTTTTTTGTATTTTTTTTAGTAGAGACGGGGTTTCACCGTGTTAGCTAGGATGGTCTCGATCTCCTGACCTGGTGATCCGCCCGTCTCGGCCTCCCAAAGTGCTGGGATTACAGGCTTGAGCCACCGCGCCTGGCCGCTCTGTTGTCTTTATGGGCAAAACACATGCCTGCCCGGCTCTGGTAATGAAGTGGGCTTTGCTAGATCTGAGCTTGGAGACTGATCTGATAGGCCTAGACAGGCCACATGAAATAAGAATCTAAGCTCTTTCCCTGGCTTCCACCAGGACAACAGGAAAAGGTTGGTCTTTTCAGCAGATGGCCTGATTGAAGGTGAGTCCAGGACTTGGCTCTTCCTTGCTGGCAGAGGCCCCTTTCTGTGGTGACCGCCTGGCCCTATAATTCTTGTTCCTGGTGAACAGGGACATCTAATTAAGACATCTGTGGAAGAGGGCCTAGCAGGAAAAGATTTTTTCCCCTTAAATCTCAAGTGTCAAAAGAAGATGAAAAAAATGCTATATAACTCCTTGGGCTAAGAGTCAGATAATTGCCCTTTCATGATTTTACTATAGGGGGCTGATTTTTCCCATACACAAGGAAAATGGTACATCACAAAATCACTTCTCCAGGAGGAAATCTCTGGAAGGTTCTCTTTTAGACCCAGAATGATACAATTATTGCAAATACACATGGAGGTCAAATAAGTCAGTTAATTTCCATTATCATCATTGATCATCTTTTCTCAAATATCACATAATGACATATCCCCAATAAATTCTTCCTTGGTAGCTCAGAAACATTAGCCACTAAAATACAACCTGCCCAGACAATTTGGAACATCAATGAATGAATTGTATCTTCTTCCAGGTTCCTCTTGAAATTCCAGATAAAATAAACCCCATCTCTACTAAAAATAGAAAAATTAGCCTGGCGTGGTGGCATGCACCTGTAATCCCAGCTACTTGGGAGGCTGAGACAGGAGAATCGCTTGAACTTGGAAGGCAGAAGTTGTGGTGAGCTGAGATCACACCATTGCATTCCAGCCTGGGCCACAAGAGCGAAACTCCGTCTCAAAGGAAAAAAAAGAAAAGTCTCTAGGTAAAGAATTTGGGGCAGGATGCTTTTCACCACTGAGTTTCTTGCTGGGAGTTTAAAATCTCATAGCTACTAGTTTCACCCTTTCCTCCCTAGTATGAGAATGATTTATGCCAGAATATGCCTCCTCTAGTCCTTAGAAGATGTAAGAGTTATCTGTGCCTTACATCCATTTCACCAAGTGGCTCTGGACTAGCATGGCTGAGAGGCGTGCTGGGCAGGGCGTGGATGAGCCAGCACTTTTGTGGAGTCCTGCCCTGCTGCTGCTGTCCCTGAAACCATGGGGAAGGCACAGCTGCTCCTAGTCCTTACTTTCTGGTGCTCTGTGCGCAGCCTGGAGTTTGCTGAGCTTATGATCCAGCAGTAACTGTTTTTCCCCAACCATGCTCTGCTTTCCATCTATCATGAACTGTTTATCCCACCAGGCCTTTAGTTAAACACTGAAAACTCGATAATCCTTCCAGTTTCTCTTTTTGCTGTGACAGGAAAAAAGATTAGAACTACATTGAAGAAACTCTCTCATTCCAGGTCCCTGTTGCAATTAGTTCCCCTTCTCTTAGCTGTAGTATCTCTAGTCTATCTTGTTTTATATATATTTAAAATACAGGCCAGGCGGGGTGGCTTATGCCTGTAATCCCAGCACTTTGGGAGGCTGAGGCGGGCAGATCACGAGACTGAGACCAGTCAGGAGATTGAGACCATCCTGGCCAACATGGTGAAACCCTGTTTCTACTAAAAATACCCAAAATTAGCCAGGTGTGGTGGCACGGGCCTGTAGTCCCAGCTACTTGAGAGGCTGAGGCTGGAGAATCACTTAAACCTGGGAGGCGGAGGTTGCAGTGAGCCAAGATCGCACCACTGCACTCCATCCTGGTGACAGAGCGAGACTCCATCTCAAAATAATAATAATAATAAAACTGCATTCTTTTTCCCCTGGGCACATCCCAAGAGGTGGAATTCACCTTTGGATATCTATAAAGCTTTTCAATAAAACGATAATGCACAGTAGAAAAAAAAAAAAAGGTCTGACTCTCTGGGTCTTTGTATTGAAAGCTTCAGGAGCAACCTGGGAGAAAGAGAGCCCATGAGAGACCTTTCATGAGAAGAGGATGCCCAGTTGACACACTTGGAGACTGAGGGTGCAGGTTGAAGGAGATAATGGCAGACCATACTGAGTTAAGAATAGAATATACTTCTGTGCTGGGTGTGGTGGCTCATGCCTGTAATCCCAGCACTTTGGGAGGCCGAGGTGGGTGGATCACTTGAGGTCAGGAGTTGGAGGCCAGCCTGGCCAAGATGGCGAAACCCTGTCTCTACTAAAAAAGTACAAAAATTAGCCAGGCGTGGTGGCGCACTCTTGTAATCCCAGCTACTCAGGAGGCTGATGCACGAGAATAGCTTTAACCTGGGAGGTCGAGGCTGCAGTAAGCTGAGACTGTAGCACTGCACTCCAGCCTAAGGGACAGAGCAAGACCTTATCTAAAAAAAAAAAAAACAAAAAAAAAAAGGAATAAAGAATACTTCTGGAAGGTGGCCTGAATAATAAATGCTAATATTTATCAAACATTTACTGTATGCCAGGCACTATTCTAAGCATTAACATATCTAACTCACTTAACCTTCATAACAACATTTGTTATCTCACTTGGGGACACTGAGGCACAGAGACATTGTTCAAACATGCCCACGGTTACAGAACTAAGTAGTGTTGGCTCTGAGAATCAAACCCAGGCAGCCTGGCTCCTTAAGCAACATGCTCTGTTGCCTGATCCAACTTGAGTTGATAGTACTCAGGGCATTTATATTGAATATGAGAACAGAAATTAAGTATGGTAACCTTTACTTCTCATTTTCACAGGAGCTTCTGGCCTTGGGCCTGGCCTACCAACAGCAGAGAGGAATGGCTTCCCATTGATAAATGTGTCAGGGAAGATTCCACATCTCTGACAGCCCAACAGTGGGCCTATGGGCGGCAGGCACCACTACAGCAGCCCCGCTGAGAGTGCAGCCTTGCTCATTCCACAGGAACCAACCACACCACCAGGACCATTGTGTCCTCTCTTGGTGTAGGAAAGACTGCAGGAGTTTTGAGGTTGGATGATTCTGGATTGAATCCCTGGCTCCACAGGTCACACCAGTGGTATATAATTTCTTAAGGCCTCAGTTCCTCATGTGTAAAGTGGTGTGATTGTGAAGCTTAAATGAAATGTGTAATGAGCAGATGCCTGGCAAATACATCTTCAAGACCATTTGAGCTGGCTTCCCTTGCTAACTTATTAGCAACTCTTCAACTTACTCAAAATAGTGTATATATGTTGTTGGAAGTCAACCAGGGCACATTTTTACCCTCTTGCTCTGTTCCTCTCCAGCTACCCACTGGTAATCTGCACCTCAGCCTTAGAGCCACAGCCACTTCTCTCTCTCTCTCTCTCACACACACACACACACACACACACTTTCTCCTGAGAAGGCTCTCCACTTTCTGGGCAGGCAGACATATCAGAGATAAACGTCTAGCAAGCTGTTCCAAGTTCCGACTTGCTCTGTTCTAGGGCAAGTAAAGCAAAAACCTTTACCCAGCCTCAGAATCCCAGAACATTCAAATGACAGGAGCCCCAGAGATGGAGGTTCTGAAGGCCACAGGAGGACCAGATCTGCATAAGATTGCACAATTATATAAGGACAGCACTATTGGTTAGGTTTCCCCACTTCTCCCCAAGGATGAGATATTCCACACTTTTCCCACAAATTTTATATTCCAAAGACTTACCAGTATCAGGGGCACAGGCCTCGTCTGCTTTGGTGGCATTATCTGCATTCTGTATATTAGTATCTGAGGAACAAAAAGAAGATTTAAAGACCAGACCAGGCCTTCCAGCTTCTTGGAAGGGCAGGTACGAGACCTCCCCATGGAACCTGGTTCACCTGGGTTGTGTCTGTCTCTGGGTTGCTGTCAGCTGGGTTCACACTCACTTACTGGGATTGACTGTGTCTCCCCCATTATAGCCCAAGCTCCAGGAAGACAGGGATCATGGCTTCCCTCTCCTCTAACACTTCCAGGCTAGTCCCAGCCTGGACACAGAAGCTGAATGTGCTCCATCCGTGGACTGTCAGCCTTTGCTGAAGGCTCTCTTCCCCCGCCATACATTATTTTGTGTCTCCTCTTTCCCCACCCTGCTCTTTGATCTGCAGTGGCAGGAATTATGCCTCCTTTTTATTCCTCTTGCTGAGAGGTTCATCAGGGCTTCCTGTAAAGTGCTCTGAGGAAGGGCGTCCCTGTCTCTTGGTTCATATTCGCACCCACGGGGTAGTTACCATGTTCAGGGGACCCTCTAGGAATGCAGTCTGTGGCTGTGGCAGGGGGTGAGAGCTGCACAAGTTCTGCCCATCTTGGGGAAAACTCTGTGTACCTGGGCTATCGGCCTCGCTGTTGCTGGCCTCCTCGGTCGGGTGGTCAGAGGTCTCCTGTCTGGGCTTCTGGCTGAAGGCCAGGAAGAGGTGAGTGCTCAGTGGCTGGGGAAGGTCCACCTCCAGGTATGCCCTCATGAACAGCTTGAAGACATCATAGCTAATTGGCTGAGAAGGAGCAAAAGGGCAAAATCAGTGGAGAGAAGCAAAGGGACAGAGAGGAAGAGAGAAGGAAAAGGAATAGAAAAGCTGGCAGGTGAGAGAAATGGAAAGGGAGGCAGCAGGACATGGAGGAGCTGATGGGGACAGGAATGAAAAGTCCAGGGAAGTGATAGAGAATGAGAGGCACAGGGTGTGGGGGATGGATGTAAGAAAGAGAAAATGCTGCTGTTGCATATTGGGGGTTGGTGGGGCACAGAACCAGGGCAGGCTCCTGTAATAAGAAATGATATTACGTGAATTTAGATAAAAAGGGACATGTTGGAGAGTGAGCCTTGGGAGTGGAGGCCAAAGTGCAGGGCTCTGCCTTAGTCCAGGCACGTGTGAGGGATGTGGCTCCAATGAGCGGGGACAAGGCCTGTGCTCTGGAATCCTAGTTAAGATGAAGAAGGATGTAGTTGAAAATATGATGGAAAGAAATGGTTCTTCTGTGGTATCTTGGTTTCCCTCTTGTGCCACGACGGATGTGATGCCTGAGTATTCAGGTCTCAGAAAGTAGGAAAGACCTGGAAGAGAAAAGAACAGGCTCCATCCTTCATTACTTTCATAGTCCTGATCTTCCCTGGAAAAACCCTCAAATAACAAGGGGTTGTGTGTTTCTGGCTCAGCTGCTTCTCAAAACATGTCCTTGTGAAGGTTTTAGGCACCAGGAGAAGAGCAGGAAGCCAAGGACAGAAGGTAGAACCAAGAGAGATGCCAAAAACTAGACCCTCTTCCTGCTGTGTCTCTCCCGGTACCGCCTGGCTTCTGGTCCCAGGCTGGGAGCAGCTTTGCCAGAAAGGGCTGCTACACTCAGCAAACACTCAACAACAACAACAGTTTGCAGTGAGTCATCACTGGCTTGTGCTTTGATGGCATCAGACTCTTCATCAAATCGGCAGATGCTCCTGGAAATCATTTGAGGAAGCACTACTCCGAGATCTGCTGTGCAAGCTTTTGTGAATAATAGCAGCCATGAGAATAAAATCCCTTTGCAGGAGTCTACTTGGTGTGCCCATCAAAATGTTGGTAGCATTTAACCCCTTGTCTGTTCTGGGAGATCTCGGGGACTTCCCAGAACCAGAGACTGGCTTACATGTGTATAAACAAGTTTGGGTTCAAAATCTTGACCTTAAAAGCAAGTAATGGCCTCCCCAACCCACTGAGGGGCTGACAAATAAATTTCTGTTTAGCACCAGGCTTGACTGTTCTATCCGTCTCCTTTGCAGAGTAAAGGAAGTCTGAATCTGGTAAGAGGCTCTTACCAGATCAGGGGAACTCGAAGCAAATGGTAGACTCACATTTCTTGTGACAGCTATCCATCTCTCTGTTCCTTTTCTGTCCCCAAGTCTCTGTGTCTCTTTATTTCACACTCTTTCTGTCCCTCGCTGTCTCTGTAGCTTCATCGCCTCAGAATGTCCCTTCCTCCCACATCCTTCTCCTTTCTTCTAATACACAATAACAAAATATTTTCTTCCTCCTCTCTTTTCTTTGTTTCTTTTTTTTTTTTTTTTTTTTTTCTGAGACAGTCTCGCTCTGTCACCCAGGCTAGAGTGTAGTGGCGTCACCTCAGTTCACTGCAACCTCTACCTCCTCAAGCAATTCTCATGCCTCAGCCTCCCAAGTAGCTGGGATTACAGGCATGTGCCACCATGCCCAGCTATTTTTGTGTTTTTAGTAGAGATGAGGTTTCACTGTGTTGGCCAGGCTGGTCTTCAACTACTGACCTCAAGTGATCTGCCTGCCTTGGCTTCCCGAAGTGCTGGGATTACTGGCATGAGCCACCATGCCCAGCCCCTCCTCTCCAACTGTAACCCACCCACTATGATCCTTGATTCCATCCTCGCTGGCTCTGATTGCACCTCCAGGATTTTCTTTTCATCTACCTGCAAGTATGTTAAATGTCCCCTATTCCAAAGAAAGTGCTGTCTACCAGAGCTACTGGCCCATCCTTCTCCCCTTTCCTTTCAAATTTCTCCAAACAGACCAGATTAGCCTCCTCACCTCCCTAATCCCATTCGGATTGGATCCTAGCCCATTACCTCTGAAACTGCTTTGTTGAAGGTCACAGATATAATCATCTCTTTTTAGACTGTCTCATCTTTGGCCTCTCTGCAGCATTTCACCCTGTCTTCTTTTTGAAGCTCTCTATTTTCTATGCAGTTGTTCTGTTTTGGTTCTCTTCATTCTTTACTTTGATTGACTGAATAATATGGCACTGTTCTTCATTAATTTGTTTCTAAAGCTCTTTTTGCTTTGTCTTTTTGTATCACTTTAATTGACAAGTACTATTTTAAAAGGTAGTTTTCAGTTCCATAGTGAACTATTAATCTCTTTCAGCTAACATCAAATGAAAACTATCAGAATAACATATTTCTGGAAAGCAGACTGTACTAAATGATCTAATAAAAAGAAAGTTTAAACAGTCTAACATAATGCTGTAAAGAACCAAAGCCAAAAGATCATGAAACAAGATCAGCATGAGATTCAGCAAACCTCATGAGTGGTCTCAGACCAAGCGCATTTCCCCTCCTTTTCCAATCTGTTTCTTCTTCAGCAAATTGTGAGTGCTGAACTAGAAGATTTCAAGTTCTAAACTTCAATTAGCTTGCTCCCTGAAAACCAGCTGATCTTTCTGACTCCACAATTTCTGTTAATGCCAATAACACTATTATGCTCCCAACATTACAAGCTGATCTTTGAACTGTCAGTTGTCTGAGACTAGTTCTTGTCTCTTCCTTCTGTCCACTGTTCTTCTGCAATGTCTGTCACATCCAGACCTTTTCTATGTCCATTGTCCCTGCTGCCATCACCAAAATTCCTGGATTCTGACTTTTGTTCCATATAATTCACCTGGACCATTGCAATACCTCTCCAAAGCTTCCTTATCCCCATGTCCATCTGTTGGTCCTCCCACCTATCTTACCTATCCTTGCCCTGTTGATCTTCCTAAAGCACAACTCTGATAAGATTGCTTCTCTACTCAAAAACTTTCCATGGGGAGGGCGCAGTGGCTCATGCCTGTAATTCCAGCCCTTTGGGAGGCTGAGGCAGGTGGATCACGAGGTCAGGAGATCGAGACCATCCTGGCTAACATGGTGAAACCCTGTCTCTACTAAAATTACAAAAAAATTAGCTGGGCATGGTGGCAGGTGCCTGTAGTCCCAGCTACCCGGGAAGCTGAGGCAGGAGAATGGCGTGAATCTGGGAGGCAGAGCTTGCAGTGAGCTGAGATGGCACCACTGCACTCCAGCCTGGGTGACAGATAGAGACTCTGTCTCAAAAACAAAACAAAACAAAACAAAACAAAACAAAACAAAACAAAACAAAAACCACCACCACTACCACCAAAAAACAAACTTTCCATGGTTTCTAATTGCCCATGGAACTAAATTGAGATCAGCTGATGTACTTCTGTGTTCTTGCACTATACATTATAAAATATTTGCAAAACTAAATTGGCAAGCGGAAATTAGATGAATGTAAATAGAAAGTCTAATATGCAGTGTTCTACAGTCCAGTGGGTCATCCTGTGTACTCTCCTAGACCTTCAGAATTCATAGCCTCCGATAATCCTCTCCAACCTAGATTTGTAGTTACTTCAAGCTCTGAGAAGACGATTCTGGCATTTTCTGCTATTATTCCCCTTGTGCATGTATGCACTCTGTCCATGCTGACCTCTGTGTTCTTTCCCGACCAACCCTCCATGCACTCTGCCCTGCATGAACTGCTTCCATCTCTACATGTTAAAGTTCCAGTCATGCTTTAAGGCCCAACCCAGATTCCACCTTTTCCAGAAAGCCTTGTGATCTTTTGTCCCTGAATTTCCATACTTGGCACCTTGGTTCCTGTCTTGTGACACTCATATCTGCTGTTGTGCGTTGATATATAGTGGTTTGTGACACACCTTGGTTCTCTACTTGATCCAGAGCTCCTGGAAGGTAGTGAGAATGTCGTCTTTCATGTTTGAATTCCCCACACCACCTACCACAGGGTTCTTCTTAGGTATTTGAATGGATGATGAACCCTAATCAGTGCACCTCAGGAATAGCCTAGTGCCTGGCCCCTGGATGTCATCAACTATTATGTCATCAACTATGTATAGATTGAATGGATATATATATATATACCTCCACTCACAATTTGCTGAAGAAGAAACAGATTGGAAAAAGGGGGGAAATAAACCAGATATATCTATATCTATATCTATATCTATAGGTATAGATATATAGATATATCCTGAGCCTCTTAAGTACAAGAAACAGTGCTGGGCACCAATGAATTAGGTATTGGTCCATATCTTCAAAGAGTCAGTGTTATATAAGAGGTAATTGCAACGAAATAATTGCAATGCATGGTCATCAGTGGCAAGTGCCATAGGAAAAGAACTGACAAACTGTTATGAGAACTTAGAAAATAATACTGATGGAACTTATCCAGCCATGCATGTCCCCATCCTAGAGAACAGGACGCACAGAATAAACCTGGAAGCACAGAACTTGCAAACCAGAAGAGTCTCAGAGAGGACTTGGTCTTCTGATGCCCCCGAGCCTCAGGAAATTGAGTGATAAGCCCCAGCAAGTTAGCAGCAGAGTGAAACCAGAGGCCAGACTTCCTGACTCCTATTCCAGTGCTCCTGCTTCTATATCTGTCACAGGGTACAGAACTGGCATAGTGCTCCCTGACACTCCCTTCCAGTATTCCATGTTCAGCAGGCAAAGACATGCAAAAATGTGCCACACTCTCAAGGTGATATCTGGGTTATACAAAAGTTCTTTAAAAGCACAGCCCAGGAACAGAGTAGTTGCTTAGTAAATGCATCATGGGAGACTAACTAGGGAGTGGCTAGGGGTCATGCCCAAACCAGATGACCAACCACTATGAGGCTTGCTGGCAATTCTCTGAGACCTGGAATAACATCACAGGCACACTCATGGTTCAGGCCAAGGGAACTCTGTTTTCCCCCAGCAGTTTTTATGCAGGAATTAGCTGGGCAATTTGCTCCTGCTGCAACATGCTTAAAGAGAGTGTGTTAATCCTTACACAGACCAAGAAGAGAGGAGAACTAGATGGAGAGCTTAGCAGGCATCAGGCACTTTCATTCTCAGGACAGCAGTGTGGGGAAGAACTGTTACTGTCATTTTGGGTATTTTGACAACATAAATAACTTGCTGAAGATCATAAAGCACGTGGCAGAGCTGGGCTTTGTGCTCAGGTGTCTGGGTCCAGGCTCACAGTGCCACCAAGCCACCTGCCTCTTTTGCTCTTTTGGGTTTTGTCCACTCTCTAGCTGTCTGCCACCACTCTGTTGTCCAGAGAATCACTTGGTGCTGATGGGCAAGCGCATGTTCATCACGGCCAGATGCAGGTCTGCCACTCTGCAAAGTTTTATTCCCATCCTACCTTTGCTAGCAATCTGCCCCTTCCCACAGCTAACTCGTTTCTCATGGAGACATTTTAGCAGCAGTAAGCCATCAAACTCTAGAGAAATTAAACCCTTCTTGTTTCCCTAACCCCCGTGCCATGACATTACACCTACTAGAAGTCAGCTGTACTGTGTGAGAGAACAAAATCAGAGTGGCAGAGCTCCCTTGGGACCCAGCAGTGCCTGGCGTACAAAAAGTGGGGGCCAGCTCCGACAGAGGCGAGGGCGGCTGCATGCTCATAGCAGCCAAGCGACTCCCTGCTTCTGAAAACTCCTGTGGCCTCCACACCGGCAGTGGCCCTGACCAAACTGTTCCTCTCCCACTCATCAGCCCCAGGGCGGACAAGCTGATTAGCAGCCCCCGCCAGGCTTTGTTCCTGTGTTATGAGCTGGGGGTGGGGGATGTGGGGCAGTGAGTTCTTTGCTGGTTCTGCTATCTTTTCTGCGTGGTTTCTCCTCAGGAATGTTCTTTGAAATGGTGCATTCTCAATCTCGCCCCTGTTTTGGCTACCTTCCTCCTGCTTCATTCTCTCTGCAACTGGTACATTTTATCCAAAGCCCCTCTTAGGTGTACCTTGAGGGCACAGGCTCTGTTGATTCATTTCCAGTGTCCAGCAGAGAAGGTGTTGATCAGTTTTGTTCAATGGATGACAATGTGAATAAGAAAGTGGCCAGTCTCTCTCTGAGTTAATCCTGCAGATCAGTCACTTTTCTGTGGTTAGTCTTTATAAAAGGACTCAGGAGCAGGGAAAATGGAATTGAGTTAAAAACATTCTGGGGAAAGGGGATGGAAGAGGGATAATGACAGGTACAAATTTTTAAGCGCTTGTAGAGTGTTAGCCACTTTGCAAAGATCCTCTCATTTAATTCACTCATCCACAAACTTTGAGGCTTTTTTTGTTATGTACAGTTTATAGATGAGGAGAGTGAGGCTCAAAGATATGAAATATTATCGAAGACCACTTGTTGATGGCAGAGGTAGAAGTCTAACCTAAGACCATATAATTCCAAGGTCATGGCTGTCAAACGTGACCCGGCCAGTAGGAAATAAGTCCCGGAGGGCAGGAACTGTGCTTCTATATTTTTATGCCTTATACAGTGCCCAGTACAGCGCATAGAAGCCCAAGAAATGTTAGATTCACTGAATTTGAAAGTAGGGGGAGGTCTTGTATTCATTTATTCAGTCCACAAATATTTATTGAATGTCTGCTATGAACCAGATACTTTTTCAGGCACCGAAGACACAGCAGTGAATAAAAACATGCTAGTGGGACAGACAGACAATTAATTAAGTAAATTATATAGTGTGACAGGTGGTGAGAAGTACTTAGGAGGAAAATAATGCAGAGCAGGGGGATAGGAAGTGTCGGGAAAGAGGGCTTCAAGTATTAGATGAAGAAGGTGATGATCACTGAGAAGGTGACTTGAGCATAGACTGGAAGGTGGTAAGGTAATGGATAATGTGATGTGCTGAGGAGGAACATTCTAAGAAACAGTAACAGCAAGAGCAATGGTGCTGAGGTTATGGTGACACCGGCTTGTTTGATAGCATAAAGAAGGCTAATATGCTGAAGATGGGGAGAGTAGCAAGAGATGAGGTCAGAGAGCTGGGGGAGGTGCAGATTGTAATGATCTTCATGTTTACTCTGAGTAGGGATGGGGGGAACCATGGGAGATTGTGGAACAGAGCAGCGACAAGCTCTGACATAAATTTTGACAGATTACTCAGGATGTGTGTGAAGAATAGACTGAAGCAGCAAGGGCAGACGCAGGGAGACCAGTTAGGAGACTCTTGCAATAATCTGGGCAAAGTATGGTGATGACTCAGGTCAGGATGCTAGCAGTGCAAGTGGTGAGATGTGTCTGTATTTTGGATATATTTTGAAGGTAGATCTAACAGAATTTGCCAATGAGTTGGATGTGGGATGTGAGAGAAGGACAAAAGTTGATGATGACTGCATAGTTTCAGGTTGAATAACTTGAAGGGTAGAGTTGTCATTTACTGAAATGGGGAAGACTGCTGAATAAACAGGTTTTATAGGGGAAGATTAAGGACACATCATTTTAGTTCATGTTCAGTTTGAGAAGCCTATTTGATTTGTAAGTGTAAATGTCAAGTAGAGGGGTAAGAGGAAATCAGGAGAATGTAGGGTCTTAAAACCAAGTGAAGAAAATGGAGGATGACTTGACCGACCATGTCCAGTGATGTTGAGCAAAACTGCTATTGGATTTAGCTGTAGGGAGGCCCTTGGCTATCTTGACTAGTGGTTTGAGTGGAGGAGTGAAGGCTACAGACTGATGCAAGGCATTTCGAGAAAGTAGGAAGAACAGAATTTGGAGGCAATGAGTATAGACAAGTATTTTGTACAGTTTTGCTATATAACACAGGAGGGAAATGAGGTGGTACCTAGAGGAGGAAGTGGAGTCAGGAAAATGTTTTTCAATATAAAAGAAGTAACAGAATGTTTACATGGTGATGGGAGAAATAAAATATACAGAAGAAAGTTGATATGAAGGAGACGGAGGTAGAGATACAGAAAGAAAAGGAGGGAGGTGGAGGGAGGGAAAGGAAGTCTGGGGAAGACGTGTTGCTGAAGTAATGCCTGTCAGTAGGCCAAAAGAGGATGGGGTTGTGTGCATATGTTGGGGAGGTGGACTTAGACAGGAGCATGGAGAGTTCATCTCCGGTTACAGAAGAAAAGGTACACATAGGTGGGCATACGGGGAGAGGGAGCTTGTGAAAGATCTGTTCTGTTTGTTTCTCTTTTCTCAGTGAAGTAGAAAACTCAGTTGTTAACTGAGGATGAGGAGAGGAGGGGTGAGAGATCTGAGCAGAGGAGAAGTAGTGGTAGTCTTCCAGGACAGTGGGACGAGTGTATGGGCTTGGGAAACATAGGATGCCAGGTAGCACAAATGGTTCACTTGAAACTTAGGAGGAAACATGCTGAAGAGCAAGTTCTTCAAGGCAAGTGGAGTCTCCAAGAGGGAAACAAATTATGGAAAGGCTAAAACACAGGGGTTTTTAAAGGCTTAAAATGAAACTGTTCTTACCTCATGTGGGTCATATTGTTTGAGGCTCCCACCCTCATTAAATTCAGTCAAGACATCTTTTATCTTCTTGGAGGAATCTGAAGAGACACAATTCACGTGTGAAACACTGGTAAACAGCTAATGGAAGCTGGGCCAAATAAATTCTCCCTGTGTAACCATGTTTATGTTGGAGCTGCCCCTCAGCCCCAGAAAATCTGGAGAAATATCACCCTCTTCTACCCTTTGACCTCTCACTTCTTCTTTTCCGTCTGATTCCCCCCTTGCATCTAAATTATCTTTCTGAAACACAAATCTGATCAGATCATATCCCTACTCAAAACCATTCAAGGGCTTTCTGTTTCCCCAGGATAAAGCTTACCATTCATAGCTTGGAAGATAAGCCCTTAACTTGGAATACAAGCCTTTGGTGATTTTATCTACCTATTCTTCATTTCCCTATTTACTCTATGTTTCAGACACATCAAGTTACATTTCCAGACATCCCTGACCATATTGTGCACTCTTTCATGGTGTTTCTTCTTTGTCTTGCAAATTTCACCCATTCTTCAATATCCAGCTCAAATGTCAACACCTTTGTAAAGTCTTCCTTTACACCAGTCAGAGTTAAGCATTCCCTTCATTGGTTCCCACATGACTTGTACGCAACTATGTAATAGTGCTTGTCATATAGTGTTATAATTTTTATTAACTTGCCTATCTTACTCATCTCCTGCTTCAGCTTTACCTTGAGAGCTGTTAAGTGGCTGGTGACTCTTTGTCTATCATACTGTCTGACGTGTAACTAGGGCTCAGAAAAACAATGTGTAGATGAGTATATAAACATCTGAGTGAAAATTTCGAAACACTAAAAATTCATTAAGTATGTAGGATGGGTGGGCATTAAACCCCACGAGGCTCTGTCCTTGGTGCTGAAAAACTGCTGTACACTGCAGCAAGATAGTTTCTTCTACTTCTGGAATCTTGACAACTCTGTCCCTTTTTTTTTTTTTCACCTGATTTTTATTTTTTATCTTGATGGATAAAACTGAGCTACTCATTCTGACACATAAAACATAACCTCAATTATGTCTCATAATTAGCATGGTTGGTTTTATGTTCCCATGGTATTTCTCACATATTCCTGACAGCCAGAAGATCTTCCTCCGAAAGTTGAGGCCTCCACCCCGCGCCATGATTTCCCCTTAATGTTCCCTCTATGTTGCGTTTACATTGAAAGGGGATAAAGAAAGACTCAGAGAATCCATGAAGCATGGTGGTTTGGAAAATGCTGCTTTCCATAGGAAATCATTCAGAAGCAACTGGAGACAAGACTGGCTGCTTCTTTTTGGAATTTTATAAAGGAATTGGGAACCCAGAAAAGAGACTCAATAATTGTTATTAAAAACATATTATGAATTCATCTTGTGCAGCTATCAGCACTCTAGACATCAAAGCAAACCAGGGTTTCTATGACCTGGGCTCTCCCTCTCTCCCAATATTGTGGGTAATTAAGAGCTTTCCAAGCTCCGTTATTGTTGCTATTTAAACATCTGAGCCAAAGGATGATGTTATTAAAAGCTCACACAGTGTTTTTTGTTGCCCGGGCTCTGTGTACAGAGGGTTAAGGTCTCTTAAGCCTAGGTAAAGTAGACATATTCATAGGCTGGGCTGTTCTCCATGGCTTTGCTGACTTGGATTCAATCAAGCAGAAGTTCTAATCATTTCAGGATTGAGACATATTGAAATACAACAGGAAAATGCTTCTGTTGCCTAAAAATGGAAATTTCTTTCTGAAATTCAAAACAGATGTTGAAAATCTAATAGCTCAGTAAGAGCCAGGCAGCAGATGCTGTCAATTTGGGCTGCTTCCATTCAATTCAGAAAACACTATGGAGGGTAAGATGCGGCAAGATACTGTTAATGGACTAGTGGGAAAGATGATCTAAATAACTGTGGTACTAATAGCTGTCCCTCACTGGAGACCTTCACCTGCATAGTCTCATAAACTCTCCTCTACTAATCCATGCAAGTATTTTCTTCAGTTTACAGACGAAGAAGTTGAAATTCAGAAAAATTAATTCAACTTGCTCAAGAGCCAGAGTTGTAACTCAGGTCTAGTCTGGCTCAAAGTATATGTCTTTTCCCTTGAGCATTATTCACTATAGCTTCCTAAACATTTGCTAACATAAGGAAAGGTGTAATTAAGGGTGACACAATGATATGAAGTTCTATGAAACACCAAGTGGGGAAGAAGGAAAATTAAGATGAAAGTGGGATGGGGTGGGAACTGAGGCTGCCCTATAAAGGCTTTATCACTTGAGCTGAGGAGTAAGAATTGGATAAGGTTTATAAAGGCAGATATGAAGTGGAAAGGGTATTCTCGGAAGAGCCCAAGGGAGCAATAGTACAGAGATGGGCACCACAGAACGTTTAGGACAAGTTAGAACCAGAGAGTCGTTTGTGGCTGGATTTGTGGGGCGTCTTGAATGTAGAGTTAAGAACATTGATTTGAAATGGTTAAAGATTTTTTTTGAGTGGTGAAATCATATAACCAGCTCTCTGTTTTCTAAAGACCACTCTGGAAACAGGATAAAAGAGAAGTTAGAATGAGACGAGAGCTCAGTTAACATTACACGTATATTCAAGTTATTCCACAAGCAGCTTAATTATTTAGGAAAACAAATCCTACATATTAGAATTTATTTTAATGGGAGGTTTTTAACCCAGCTAAAATGTCTAAATTTAAAAAAATAAAAAATTGAGAACATGGGTACCCCTGTTGTGACTTCTGGAAGAAGAGTGTAGAGTTAGCATTTTGATTGAGAACCAATGGAGTAATTTCAATTGAATGTATGATATTTTGATGTTCTCATCTCATTTTGGATATTACACCATTCATTGTAGCAGAATTCCTTTGACTCTAAAGTGCTGCTGCTCTATTTTCAAAATCCTGCTTTATATTTAAATATGTGATATATATACACACACATAAATTCATCATATGTTCACATAAAATAAACAGAGGTTTTAAAAAGAAAAAATAGAAAAGACATTTATTTTAAGATATCTGATTAATAGCTTGAAATTAAATAAATAAAAAAAAGCACAACAACAAGCCAAGAGATTTCTAAGTAGCTTTCCATGAGGTGGATTACTCGTCACACATTTACTTCAATTTGCTTTGTGGGCTTTCGTAGGCTTATAGCATCAATACTCTTTAAAAAAGGGAATCAACCTAATTCTCAAATTTGGGACACATTACTTTCTCCTTGGATGTCCTCATACACTTTATAACAGTTTTCTTCTTAATAGATTTCTATGTTGGGTTTCCTTTTTCCATGAGGAGTAAGTAGGTATTATGCATGACTAATCTACTTTAGTGACAGCTGCTTTATTCTGTTTCATCTTAAGACAGAAAAGAACAATGAGGAAATAGCATTCCTTGGTCTTATTTTAGGTGTCATCTGTGGGTTCAATAGCATAACTTCGCAGAAGATTCCTTTGTCAAAGCCTTTACCATAATACCAGCACTAGATTCAGAGGACACCATGTTCCATTTCTGACTGTACAAAATAGGGCCATTTCTACAGCTCTTTGTAACAATTACCATTTTGTGGAGTGCTTGTGACATGCTAGATGCTGTCCTAGTCACCTTACATATTTTATTTAAATCCCCACAACTACCCTCTAATGTAATAATTACCCTTATTGTAGAGAAGAAATTGAGGCTTATGGAATTTAAGTGATTCTTTCAAGGAGACTCAGCTCGTAAGTCACACTTTTTAAATATTTCTAAATAATGGGCCATGGTTATGAGATTCACTGGATACTTGAACACTGGCAAGTTAGAAGCCAGGACTCTTCCTCTATGAAAGTGGTTCTCAAGGCTGCCTGCATGTTGAAATCACCTGGAGAGCTCTATACACACTGTAACCCAAGTCTTACCCCAGGTGAATTAAGTCAGCATCTCTTGAGGAACCCAGGACACAGTAAAATTTATAAAGCTTCCTGGAATTCAGATGTACAGTCAAGGTTGAGGACTGCCATTCTAGGACACGATTTTATTGTTGTAAATGAGGACTGTCTTAAAAAGCCCCTGAACTTGAACACTTATTGCTAAGGGAATAAAAAGCTTATAACTGCTAAATTTAATATTGCTGTGCTTGGCAGACATTATCTATTGTTTAAGTGGACAACACCAAAGAACTCTACCCAACAGGTCAACTTGTTCAGCTGCTTGGCAAGGTAGAAGTATGTTTTGCATTAACCCAGACTGTCAGGACTATCCAAATGCAGTTCTATACTAAATTGGGTGTTCAGAAAGTTTTTCTCTTTGATCAAGGTTACCAGTGCCCTAAGAAGTTTTCAGTCCAGAATTGTCTTGTATACTTTATGTGCCAAGAACTCTGGGACCTAAACCAAGCACTGTTCCTAGTGTTTGAGCAAATTCAAAGCCTTTTAAAGGGAAAAATTTGGCCCCACACACAGACACTTTTGTTGCCTTGTTGGTGTGGGGAAGGGATGCGTTCCATCTCAACAAGCAGACAAATCAGAGACTTCAGTGTTTACAGCAGAATATTAGTTGTGCTGCCAGGACTAGACCCCAAAGTTTATAGTCTGTTGTCTAGTTAAGAACACAGAGTATTTGAACATTAGATCATTAAACTGTTAAACTTTGAAAAAACTATAAATCAACATTTTCAAAAGTGAATCTGAAAATCCATATATGAGAGTGGAATTCTAAGGTACATGATAACTCTCCATTCCTCAAAGTTCCCCATGAGCTTCTCAAACTGTAATGTGCGTATGAGTCACATTGGGATCTGGTGAAAATGCAGATTCTGTAGGACTGGACCAGAGCCTGAGATTCTACATTCTGAATAAGATCCTAAGTGACACCCATTTTGCAGGTTCATGGACCTCACTTGATATGCTCTAAGCAACGTGCCTGTGGATCTGGAGCTGACTGCTGAGGCTTGCCCGTTGCAACCCAGAAAAGACCACGATGCCGAGGACAAAGGAACATATTCCATGGAGTAGAAAGACCATAAGTGGTGGGCAGGGGGAGTCACTGAGACGAGTGGAAGGGAAAGTTGGCACATGAGCAAAAAAATAAAATCTAGATTTTCCTTCTTCCAGTGAAGGCTGGGATGTATGAATACATTTTCTAATTACTCTAGGAAGTTATACAGTGAGATGCACAACAACAAGAGCAGAGTTTTGTAAGGGTCCTGAAAAATGTCAAAACAGAAGGGCCAGGGCCAGGAGCACTGGATCAAAAGGCCCACCTCTTCAGCCAGCTGGAGGCAGGCCTCAGAGCAGCACATGGGAAGCACAGGGGAGAAGCCCAGCTTCATAAACACGGATATACTTGCTACACACATGTTCTCCCACCTAAACTTTGTTTCTTGTTCACTGTTCATCCCCAACATGCAACCCATTGCCTGGCAAAAAAAATAGATATTCAGGAAAGATCTATTGAATAAATGAAGGCTAGCAAAGGGATTGAGCTGGTCATACTTGTCCCACGTGTCTTATATTCCCAGGGGCATAGAAAGAAGAGGTAGACTAGTGGTTCTCAACCTTGGTTGCTTATTGAAATTACCTGGGGGGCTTTAAAAAATACTGATGCCCAGGCCCCATGTCTACAAACTGTGATTAAATGATCTGGAAGGTGTGGACAGAACACTGGAAGTATTCAAAGCCTTCCATGTGATTTGAACGTGAGCCAAGGCTGAGGACCACTGACCTGTGGAAGTGATGGCTCTGCCACAGATGTTACATATGACATAATAAGAAAAGACTTTATGTGGAGGCAGACAGAATTGGGGTCAATAACAAGAAAATGCTTTTTAAGACAACTTTTTTGTCATCATAAATGATCTGAATGACTGGTATGGCTTATTTGTGTAAGTAAAATTTGTATTGCTAGAACATTTTATCATCTTTTCTCCAAATAATTTGGCCTCATCGGTCATATTTCAAGTGAAGGTGGAGGAGTGGATCAGACAACTTGGGCCATCTTGCAACTGAAAGTGGGGTCCCACGACCAGCAGCATCAGCATCGCCTGGAAGCTTGCTAGAAAAGCAGAATCTCAGCAGTACCCCAGACCTACTGATTCACAATCTGCATTTCAACAGCTCTCCAGGAGATTCATGTGTACATTAAGCGTTGAGAGCTATTGTTCCATAGAAATTCCTCCCTGTCCATTGATTCTGTGACTCCCGGTGGGCAGAGTCCTCCTCATCGTTAAAGGAAAAAAAGGTCTGTCATGTGGAAACACATGTTGGTGAGAAATAGTTATGGCTATATCCTTCCAAGATAGAAGCAATGAGATATGACTTTTCATGGGCCCAGGACTTCATGAGCATCTGATCAAGCCTCACTCTACTGGCCAGCATAAATAGCAAGGTTTTAGTGACGTTTACTTAGAGCCTTCTATTGTTCTACAAATCAGCCCTAAATATGTTCTCTGACTCTAACAGTTTTGTATTTTGAACTGTACCTACATCTTAAAGTCAGAAACTTTGCCATAATCTGATTCGAATGAAATATATTTCCTAATAGCATAATTTATGGATTGATTCTCTTTAATTACATCTTAACATTTTGCTTTAATGTAATTTAATTGACACATACATATCTGCATGCACACACACATGCACACATACACATACACATACACACACTAACGTATGTTTGAAGATTGAGCTCCAGTGGGTACTTTTCGTTTAATTTGTTGTTGCTGAATTGAAGCAAACGAATTCGTACTAGAATTGAGAGATTTTTGGTTCTAATTTTTATTTTACCATCGATCTTCTGTATGACCTTGGGCAAGTCACTGAGCTCTTCTGGACTTAGTAGTCTCATTTTTAAAATGTGCAATGCTTGACATTAATGATGGTTAAGATTTTTCCCAACTTTAAAAATTCTGGCCGAGTGCGGTGGCTCACGCCTGAAGTCCCAGCACTTTGGGAAGTCGAGGCGGGTGGATCACCTGAGGTCAGGAGTTCGAGACCAGCCTGGCCAACATGGTGAAACCTCGTCTCTACTAAAAATACAAAAATTAGCTTGGCGTGGTGTTGGATCCCTATAATCCCAGCTACCTGGGAGTCTGGGGCAGGAGAAACGCTTGAACCTGGGAGGCAGAGGTTGCGGTGAGCCGAGATCACGCGACTGCACTCTAGGCTTGGTGACAGAGTGAGACTCTGTCTCAAAAAAAAAAAAAAAAAAAAAAGTTCTACACAGTCCAAGTAACTGCTGGCTGATGTAGGAAATGTTTGATTTAATTTCTTAGAGAATTAAAAATTTAATGGATGCTTCATCAGTTGTTTTTCCTTTTTTCTCTTTCTGAATAAATGAGTAGTTTCTGTCCTTGATGCATCATGGAACTTTTAAGTAATTAACAAAAAATTGAAAAAAAAAAAATGCCCACCCCCTACTGGCCACCAGCAATTCTTGTTAGCAAGAGGGTCAGTAGGGGGTATCCCCACATGCACACATCCTCTGTGGTGGAAATCTATTTAAATATAAAAACCAAGTATTGGAAGAGCTAATGAGGTCGTTTAATCAACCAGATGACTAAAGCTCTTATTTCCCCTATAGTGTCTCAACTAACTCTGTGTCCAGACAGTTCCAGGGAAAGGAAACCCAATCACTTTTAACTCAATTTGATTCCAGTTTGGGCAGGTTTGACCACTAGGAATTAATGTATTCCACACTTTGAAGACTTCCTATAACTTCCTCCCATTAGTCCTAGGGCTACCTCTTGAAGTCATTCAAAATTAACTTCACACCTCTTCCCACAACAGAACTGAGCTATTTTGATACAATGAGCTCTTCTTCACCTTTCCCTTCCCTTCTCCAACAAATATGCACAGTACCTTCATTTCTCCATAATGTGGCTGTGAGGCCTCTCACCAACTCTCAAACAAGTTCCAGGTTGTCCATGTCCGTTGTAAACCGTAGCGACCATAAATAAATTCAGTCCTCTAGGGAGGTCTGATGGTCTATCAGGGTAGGCTAGAATGTGGATATCAGTTTGCCTTACTAGGCACTATGAGTCTATGAATACAGCCTAAGATTACAATGACTGGTTTGGTTAGATGAAATAGTACAAATATAGTAAAAAAAAAAAAAAAAATCTCTGCAACCGCTAAAAGCTATGCTTCTGAAGAGTACAGAATGATATGGGAATGACTCATGATTGATCTTGTGTGCTAGCCAGTTTCCAAAGATGGCTACCATGAATTCTTTCCATCCCTATGTGAGTCCCTCCTCCCTGAGATGTGGAGTCTATTCCTCTACTTCACCGAATGTGAGCCAGGCCTGTGACTGCACTGACCAATGGAATGTGGAGGGAATTCCGTTCTAGGATCTCTGATCCCAGGTGCTAAAAAGATCCAACAGCAGCTTCTTTTGTGCTGTTTGGAGCCCTGAGTTGCCATGTTAGATTTCCAGGTTGCCCTGCTGAAAAGAAAGGCCATATGGAGAGGCCCTGGAAGACAAGAAAGTGCTGGAGAAAGAGGTTCCATGAAGGAACACTGAGGTCCCACCATGTGAGTGAACGAGCCATACCGGATGGTCTAAGTCCTCACTTGTTTGAGATCTCCCACCTGAAGGTCCAAACACAGTGGAGCAGAGATGAGTCATGCCCACCATGTCTGCCCAGGTTCCTGACCCACAGAATCATGGGAAACCAAAATGGTGATTGTTTCAGCACACAAGTTTTAAAGTTGTTTTGATGCTGCAATAGGTAACTGAAACATGTTGTTAAGGGGAAGAAAACAGCATACAAAATAGTACAGCATGCATATTCTCAAGTTTGTTTTACATATGTATATTGTATATGTGTATGTATGTATATGTGCATGTATATTTTAATATCTATGTTTATACTTACATTTATACATAAACATGCTAGTGCTGGTTATCACTGGAAAATAGAATCATGGGTGGCTTTAAATTTCATTGTTTTATAATATAAATTTCTTAATATCACATTAGCTCTTTTGGTAAGTACTTTACATCATAGACTGACAACAAACTTACAGTCAGCTATAAGTGTGTGTGTCTATGTGTCTGTTTGTATATGTATGTATGTATACATACAAAGTAAATATACATGCTTCCAAGAGCAGTTTTAAGATGCCCCACCCCCACCCTACAGAAGGTCACCAGAGAAGGTGCCAACCTTACACTATATAAATGGAAAATACCAAGAGCCTCTCCTACCTGGTAACCCCACTGGAGAAAGTTCTCAATTCTCAGGCTGTACGCTTCATTATTTTGTTATTGTAAAGCTCCTGTTTATGTGGTTATGGAAGAGTGGTTGCTATGGCAATGCAATCCGACTGAATACCAGAATGTGTCTAAAATTGGTGGGAATGACTTTTTCAGGGTTTTCTCTGAGGATTAATCATTTTGTAAGAATTGTATCTTTTATTCCTCTCCTGTTTGAACAACAGTAGCAGAGTGCCTCATCCAGTCCCCCGACATGGACAACACGAGCAAGTGTCAGAGAAGGACAAAGGTAAATGTTTAAAGAAGAGGCCCAACCCCAAAAGAACCCTCTCCTACTGAATACTCCGGTTCCTTTTCATCCCTCTGCCTGCTTAGCGGCTTTGCTGCATCTGGAGCCCCTTCTCATCTTCGCGCCCTCCATGCTGCACTCTTTTCCACCTACTTGCCTTTCTGGTTCTTCTCTCTGTGTCTTCTGCTGACCTCTGAGAGAGACATACTGTAAGCCTCGTTCTCTAGCCTCTTCTTTTCTTTCCTGATGTTCCTGCTGTATGAGCGCCTTCATTCATTTTCTTTCTCTCCTTGCCATCTCCACATGTAATTCCCAAGTCACAACTATGGACTGACCCCTCATTTCCACCAAATCCCATCACATACCCTCCTGGGGCCTGCAGGACATATTGCTTAGAAAGCAGGATTCCCCAGGATGGGGTCCTACTTTCCTTTCTAGTTCTTCCCCCAACACTACTGATACCACCACCAACACATGCTCTGGGATCCCAGCCTGGGAGCAGCTTGCAGTTCTTGGAAGCTCCTATGATGTCCTCCTCCCTGCCCTGCCCTGCACAAGCCACGTCCTCTGCCCAGAACGCCCTTCTCCCTCCCTCCCCCACAGTTCCTGGAGTCTGGAAACAATGCGTGCATCAGGAAGCCTCCCACTAGGCTGAGCTGGGCCTTCTCCTTCCATGCTGCCCACTTCTGGGCCTTCTCCTCCCATGCTGCCCACTTCTGAGCACCGGCTATACTGCAACACCCTTGCCTGAGTCCTGTTTGTCTTCCTCTGTGAGGCAGTGATCTCTTTGAGGGCAGGAACTGTGTCTCATTTATTGCTGGATCCCTGGAGCCTGGCACATAGGAAGGCATAGTGGATGTGTTATCACCATCTCAAAATCAACGTTCCCAAACATTCCCCATCAGCCCTGTATCCTGATGTCATTTTCTACAGATTTAGTCTGCCAGGTATGTTTGATGACTTTCTTTTGTTCTATATGTGTTGATGGTATTTCCACCACAGTTTCCCACGAATTAGCGTTTGTTCATGGCCACTCTCACCATCTTAGCCTAGCTCTTTGGTTCAGACTAGGTTTCCTCCAAAGGATCCTGCCCAATTCCCTGGCCTGGAAACTGCCTGATCCAAGCCACCCTGCATACAGTCTCCAGATTCCTGGCTCTAAATTTTGTCCACACTTTGACATGCAAAGCCCAAGGCCTCCTGCTATTCCCATGCCTCCTTATGTCCTCCTCATTCTCTACGCCTTCTCACCATCCAGCCCAGAAGCTCTCCTTAACCATCCCTGCACACCCCAGGAATGCATAGTGGGTGTGTTATTTCCATCTCAAAATCAACATTCCTAAACATTCCTTTTGCTTCCATCGTTCCCCTTCCATCTACTGCTCACATTTTAAACCTCTTTCCTCCATGGAGTTTATCCAGCTAAATCCTCTATTATCGGTTCAACTGTGCCCCAAACCTCATATTTATGTGTTAAAGTTCTATCCCTCAATAACTCAGGATGTAACCTTATTTGGGTGGTTGCAGATGTAATTAGTTAAGATAAAGTCATGACTGAATAGGGGGGTCCAGGCCAATAAGGTTGTATGCCTAGGAAAGGGGGATCTTTGGACACAGAGATATGTACACAGGGGGAATGTCATGTGAGGGCATTCAGGGAGAATACGGCCATCCACAAGCCAAAAACACAGCCCTGGGATGGATCCCTTCTCCACAACTCTCAGAAGGAACCAGCGCCACTGACTCCTTGATTATGGACTTCTAGCTCCCAGAACTTTGAAACTATAAGGCTTTGAAACAATAAACCCATGCTGGATTGAACCAAGTAGCAAAGTATAATACAACCCCCATACCAGTTTCCCTTGTTTTTTGATTCCCTTCTCGTTTCCGTGCTTAGTTTAGCCAACTCTACCAGAGCTGTTTGCCTGCAGCCTTAAAGCTGTTCTCTGTGTCACGAGCACATATCTGATTCCCTAAAAAGATTCTGATTCCTCAAGGGTAGGCCTCCCCTTTGTGCTTCTTCTTTTTCTTCCTTCCTGGAAAGGCCTTCCCTTCCCAGAACAAAGTCAAGAAAGAAACACACATCAGCATTCAGCATCTTACTGCAAGAAGGCCTTGGTTCCAAATGCAGGAATATATTACAGTAAACAATTGAGTAATGTAGCCATGCAGCATGCAGCCCTTCAAAATTATGCTCTAAAGAGGCTTTAATGATGTGAGAAAATACATACGGTACATTAGGTGGGAAATGCAGGCTTAACGAAGGGTGTATACAGTGTGAGTTCAACGGTGCAAGGCAATATGCACAGCAGGGAAGTGCCCTAAGATGTTTGTAGTGTTGTCAGTGATTTTTAACTTACTCCATTTTTTTCTATGTATATTCCAGATTTCTATGGTGAGCACGTAGCATTTACTGAGCCTAAAGATAAGTGTGTTTTTATGTTAAATACACTAAATCTGTGTTTATAAGAAAATATAAGCCATCAGGCCTGACATCGTTCTTTGTGGCTTTGCAATGATAATATTACTGAGCTTTCCAGAAATGATGTCTCCAGCCAAGAAGAAATCCTGTCCCAGGTCTGTCCATGCATTTACTCACATTCTGAATATTTCTGCAGCTGGTCAAATTCTTCTGGAGTGAGGGAGACCCACCGTTCTTCACCCATTTTTAAACTTGGTGTGAGTGGCTAAAGGGCAGGGATGGAGTTTTGTTCGCTAGGCTGAAGTGGAGGCCCAGCCAAGGGCTTGGCTCATTGCAGATTTGCGATGTAAGTCTTTCAGGAGACTTCTGGGAGCACTCAAGTGTATACAGCAGCAGCAGGCACCTCTCAGAAGATGCGACAAGATCTCTGCTATTCCTTAGGCAACATCCTCCTGTCTGTATTCAAGGTAAATTCAGAAATCCTGGCTCTTCCTAGATAGAAGCAGAAATGAGAGTAAATGAGAGTATTTAAAAAAAAAGGCCCGAATTTTCTTCGCTGAAAGATCTACAGGGAACAATGGTTCAAAGTTTCTCAAGGATGGTTCTCCCCTTAGAGAGGTCTGAAGAGGGGATAATGACAGTTGTCTGGCTGGGGGTGAGTGTTGAGGGGCAAGCTGTGGCCTGTATGAATAAGTGGGCCATACTACTCAGCTCTGGGAAATGTTCAATGTGTCACATGAGAGGTGGTATTAGGGCTGCCTAAGGGCATCCTCAGGGCATAAAAATGCCTTAGGCTCTTGGGTGCCTCATGAGTAATTACAGGAACAGGAGCCTATGCAGCCATTCTCTCCTCCACTGATTTCCAAATTCCACCATGATAGCTCTGGTGAGCCATTTTGGAATACCCCCAAGACTGGCTAACATCTAGTGACTGAAGCAATTCTCTGTCCTCTTAGAGTCATAAAAAAGGGAGTTAGAGGGATGGGCTGTTGGCCTCAATGAGGCAGGGAAATGGGGATGGATTCAAAAAAACACTGAGTATCATTTCCTTTGAGCCTCTCGTACTGTGGGTCATTAAATCAGTTTTGTGGTTGTGAAATTGATATAATGAGTCACAACAAGCATGCAAACACATGAAACGGAATAGGATAGAATGAGATGGAGTTGAAAATACTACAGTGCATCTACCATAGTAAGAGGACGTATTATGTCATAGACTTTTCCTTCAGCTATACACCCATGGTTATACTGATCATATTGTGAAGTATCTTTCTTATTCTCAGTTGAGGTTACAAACATGGTTGGGAAGTCACCAACCTAAAAAGGTGAGAAATAAAGACCAATTGAAACACAGGCTCTAATGCTGCCAAAGAACAAGCCCAGTTTTAATAAAATAGGATCCATCCTGTGGCCAATTGCAAGGCAAGTCTGGGGTGCCTGGAGCATATGAGCAGTGCTGGATGAGATGACCAAGTTGGGAGACACATATGGACCATTCTCTGGGGAAGTGTGTAGACCGGTTGTTTTGGACCTGGAGAGTGAACTAGAGCTGAGGGAAGATGCTGGAGAGAGCGAGAGAGATTCTATCTTTATAAAGAAGACCTTCCACTACCCAGAATGCATGGCAAGGAAATGAGATACCCACATTCCTGGGGACATTAAGTTCTAGTTTCTCTCCTTGAAAGTCCAACTCTTTCTTTAATCCAGCCAGCTCGACTCTGCTCCTTGGCGCTTGCTGCTGTCAAGGTCATCAGTGACCTAGTTGCCAAATCCAACAGGCACCTTTCAGTCCTTCCTCACCTCGTTTCTCTCTCTGCAGTCTTTGCCATGGCAGAAAACTTCCACCTTGAAACTCTCTTATCTTTCTGGGTGTTTCTTCTCAGTCTCCTTCAGCCTTTTCTTTTGCCATCTTTAAATATTGAAATGTTTCCACAGCAAAGACATAGAATCAGCCTAAAGGTCTATCAATGGAAGACTAGATAAAGGAAATGTGGTACATACACACCATGGAATACTATACAGCCATAAAAAAGAACGAGATCCTGTTCCTTGCAGCAGCATGGATGGAGCTGGAGGACACTATCCTAAGTGAACGAATGCAGGAACAGAAATCCAGATACAGCACACCCTCACTTATAAGTGGGAGCTGAACATTGAGAACACAGGAATACAAAGAAAGGAACAATAGGTCCTGGGGCCTACTTGAAGGTGGAGGATGGGAGGAGGGAAAGAACTGAAAAACTACCTACTGGATACTATGCTTATTACCTGAGTGACAAAATAATCTGTTCACCAAACCCCCGTGACATGCGATTTACCTATATAACAAACCTGCACACATACCCCTGAACCTAAAATAAAAGTTAAAGAAAAAATTGGTGCTTCCAAAGTCCGGTCCTCAGCCCTCTTCTCACTCTACATCCTTTCCCTGATGGATCTCATCCACCTCCAACCTTTAATGACCCCCCGCATGCTGCGACAGCCCTGAGCTCTCTCCTTGGTCTGAATCTGAATATTCAGATATTCAGATGCCTTAATCCAGATCTGAATATCCAACCATCTACTGTGACTCACTTCTGTGTCCCAAACCACCCCTGATCTGCACCTTCCAGTGTCCTCAGCCGCTCGGGTTATGCCCAAGAGAAACCAGTGCCCAGGTCAGAGGCAGGAGGCTCAGCTAAGCTCCTCCCCTTTTCTCTCCTGCCAAACCCAGGCACTAGCCCCAGAGTTTGACGGTCCACTGTGTGCTCCCTTTTGTCTATCACACCATCTCTGGCATTAACTCAGACCTTCCTTATCTCTTGCCTGGCCTTTGACAGCAGCCACCTGCTACTCTCCCTGCCTTGTGCTTTGTTCTCCCCTTGCTCTGCTCTCTAAATTGCCCATCAGATCACATCTCTCTCGGTAATAAAATTCTTCAGTAGTTTCTACTGCCTGTAGAATAAGATGTAATCTTCTTTTCATGAAACACAAAGCTCTTTATGATCTGGCTCCTGATGATCAATTTAGTATGAAAGTGAGGAGTATCCTTTAGAAACCTTTGCCATCATGCCAGGGAATCTAGCATTGCCACCACTGTCACCGCTGCTGCTGCTGCTATCAATGAATGGACATGTACTTTACACTGTGCTATATGCTTTATATACATTATCTAATTTAGTCCTCTTAATAACATGTAAATTCAATATTGCTGTCTCTGTTTTGCAGATGAGAAAAAAAATGAGGCTAGGTGTTTAGTAAACATGGTGAGGAGAACCAGTGCTTCTGTTTAAGAATGCCTCCTACTGGGCGTGGCGTTGGCTTATGCCTGTAATCCCAGCACTTTGGGAGGCTGAGGTGGGTGGATCATGAGGTCAGGAGATCGAGACCATCCTGGTCAACATGGTGAAACCCTGTCTCTACTAAAAATACAAAAATTAGCTCGGTGTGGTCGGGCACGGTGGCTCATGCCTGTAATCCCAGCACTTTGGGAGGCCGAGGTGGGCAGATCACAAGGTCAGGAGATCGAGACCATCCTGGCTAACATGGTGAAACCCTGTCTCTACTAAAAATACAAACAAAACAAAACAAAACAAAACAAAACAAAACAAAAAAACCCAGGCGTAGTGGCAGGCGCCTGTAGTCCCAGATGCTGGGGAGGCTGAGGCCGAAGAATGGTGTGAACTCGGGAGGCAGAGCTTGCAGTGAACCGAGATCACGCTACTGCACTCCAGCCTGGGCAACAGAGAGAGACTCCGTCTCACAATAAATAAATAAATAAATAAATAAATAAATACACACTTAATGTGGTATGTTTGACCTGGCTTCTGTCATCCTGGCCAACATAGTGAAACCCCATCCCTACTAAAAATACAAAAATTAGTCGGGCATGGTGGTGCATGCCTGTAATCCCAGCTACTCGGAAGGCTGAGGGAGGAGAATCACTTGAACCAGGGAGTCGGAGATTGCAGTGAGCCAAGATTGCACTACTGCACTCCAGTCTGGCAACAGAGTGAAAGTCTGTCAAAAAAAAAAAAAAAAAAAAAAAAGAATGCCCCCATGGCCTGGGCATTCTGCACACCTTCAGAAGCACAGAGGGGGATCTAAGAGGACGCAGAGGCAGACTGCATGACAGAACAACACTGAATTAAAACCAGAAGGCACAGAATTTGAATCTGGGCTCTGCCCTCTTCTGAGCTATTTCACCCTAGACATATTTTTCATCTCTTGAGCTTTAGTTTCTTCATCTAAAACATGAAGATATTAATTAAAAGGCTTACTGGGTTGGTGTTAGGATGAAGTGGGTTAATATATGCAAAAACCATAAAAACAAGATTCCCACCTGGTGCAATGCCCGCACATAGCAAATACTCAATAAATCATTGTTATTATCATCCAATTACAAATACAACATGTAGCAATATGGCTTAAACGATCAGCTGAATAAAAAAAAACAAACAAAATAACCCCATTAAAAAGTGGGCAAAGGGCACAAACAGACTCTTCTCAAAAGAAGACAATTCAAGTGGCCAACAAACATGAACAAATGCTCAACGTTGCTAATCATCAGAGAAATGCAAATCAAAACCATGACTATTATTAAAAAGACAAGCAATAACAGATGCTGGTGAGGCTCTGGAGGAAAGGGAATGCCTACACATTGCTGCTGGGAATGTAAATTAGTTCAGTCACTGTGGAAAGCAGGTTGATTTCTCAGATAACTTAAAACAGACCTCCCATGCAATGCAGCAATCCCATTAGTGGGTACACATCCAAACAAAAATAAGTAGTTCCACAAAAAAGACACATGCACTCATGTGTTCATCACAGCACTATTCACAGTAGCAAAGACATGGAATCAACCTGGGTGCTCATCAGTGACGGACTGGATAAAGAAAATGTAGCACACATATACTACACAATACTACACAGCCATAAAAAAAAGTATGCAATCGTGTCCTTTGCAGCAACATGGATGCAGCTTGAGGCCATTATCCTACACGAATTAACACAGGAATAGAAAATACCAAATAAAAATACCAAATACCAAATAGAAAATACGTGAAAACCAAATACCACATGTTCTTACTTATAAGTGGGAACTAAACATTGGGTACATATGGGCATAAATATGGAAATAATAGACACTGGGGATTACTAGAGAGGCGAGGGGGAAAGGAGCAAAGGTTGAAAAACTGAAAAATTGGATACTATGCTCACTACCTAGGTGATCGGATCATTCATACCCCAAACATCAACATCATGCAATGTACTCAGGTAACAAACCTGCCCCTGCACCCGCTGAATAATAGTTGAAATTTTAAAAAATCAGCTGACAGTAGTCGAGTAGAAAGTTTCTAGTGTTGTGCCACAGTTTTCAGAACTTGATCTGATATTGCTCCAGGTTGTTGTAATTTTGTAATTACTCATCAAACTCTTATCCACTAGTTTTAGCATCCACTAATGATTCTTGCCTGGATTAATTATTACAATGATATTGATTTTCTAATTCCATCATTCCCTCTGTATTTGTTAGTTAGGAGTCTATTGTAAGTAAGAGCTTTCCCTTCTTGTTATTTATATCAATTTATATGTATACTATAAAGATAAATTATAAATATATAAAGAATATATATGTGTGTATAAAAACAGCATTTATATATAATACATATTTATTTTCATGGATTCTTATTTTATTCTGTGGATTACAAATCTGTTGCTACCTCAAATTGTTCCAGATTTGATCAGTGGAATCTCAGTCAAGGTGGTGATTTGTTCTTTAGATATATCTCAATCATTTTTTGAGCACATCCTTATTTTCTAGCTCTACAAAATGTTTCAGCCTCATCTTGAACTTCCTCAACTCAAGTGCTAAAATGAGTCATTTCTCTAAGGAGTTCCTTTAGTGAAGAATGACATTTGAAGCCAAGGCTTGGATACTAGGTATGCTCATTGCTGCTGAGGTGTCATTGCTTCTAGGCCCTATCAAGGACAGAGCTAGAAAATAGATGCGTGTACTGGGCATGGTGGCTCACGCCTGTGATCCCAGCACTTTTGGAGGCCGAGGCGGAAGGATCACTTGAGCCCAGGAGTTTTTTAACTTTCTTCTCTAACAAGCTTTGTTTCCATCATCTACAACATACTTATTTGCTTAATACACAGAAAGTAGTTCCAGAATTGCTAGTCCACACCTCTGTGAAAAACAAAATAGACTTCAAGATTTGTTTACAGTACTATTGTTTTCAGGCAACAGCATACCCTCAAAATACTACCCTCAAAAGTTATGTAGGTTAGTTCTTTCTCACTCCCATCAGTTTCTGTTTGTATTTCATTTTAGGGTGTTTTCTTCATATCCACTGATTCTTTTCCAGTACGGTTCCAAAGTCAAAACTGCATAGAAAGATATATTCAGCCAGGCGTTAGTGGCTCACCCCTGTAATCCCAGCACTTTGGGAGGCTGAGCCAGGCAGATTGCTTGAGCCCAGGAGTTCTAGACCAGCTTGAGCAATATGGCAAAACCCCATCTGTACAAAAAATACAAACAAACAAAAAATTTCGCCAGGCATGGTGGTGCGCAGCTGTGGTCCCAGATACCCAGGAGGCTGAGGTGGGAGGATCACCTGAGCCTGAGGGATCAAGGTTGCGTTGAACTATAATTGCACCACTGCACTCCAGCCTGAGCAGCAGAATGGGATCCTTTCTTAAAACAAAAACAAAAACAAAAACACATACTGAAAGAAGTATCCCTTATTCCTCTTACTCTGTTTCCAGCTCCTCTTTTCTATTTTATTCTCACTCAACTTTATAGTATCTAGTTTATACTTCCTGTGTTTATTTTTGCACGTGAGAAGATATATGAATATTTTATTTCCCCTTTTCCTCCTTCTCCTCCTCCTCCTCCTCCTCCTTCTCCTTCTCCTTCTTCTTCTTCTGTTTTTTTTTTTTTTTTTTTTTTTTTTTTGAGACATGGTTTCTGTCTCATGCTGGAAAGCAGTAGTGGAATCACAGCTCACAGCAGCCTTGAACTCCTGGGTCAAGCAATTCTCCCACTTCAGCAGTCCCCTCCAGGCCCTCCCAGTAGAGTAGCTGTGATGTGTGCCACTATGATCTGCTAATTTTTTTTTTAACTCTTTGTAGAGACAGCATCTCACTATGTTACCCAGGCTGGTCTTGAATTCCTGGGCTCAAGTGATCCACCTGCCTCGGCCTCCTAAAGTGCTGAGATTATATGTGAACCTTTGTGCCTGGCTTCCCTTTCTTTCTAATACAAAAGGTAGCACGTTATAGATCATTATCTGCACATTGTTTTTTTCACTAATCAATATACCCTATGAATCACACCATACCTGTTCATAGAGATCTTTCTCTTTTAGAATTAAATTGGATTCTGATACCTCCTTAATATCCTTCAGAGGCCTCCTTTGGCCTCTAGGTAAAAAAGGACTGTCTCCTTAGCTAGTTCCACAAGGTTCTTTACCTATGGTAATAACTCACCTCCCCATTCTCATCCCCATTACCTCCTCCCCCACACACTCCACTTTCCAGCCAAATCTATCTTCTGTCTACTGTTAGCACTAGCAAAGTGCCTGGATGTGGGAGGACTCCATAAGCCTTATGGACTGACAAATACACCATGCCTTTGATCTACTTGAAATGCCCTTTACTCCTCCCTTCCTATAACAAATCTCTACTCATCTCTTTGGATCCAGGTTAAAAGGTCACTTCTTTTCTACAGCTTTTTGAAACTCTTTGAGCAAATTTGCCTGTTCTCCCAGCTGTGTTACACAGAATTCTACATGTTCCTCTATTGTGGTAGTTGACGATTCCCTGTGGGAGACAGACACCCAAACAGCTATTAATAATTAACACACAAGCTGGCAAGAGAAGTGGTGCAGATATGCCCAGAGATTTATGGAGTCCTCTAATGTGTCTGAAGCAGGCACAAGGAATCAGGAAAAGCTTCCTGAAGGAGCTGATGCTCCTGCTGAGGAGGGGTGATGAGGTAATGTGGTATACATTGCTATCACTCAACAAATATTCATATTATCATTATCATGATTGTTCCATTGTACCTCAGTGCTTGACTTCACAGTGGAAAGAGCTACACCATTCTTCTTCTTCTTTTTTTTTTTTCTTGAGGTGGAGTCTTGCTCTGCCACCCAGACTGGTGTGTCATGGCACGATCTCAGCTCACTGCAACCTCCACCTCCTGGGTTCAAGCGATTCTGCTGTCTCAGGCTCCCGAGTAGCTGGGATTACAGGAGCCTGCCACCATGCCCAGCTAATTTTTGTATTTTTAGTAGAGACGAGGTTTCACCATGTTGGCCAGGCTGGTCTCGAACTCCTGACCTCAGGTGATCTGCCTGCCAAGGCCTCCCACAGTGCTGGGATTAACTCCCACAGTGCAGGTGTGAACCACTGCGCCTGGCCTTACACTATTCTTTATTTTCTTCAAGAAAAGTTAGGGGCCTAAAACACTGCCTGACTTTCCAGATGGTATCCCATGGGACAGCCCGCCTCTGGCTTCTGCCCTTTGGTGAAGGTGACAGCTGACACCCAGGAGGGTTTTCTCTAGCTTGCGAAGTTCGACACTTCCCTCAGCAGCCCACTCAGTCACTCCCCTCTCAGAGGCTCTTTGTAGTATGAACAATCTTCTTATTACCACCCCAAGTATCTTTTCTGACAGAAAAAGTTGAATAGGATTTTCTAAATAAAACTCAGATTGGATATTGTCTGACTTGGCTAGGAGAAGAGTATTTTATGTCTCTACAGCTATGTCACTCTGAGCAATTGCTTCAGCTCTTTTGGCCTCAGTTTCCTTGTCTATAAAATGAGGGGGTGGGAATAATGGTTTCTAATGTGTTTTCTAGCTCTGCAATTTTATATACTGGAATAAATTCTATTTGTTCTGTACAGATGTCAGCATGGAAATCACAAGTCAGGAGGAAGAAGGCAAATTCAATGAGTATTGAATTGCACCCTGGGTCTCTCTATTCATTTGAATGAATCAGCCATACCCAATTATCCAGGAACAAACACCTCCTCATCTCCTCTTTGCTCTCCTAAAAACATTAATTCATGAATATGACATCAGATTGGAGAAGCCTATTTATGTGCATTTGAAGGTTTATTACAAAGCCATAATGAGTACATTTTCATAAGGGAAGAAAGACTAAAAGCTACAAAGATAAAAACCCCTCTCTCTTCTCAGACTTGTGGAAAGTCACAACTTGACAAGTGCCCCATCTCTGGCTTTTACTCCTACTGTTCCTTCTTCAACCCTGTAACTCTTACACAGCCTTTGGAGTTTAGTTCAAGTTGTACCTAAAGATGCCCTCTTTAATTGCCCAGATGTGGCTGGGCATATCTTCTCTGCTCTCCAATAGCACTTTGGGCTTTTCTCCATTATGACGTTTACTGAGTGCATGTACTCACCACCTCTCTTCCCTACAGGATTCTGAACTCTTTTAGGGCAGAAAGAATGTCCTGTCCACTTTGTAGTCCTAGCGATTACAAGATTTCTAAGAGTTCATTTTTTGACACTAGAAAAATGATTCTCAACCTTTCTTTGACCAAGATCATTTTCACGGAGTCAAAGATCCTACCACATCTATTTACATGTCTCTATAGAGGAAGAACTGGGTGATAAAAAGAATTCAAGAGGAACAAAAGACACAAGTTGCAGTACAGTTGTTGATAATATCGTTTATGAGTCACCTAATTTACCATAAAATATACATCAATACTTACATTTTAATATTAAAATAATGACCTACACAAGTATGGGCTATCAGGGTTATAAAGTTATAACAGATATAGACTTATAATCAAGTTACTTTATTATGCTTAATCTGATAGTATTTTGTGAGTTACACAAGTTGCTTGAATTTATCAATGAACTGTCACTATTGTGGTCACCGGTTACATTGGTGGTCCCCCAAACCATGCTTCCTGATATTTATGCCCTTTCTAGTTTCTTCCCTTGAGTCTGGGCTGCACCTGTAACTAGCCTTAACCAAGAGAATGCATTACAAGTGGTGCTGTGTCAGTGTCAAGCATAAGCCTTGAGAAGACCTGGCAGCTCCCACTTCTGTGTTTCTAAGGGCACTGAACTGCCATGTAAGAAGTTCAGCCATTTTGCTGGAGAGATCACATAGAGACCACGTGGAGAGGCCACATGGATGAAGGGAGATCTAACATTACAGAGAGGAGAACTGAGCAACTCAGCTGATGACAAGAACTGAAGCCCAAGATGTAAGGCCCCAGCCAAGCCACTCCAGCCAGCACCCAGTCATCTAAGTCATCCTAGCTGTGTTATGGGACAAGAAGTCATTCGGGATTTAACAGCCTTAGCAGACATCACATGGGGAGCAGAGATAACCCGCCCCCACTCAGCCTGGTCTGGATTCCCAATGCACAGTAACACATAGACTAATAACATAAATGAGGAGCAACAACATTTTGAGGTAGTTATGTAATCATAGATAACCAAGACAACTACACAAGCACTTTTAGGGGCAGGTTATGCATGTGTCTATTTAGCAACAGAATCTGCATGATTCATGCTTGAACTGCAACTTACTCATGTCTTAAAATCTAGTAATTGGAAAATTATAGGCTAAAAATACCTTCGATGCAAATATGTATCACTGCCTGCTGTACGGTTAACCAAATATCCTCCACAAACTACTATGATAATGATGAAGTCAAGTGAACTATAATTTCTAATTAATAAGCAAGAATAGCAGTAGCTGAAAACCACAACCTACTCGAAGCAAGACTGACATGCAATGATAACAACGGGGCCTTGCCCAGGTCACAGGATTCTAACCATCTGCTTGAGTGAGGGGGCTGTAGCTGCTGAGCATTTAGAAGCAGGCTGATTTCACAGATAACTGAATTAAAGCCCTTGGGGAACTTAGCAATGATCTAATTTAAGTTTATGAGTGGCAAATATGAGTAATACCTAATAACTCATTTAGCAGATTACCAGCATATAGTCCTTAAACAAACATAAACATAAAAGTCTTGGAATTGCATTCTATCCATAAGAATTCAGAGAGGAATTTCATTTGAGAGGTACTTTGTACACCATTAGTGGCCTCAGAGTGAATGTGAGAATCTCTGCTGCAGGATAGTCATGAAAATGTCAGGCTGAACCAGGTGCCCAAGTGGGGGAGCTGGGAGTGGCTGATGCCCAGGAAAAGCTTTTGGGCTCTGATGAGAAGTTGAGAACTTCTACGTTGGGGGTCTGTCTTTGGCACAGGCAGACAGTGTTGGTCTAAGAAGAGTGTAGCTCAGGGGCATCAGAGTCTGAGGACTGGTCATTCATTCATTTGTTCACCTGCTTAACAAATCATTGTAATAACAAGCAATAGCAGCAACCTCCATTTATAGATTGCAACACGTCCTGTGCCTTGCAAACTTCATTTGTAATATGCACCAAACCCTGTGAGGAAGGTATGTTTTATGCCCATTTTACAGCTGTAGAAACAAGCCCAGGGTAATTCTCCCAAGTTGTCCTACCAGTAAATGACAGGACTGTATAGGAATCCAAGTCTGTGTTGTTCTAAAGCCCATGGTAACATCTCTGGCTGAATGAGTACTGAGAACCTAAGCATTGGGTCTGTGCAGGTACAGATGCCATTAATAAACCAACTGTGGAGATGCCACGCCCTGGTCCTCAACATGGAAGGGGAATGGAAGCCAGAAGGGAAACCATGGCCTGCTCCTGAAAAGCCAATATTATCTGAGGGGGAAAAAGCTATATTATATTAAACATGAGCACAGAATGGAATAGAATGCAAAATATGCAGGAAATTTGTAGGCAAAACATGGGACTTCGGAAAAAAACCCTTGCTCTTGCCCTGGGGCTACCTCTGTGAAACCTGGGAGAGTTCACTCAGCTTTGTCACTTGGGGCCTTTAACAGTGGAAATGTGAAGGAAGTAGGGTTGTGAATAGCAATGGAAAAGTCTGATTCTGAACTCCAGTGCTGAGGGGCTGATGTGGGAAGGGATTGTGAGTGGAGGTCTCCTTTATGAAATTACTACCTGGGGAAACAGCTGCCCTAGACTCATGCGTTGTGTCAAGGAGACTTCTGCCCAGAGCACCAAGCACAAGTCTGGCTTTAGAATTAGAGACCAGAATTCAGATCTTGGCTCTATCTCACACAACTGTGTGACATTAGCAGGTCCTTCTTCATCTCTGAATCGGAATGATGAAAATATTAACACATGCTTCACAAGGTTATTATAAGGATTATTTGTATAATGTTTGCTATGGTTTGAATGTTTGTCCTCTCCAAAATTCATGTTGAAATTTAATCCCCAAAGTGGCAGTATTGAGAGGTGGGGCCTTTAAGAGGTAATTGTATCCTGAGGATGCTGCCTTTGTGAATGGATTAATCCATTCATGGATTAATGGGTTTTCATGGGAGGGGAACTGGTGGCTTTATAAGAAGAGGAAGTGAGATCTGAACTAGCACCTTCAGCCCCCTCACCATATGATGCCCTGCACCACCTTGGGACTCTATGGAGAGCCACTACCAGTAAGAAGGGCCTCACCAGTTGCAGTCCCTCAACTTTGGACTTCTCACCCTCAATAACTGTAAGAAATAAGTTCCTTTTCTCTGTAGGTTACCCAGCTTCAGGTATCCTGTTATAAGTAGCAAAAAATGGACGGTTTATAAGAGCATCACTAGTAACACTTTCTGTCAGTGGTTTTGAAAGTGTGGTCCTCATCCCAGCAGCATCAGCACCACCTGGGGAATGTGTTAGGAAGGCAAATTATTGGAACCCACACAAGAGCTAGAGAAATTCAGGGTGGCCCAGCAACATGCCTGTGTTTTGTAACCACTGCTTTACGTTAATGTAAGGAACAGGACTAAGAAGAGAAATTTGGAGTATCTGGAACTATTTCTTCTTCTTAATGGGGACCTTAAGCAGACAGATTTTGGGTCTGTCAAGTCAGTTCCACTTTCCTGAGGCAGGAAAACATTACAGGGAAGCTGGAGGCCCATGACTGCCAGAAAACTGTCATCATGCCACACTCCTAAAATTGTCATGTTATGACTTATATTCCCTGCAGTATTTTCCTTTCTTTCCAATCTGGTTCTGTTTTTCATACTCCTTCTATAACATTTTGTGCAAAATACTCATCTAGAGAAGGCACAGAACAGATATGATTTTCTACCATAAAGCAAATGGACAAGAAACAAACCAAAACTCCAAGAAGGTAAGAAAATCACAGCTCTATTAAGGCCAGCAACTCATTCCCACATCAGAAATGGAACTGTCAGCGAAGAGACACTGCAGAACCCTGGGCATGAGTATGGGGCTTGGGCAGGTCTAGAGAAAGACAGCTCTGTAAAAATGCCCAGGTATTGTGGTGATAGTGGCATGGTGTGTACGTGTGTGTGTTTTAACAATAACCACGAAAAAACCACGCTAAAGAGAAAACATTCAAGTTTGGAACGGTGTGTAAAACCATGCTCAGCTTGGTAAGTTCCCACAGACTAGGAGCAACTTGAGGTCAGCCATCCAGTCATCATTCTCCACTTCATGAAGCGCTCGTGTTCTCCCTCCCCTCTCTCTTCTGCCAGTGCCTGATCTCCCATTCTCTAATTCTCCTTTCCTTTTTCTCTTCCCCTTTTTGTTTCCCATAGCAACATAAACAGCAGCAGCCATTTACTGAGAGTCTACTACCTGTTCTATATTAATGCAATCCTCAAAATAATCTCTCAAGGTAATACTACACCCGGGACTAGGTTCCTTGCAGAAAACTGAGCCATCATTCAAAGCCATGTCTGCCTGAATGCAAAGCCCACATCCCCCCCCTCCACTCTGCATCCGTACTGTTTCTCAGACCTATGGAGATTATTAGTACCATCTCTAGATTGTAAACTGATGGAGGGTGGATTTACCGGTTCATTCCAGAAGCCTAGGGTTGAGTTTATGGAAGGCTCTGGGTAGCCAGGTGCCTCTTCCTCCACCAACCAACAGTGTCCTAATGGACAATCATGCAATAATGATTCAGCACTGTGGACAACAGCATCCAGAGGTGTGTACACCTCATGCCTGGCCCAGACAATGTCCCTGGATGGCCTCCTCTACCCCAGAGGTGTCTAGAACCCAGTTTGAAATAAATACTTCATTAATATTAGGTAACCTTTACAATGTGACAGATGGTCCTAAGCAACTTGCATGAATTAGCTGGTTGACTCTTCATAACAACTCTATTAGGCGGATACAAATATTATGCTCATTTTAAAGCTGAGGAAACTGAAACATGGAGGTTAAGTAATTTGTCCTAGGTCATAGAGCTATTAATGAATGAATCCAGGATTCCAATCCAGGCGCTCTGACTCTGGAGACTGTTCCCCACCAGTATGTTATATGATACAAAGTTAACGGGCACTGGCATGTGGCAGTACTTGGCATAAGAAAGTCATCAAGAAAATGCAAATATGCCTGTAATAATTTTAAACAATGCCATTTGAATAAAGTACAACATTGAAATCATTTCACAAGGTGCTCATAAACCCCAGTTACAGAAACACCGCAGCTTGATGGGATTTGGAAACCAGAAAGGAAGAAAAAAATAATCTTATAAAGCAAATAAAAGGTGTCACATGACCCAGAGCCCTTGGGTCTAATCCAAGTCCTGGCATTTAGTAGCTTGCCCAGGCTGGAGTGCAGTGGTGCTATCTCGGCTCACTGCAACCTCCGCCTCCCAGGTTCAAGTGATTCTCCTGCCTCAGCCTCCTGAGTGACTGGGACAACAGGCACCTGCTACCGTGCCTGGCTAATTTTTTTATATTTTTAGTAGAGACGGGGTTTCACCATATTGGCCAGGTTGGTCTCGAACTCCTGACCTTGTGATCCACCCGCCTTGGCCTAAGCAGTCAGTTCTACTGTCTGTGCTTCAAGTTCCTCATTTGATAATTGTGGTGAGTGAAGTAAGTAATATTTAAGCTCTTTTCAGACAGTAATTTCATTTTCTTTCCAGAAATGTTAGATGTAAACCCTTTACTCTTGCCACATGGTATCTGGTGCCATCATTTTAGGCTGGGAAATGCCTTTTGTTTTCATATTAATTTAAACCATACTCCATTGGATAGAAACAACAGTAAGATACTTTTGCCACCTATCAAATTGTTAACAATTTAAAAATAGTTAATATCCTTGTTGGTAAGAAAGGAAGGAAACAGAAATTCTCCGATGCTGCTGGTGTGGAAGTAAACTAGCTGAGGTAATACTATATGCCAATAGCCTTAAAATGTACATTTCCATGAAATTTTAATTCTACGAGTTTATCTTAAGAAAGCGACTATGGACAGTAATAACAGTATTAATTTTGCAACTTCTACTGTTATTTCCACAAGAATTCAACTCCCGGAACATTTGTTGCAGCACTATTTATAATAGCAAAAAGTCTAAACAATTTAAATGCCACACAATATAGGATTGTTAAATACTTTTTAGTATGTACATCTAAAATATTATACTGTACATATTTGTAGTAGGTTCTGAACTGTGCCAATCAGATCTTCCAGATGCTTAGGAGTGGCACTGGCAGACAACTCTCACCTGTCAATTCTTTTCAGGAATTGCCTTAACTCTAAAAAGCTGCCTTGTCCAAGATCCTGCCCCCTTCTTGGGCAGCCCACATCCAGTGACTGGATGATACACAGTGGTATGGTATAAAAGCCTGGTCATCTCACCCCAACCGGGAGCAACTCTGCAGAACCATCCCAATCCAGCTTCTCCCTTCACCAAGTTCCATTTCTGTCCCTTCCCTTCCACGAATGGTGATCCCAAGCATACTCCCTAATAAAGTTCATAACACTTCTGCATGGCAATCTCCATCTCAGAACCTGCATCCCAGGAAATTTCATCTGCAACAATATGAAAATTAAGAAAAAGATCCATGCATTCTTAAGTAATTCCATGTTTATAAAAATGAAAATATGAAAGTTTTAAATATCAATGTAGTACACTGCAATTTGGTTAGAGCAATGCTTAAAGGACACTTTGTATCCTTAAATACATTTCTTAGAAAACAAGGTAGATGGAAAACAAAAATGAATGAAGCCTCCAACTCAAGAAGCTAAAAAAGGGACACAAAAGAAATCTAAGTGAAGCCAAAGAGGGCAGTAATAAAGATAAGGGCAGAAATTAATGAACTAGCACCCAAAAGAAAACAAAATAAAAAACTGGATAGCTTTGGTTAAAAGCAAAAGTCCTTTTGGCTGTTAATATTATTGAAAAATCTAATAAAATAGGCAATCCTTTGGCAGAGTATGAGACAGAGAGAGAGAGAGAAGGGGAAGGAGGAGGAGGGAGAGGAAGAAGAAGAACCAGTAGCAATATTTGGAATGAAGAAGAAGACATAACTATAAATGTAAGAGATTTTATTAAATTATGACAGACTACTATATTCAACTTTATAGTGCCACATTCAAGAACCTAGATGAAATGGGAAAATTCTGCAAAAATATAAGTGATCAAAAGTGACTCAAGAATTAGAAAAGCCTGACTAGTTCAATAATAGATAAAATTGAACCAATATTAAAAGGTCTACGTGCCCCACCCTCCTGGCCCAGACAGTATTACAGGCCGTTCTAAGAGTCATCAAGAAACAGATAGTTCTTCTCTTACATAAGCTGTTCCAGAGCATAGAAAAAGATGTTAAGTTACAATTTATTTTATGAGGCTAGCATAACCCCGTAACAAAAACTTAGCAAGGAAAATGCAAAGATAAATTATGGACCAACCTCGCCTCAATAGAGTAAAACCCCACATAAAATAGTAAAATTCAGTATTTTATTAAAATAACAATAAATAGGGTTTATTTCAGTAAGGCAAGACTGGGTCAATGTTATAAAACCTACCAATATACTATATTAACAGAATATGAGAGAATATAAGAGAATTTTCATATAGAGAATACAAGAGAACATCTCAATATATGTAGAAAAAATTAACAGAATTAACACAGTTATCAAATTAACAAATTAATTAAATTAACAAAATTAACAAAATTATCAAATTAACAAAATTAACAAAAATTAACAAAATATATGTAGAAAAAATTAACAAAATCTAACACTCAAATGTAATGAAAAACAAAAAAATACCAAACCTCTAAGCACATCGGAAGGTAAATGAAACATCCTTTAACCTCATAATGGCTATCCTCCAAAACCCCACAGCAAGCTTCATATTTAAATGGTGAAATACTAGAAGCATTACCATTAAAATCAAGGACATGATAAGGATGCATGTTAGAACCTCTACTATTCAACAGTCTCAGTCTATGAGAGATCCCAGCCAATGCAGTTAAATAAGACAAAATTATAAATTGGAATAGAAAAGACAAATCTGTCATGATTTTTAAATGATATGATAGCAAATCTAGAAAAACCAAGAGATCACATAAATATAAATTATTAAGGGATCTCAACAAAGTGACTGATACAAAATCAATATTAAAAAATTAGTGGCTTTCCTTTACACTAGCAATAGCCAATTAGGAAATATAGAATAATAGAAAAAGATCTTTTTCAAAATTTTAATAAAAAGTAGAATGGGCTGGGTGCAGTGGCTCATGCCTGTAATCCCAGCCTGTAATCCGCTCAGCACGAGGTGAGCAGATTGCCTGAGCCCAGGAGTTCAAGACCAGCCTGGGAAACAGCGCAAAATCCCATCTCTACAAAAAAATTTAAAAACTGAGCTTGGTGTGATGGTGTGTACCTGTAGTCCCACCTACTCGGGAGACTGAGGTGGGAGGATCCCTTGAGCCCAGGAGACAGAGGTTGCAGTGAGCCAAGAAGGAGCCACTGCACTCTAGCCCAGGCAACAGAGTGAGACCCTGTCTGGAAAACAAAACAAAACAAAACAAAACAAACAAACAAAAAACAAGTAGAATGTGCACTGGAGTGAATCTAACAATTAATGTGCAAGACCTTCATGGAGAAAAATGGAGAAACCTATAGACATTTATAGCAGGACAATAGGGAAATCTGAATAAATGGATACATATTTTATTCATGGATAGGAAGGCTCACTTTAGTTCTGGTACTTACTAGCTATGTGACTTTGGTAAATTTTTTGAAGTCTTTGTCTATCTGAGCCCTACTTTCCTCATGCAATTGATAATGGAATCTCCCTTGTGAAGTTTTTTGTGACTGTTAGAACTAGTAAATGTCAATTTAAAAACCTCTCAAAATTACATGCAATATTTGTAGTGGTACAAATATTCTTATGTAACTGTAAAAAAGAGAGATGTAAAAGGATATACACGAAATGTAATTATGGTTACTTCCAAGAAATACATAAAGTTTAGAAGTTGAGGTTTTGTTATCTGTAATGTTTTAATTCTTGTTTAAAAAGGCAGTGTATTAATGTATTATTTATACTTTTTAAACATTTGAAGGAAAATCCTTATTTTTACCATCTTGGTCTGCTTTTTTCTATTTTTTTCTGGCACAACTCAATCTTTTCAAAGTTTACCTATGTTGGTTAGAGATGGAGTCTTACGGAATATTGACTCGAAGGCAGACACTCAAGCAATTACTGCACGGAACATATCTATATGTACTATATACGAACACGTGTAATGTATATGGGCTTATAAGATGAATAGTATGTATTATGTCTTTTCATTCTTTATGAGTATTTATAAACATGTGAATTTTAGTATCTGTGAATGACGCATAAATGTATACCATTGTTAAATAAATGAATTACCTTCACCTGAATGTCCCCTACACCAGAAATTATAGAGGACTTTTTCTAGCTTGAAATCCTGTTCTATCTTCTATTTAGCTTATCCTTTCCTGTAGAGTTGGTTGAAATAATGATGTTCAATAGGCAATTATGCTTGTGCATTTACCAAGCTTTTAGTATATTTAAAATACTCTGCTAGGAGCTATGGGGGATGCGAAGATGAATTAGGATTACTTTAGCCATCAGTAAACTTAAAGCTCATTGGGGATATCACAGAGCTTCCGTAAAAGCTGTAGTACTGAGCTGTGTGTGCTAAGGGCTGTGGGGCTCAGATAAAGAAGAGCTCAGCCAGCAATGATGTTGACATGGTTGACTGAGAAGAAAGAGCAGAAAAGACTCCTGTTTACTAACTGTGTCTTACATGCCTCCACTGGAGAGAGGAACTGCTAAAATCAAAACCTCAAGACTCCTAAACTGCGTGTAACTTTAAAAGAGGTTTTTTCATGCTATGAGATTATGTTTTTGCATTTTCAATTTCAATCAGAAATATATCTAATGGGTTCCTCAGTTCAAACTAATTAGGAATGTGCTATTTTCATTTCCCCCAAATCTTCCAAAATAATGAGCCCATCTTACTGAAGCATGTGTGTGGGTTGTGGGGGTGGGTGGCATGCCAAGAGGCCTGTACACTGGAGCCTGTGAGATATTGAAGGTTTCTCTGCTGCTCTGTTGTACCACTGGCTTCTGATGTGGAGCACAAAGTGTCAGCAGTACCCGGAAATCTATATCTGCCAGGAAACAGAAAAGAGTATCACCCCAAGCTCCAACAAACCTGAGTCAGCATCTCCTCCATGACATTTCCTATATTTGTGGTCTTGAACATACTATTTATTCCACTTAATCTCTTGAGCCCAAGTTTCCTCATCTGGAAAATGGAAATAGTGGTATCACCTTACACAGTAGGATTAAAGATAATGAATATAGGTTTCCCGGCACCATGCCTGGCACATAGGTCTCCGCAGATGTTAATTCCCTTCCTTTTTTCTTTATCAGACACAGGTAAATGTGCCAAGATTCCCTGACCCCTTGAGTGTCCTCATAAAATGGAGAAGTGGTTTAAAATGAGAGCAAGTATGAATTTAGAGATGAAAAACTTCAAGAAAGTGGATGGGAGGGAAAGAAGATGCTTTTCAGTACCAGCTGTAGAAGACAAAATATTGTAAATATTCACCTTCACCTCTAGAAGCTGTTAATGAATAAATAAGTTTTAAAAACTATAAACTTTATGGAAACATCTGCTTGCAGGGGTTAGGAGTGGCTGGATGCGTGGGCCAGACTAATAACACTGGAGGGGTTGGAAGAAGAGCACAGAGTTAGTCATTTGGCTGAATGTGTTTAATAAATTACAGCCCAACTGGAGGGACTGTCTCCCTGGGTGAGTCACTTTGAACTAGGCAAAAATAGCCAACAGAAACCAGCCCCAACTAAAGAAAAATAAATCATTTTATTTGATTGACTGACATTGTTTTGATCAGAGTGTGAAATCACATGCTGAGTTTAGTTTGGTCAGAAAGGCACCCTGTTGCTGGCGGAATCACATGCACGTATTCATTCCTCTAACCATTTGCTAGGTGTAACTTTTAAATATATAATTATCTACTCTCAAACTTACCTTTCTCCCACCTCTATCTCCAAAACTAAACAACTAACTTTTTCAATGAAGAAGTCATTCTCCACATTTCCTGGGCTTGATATATTGGCTTTATGTACCTTCAGTCTCCTTTCCCTCTCTGATATCTCAATACCAAATCAGACACCAACTCACCAAGTTTTGTCTTTTCTCTCTCAGTTCTGCCCCTTTCTCTCCATTAAATTCCTTGTAACAGCACCTCCAGTTTCTGGGTAGGGGCTTCTTAATGGCCCTAGCATGTCTCTGGTCTCATAACTATCTTCTCACTCATTTCAGTCTGTTCTGCACATGAGACTACCAAAAACCACAAGTTTCAATTATTTTCCAGGTCAAGAACTAAACTATCAGTTTGTGTTCAGTGCCTTTCCCAAGTATTCAAGGTACTTTATCTCCTAGGCTAACTGGATCTCCCACTAGTTTGAGGGGCGAGACTGTGAAGGACTTGGGAATAGGGATAATGTCATCATTGTTCTTTCTGCTGACCGTTGCAATTCTGGGATAACAAGGATGCAGATATCACTAACTGGTTGTATATTTCTGGATGATGATTTATCATATGCTGGAAGGGTAAGTTCATGTCAGGTCATGAAGGACTTGTATCTACTAAGCATGGGGGACATGTATTTACCACAGGGTGATGAGTAAGAGGATCAAAAAGCTGGGATAGAGCCAGATGCAGTGGTACACGCCTGTAGTCCTAGCTACTTGGGAGGCTGAGGAAGGAGGATGGCTTGAGCCCAGGAGTTCAAGATCAGCCTGGGCAATATAGTGAAACCCTGAACTCAGAAATAAAATAAAATGAAATAAAAAAGTGTTGGGATAATACCATGAATCTATCCAGGAACTGCTGGTAAAACAAAGACAAACAAGAGAGGGAAGGCACCTGGTGACACGTACACATATGTATACATAATTATAAAGAATACTAGAAACTACATTGATGGGCTGATCAGTCTAGACAGCAAGAGATTGATTCGTTATGGGAATTCACGACCCTAAGGATAGAGCACCTAGAGATATCATGAGTGAGCAGAATATGGTAAAGAACACACGTGAGCTCCTTATGAGCATTTTCTACAGGCCACTTGTCCACAGGAAGAAACGGAGGGTGGATTCCCAGCCACTGGTATTCTGCCATAAGGGAAGTGAGAGCAGTGAAAGTGGTCTTGTGCTGGCCAAACGCTTCCAGAAAGCCCTTTTCAGCTAAAAACAGAGCAGCAGACAAGTCTCTTCATTTCCCTCGTTGACATGGAATAAAGAAGTTTAACTAGATACACTCCTCTGTCTCCTATTCTTTATTTTTTTATTTAATGTTTTGTTTTGTTTTTGTTTTTTTTCTCTTGGTCCCTCATTCTGACCAACAGAAAGACCCTGCTTGGTGAAGCAAGCAGAAGAGACATATTAGGAGAAACAAGCCACTCCAGCTCAGAGGCCATGATTGTCAATGAAGAGAAGGCTGGCTGTGATAAATAGCCAAGAAGTCTAGATTTAGGCAGTCTAAAAGGTTGAAAAGAAGACAGTTATGATTATATGAGATTCTGGAATAGAGGCAGACTGAAGTTTTCTAAAATGGGGAAGCATTCAAAAATCATTCCAATAAAAAGGGAAAATAAATAGTTCTTTTAAAAGATGTGCCTGCAGGCTCACCCATGGATTCCCATTTGAAAAAGACATTTAGAAAACAAGGAAAAGAAAGGCATACGACCAAGGAATATATAGGAAGATGGCACAAACTTAAACTTAAAAATTATAATGTGAAAAAAATAGCTGAAAGTGATCTGAAATACTAAATGACAAAACCCCACTATGGGCCAAAAAAAAAAAAAAAAGGTGGAGGAATTCTGGGAAGTGGGGCCAGTTCATTTTAGACCAATAACAGCAAAGAACAGCTTAGTCTATCGCTTGGGAATGAAGATTACCAGAACCTCCAGGGAGGCTACTGAACCACTTTCATTGATCTTTGAAGAAGTTTGGAGAACAACAACAAAAAGCCAGAGGACCAGGAATAAGCAAATCTAATCTTCTTTCTTTCTTTCTTCCCCTTTTTTTTTTTTTTTTTTTGAGACCAAGTCTCACTCTGTCACCCAGGCTGGAGTACAGTGGTGCAATCTTGGCTCACTGCAACTTCTACCTCCCAGGGTGAAGCAATCCTCCCACATCAGCCTCCTGCGTAGCTAGGACCACAGATGTGCACTCTCACGCCTTACTAATTTTTTGTATTTTTGGTAGAGACGGGGTTTCACCATGTTGCCCAGGTTGGTCTCAATCTCCTGAGCTCAAGCAATCCACCTGCCTCCCAAAGTGCTGGGATTAGGTGTGAGCTACTGCACCTGGCCTATTCTTACTTTTATTATCAAAAAAATGGAAGAAAATATATTCCACAAAGTATCAACAGTGTGAGCATGATAGCAGTCTTAGCTAAGAATCCAAATCATAGTTTTAAATTATTTTAAAATCAAAATCAAAATCATCTCATCCAACTATAATGACAATTAACATTTTGCTGTAAATTCTTTCTAGAATTTATCCATATATATGTAGGCATTTCTTTTAAAAAATTTCAAATTTGTTTTAGCTCTTTTTGTCTTTTTTTTCACTTCGCAGTATATGGTGAGCATTATTTGGTGTTATTAAACATTCCTCTACATACAAAGCTGTTTTCCCTGGTTACCTAGTATTTTATTGTGTAAGTAGACATAATTTATTGACAGTTCCCTCTGCTGTTGTTTATCTTTAAAATCCATTTCTTACAACTCAAAACCACAATGAGATGCCATCTCATACCAGTCAGAATGGTTATTACTAAAAAGTTCAAAAAAACCAAAACAGATGCTAGTAAGGTTGTGGAGAAAAGGGAACACTTATACACTGTTTTTGGGAGTGTAAATTAGTTCAACCATTGTGGAAAGCAGTATGCAGATTCTTCAAAGAGCTAAAAGCAGAACTACCATTCGACCTAGCAATCCCATTACTGGGTATGTACCCAGAGAAATATAATTCATTTGACCATAAAGACACATGTGTGCAAATGTTCATTGCAGCACTATTCACAATAGCAAAGAATCAACATAAATGCTCATCAACGACAGATTGGATAAAGAAAATGTGGTACATATACACCATGGAATACTGTGCTGTGATAAAAAGAACGAGATTATGTCTTTTGCGGGAACATGAATGGAGCTAGAGGCTGTGATCCTTAGCAAAGTAATGCAGGAACAGAAAACCAAATGCCGCATGTTCTCACTTACATGTGGGAGCTAAATAATGAGAACTTGAAGAACTTACAAACACAAAGAAGGAAACAACAGATACTGGGGTCTACTTAAGTGGGGAGGGTGGGAGGAAGGAGAGGAGCAGAAAAGATAACTATTGGGTACTGGGTTTAATACCTGCGTGATGAAATAATCTGTACAACAAACCCCCGTGACACAGGTTTACCTATGTAACAGACTTTTACATATATTCCTGAACCTAAAATAAAAGTCAAAAAATAAGTAAGTAAATAAAATTCATTTCTAACAGTTAGAAACTATGACTTTTACTATTTTTGCTTTGAGGAACCTGCTGAGGTTTTATCCATAACCTGATGCATCATTAATCTTTATAAATGTTCCACGAGCCCTAGAAAAGAAATTTTATTGTGTGTTTTGGGTATTACACAGCATATAATTTTTTCAGTAGTATTCATTATATTACACAATTCCTGTATTTATATTATGTTTTGTTTGTTTACTTGATATATGAAAGCCTGAGAGTGGTATTTGGAAATATTCCACCGCTATTGTGTTTCCATCAGTCTGGGGTGCAATATTAATTGACGTGTGTATTTCCATGACCGTTATATCTTCCCTGTGAATTTGATTCTTCACTTATAGGAAACAACGCTCATTGTATTATTTAATGATATTTGTCATGAATTGCATTGTTTTATATCAGTATCATGACTTCTGCTTTAGTTTTTGTGACATCTCCCTACTATACCTTTTCTCAGTGTGTTAATTTTTGCATGACACTTTGTTTTAAGGGCTGCTATAAACATATAAACAACATAAACAGCTGCTATAAACAACATAAAGCTGAATTTTCATTTTTGATCCAATAAGAAAACTTTTATTAAAAATGAGTTATTTAGTTTACTTATGTTAAATGTTATAACTGAGGTGTTTGGTGTCTTCATTTTCACGCTCTATTTTATTATCATTTTAATGCTTCCTTGCTGTCTCCTTTGTTTAATTAATATTTAGTTTGCTACATGGAGTTTTTTTCTCAGACCCCTTGATTCAGAATGTGGGTTATTGAAAACTCTATAACTATTGTCTTCTAAATTTAAGCCTCAGGAATGAAATGACTCTCTCATAATTGAACCAAGGAATTCGGAATATTTTATTTTCACTGTCTCATCCTTTCAGACAAACACGTCTTTTCAGGCTTTAAAAATTATTATCTGGGTTTTTAGGCCCAAATTTATCTCAGAATTTTTTGTATCAATGCATATATGCTGTTTGAATATATTTTACTTTTGCATACAGCTTTTTTTTTGAAACGGAGTCTTGCTCCGTCCCCCAGGCTGGAGTGCAGTGGCCTGATCTCAGCTCACCACAACCTCCGCCTCACCGGTTCAAGCAATTCTCTGCCTCAGCTTCCCGAGTAGCTGGGATTACAGGCACCTGCCACCACACCCGGCTAATTTTTGTATCTTTAATAGAGATGGGATTTCACCATCTTGGCGAGGCTAGTCTTGAACTCCTGACCTCCTGATTCACCCGCCTCGGCCTCCCAAAGTGCTGGGATTACAGGCATGAGCCACCGCCCCTTGCCTTGCATACGGTTTTAAAACTTGATGTCCAAATTATTAGTTAGATGCCTTTTTTAATTGGCTTCAGTACTAGTTGCCTATCTTTTATACTATCACTTCTTTCACCTGCTTGCTTTGACTTTTGATAGAATACACAACTCATTAATTCCAGCTAGTGAATTTTAATTCTGCTGTTGTGCTTCTATTTCCTTGCAGTAGGTCCATATTTCCATTCACATCTTTGAATACCATTTTTCATTTTCATCTCAGCCTTATTCTTATTCTCTCTCTCTTTTTTATTTTATTTTATTTTTTTTTTTTTTTAAGATGGAGTCTTGCTCTGTGGCCCAGGCTGGAGTGCAGTGCCGCAATCTTGGCTCACTGCAAGCTCCGCCTCCCGGGTTCTCGCCATTCTCCTACCTCAACCTCCCGAGTAGCTGGGACTACAGGCGCCTGCCACCACGCCCGGCTAATTTTTTGTATATTTAGTAGAGACGGGGTTTCACCATGTTAGCCAGGATGGTCTCAATCTCCTAACCTTGTGATCCGCCTGCCTCGGCCTCCCAAAGTGCTGGGATTACAGACGTGAGCCACCGTGCCCGGCCCCCTCTTATTCTCTTTTGATTTGTAAAGACCATGCCTTTTAGTGCCCTCTTATGAAGATTCTAGTCTACTAAAGTATTTTTTTAGGCCTAGCTGGAGTATCTCATTTTCATTTCAAATGCTATTATTTACTCCCTTATTTTACATTTCCTTTAATTCCTATATGTTTTACTCTTTATTCATTCTTAAAGAAGGAAGCATTTTATAACCTTGGTGCTTGTTAAATAACAGGTCTTTTTGGTCTTGTTCTTACTGAATGCTAAGATCAATAATGGTGAGTGGATGTACACAGGTCCTAGACTTACATCAAATTTGAAGAATAGATGATCCTAGTGTAACTATACTTCAGTTTTATTTGCCTGTTACTGCCAGAACAAGTTCTACATTTTTTGAAATGCATCATAATTTTTTTTTATGATGGGATCAAAATATCTCAATATTTCGTAAACATTTTAATATTTTTTTTCATTTTTTAAATGTAAAGACCTATATATGTCCATTCTATCAAGTTCCTTACAGCCCTAAAACACTAATTTGTTTTTGGCACTCAATTTGTTGAAGATTGATAGATGTATGTTAGAGTTTCCCTCTGCAATTGTGTTTTGACAGTTTTATTTTACCATTTAATGGTTTTTGTATTAAATTCTACTTTTAGCTATAGTTTAATACTAATATCACCCTCCTTTCTTTTTGTTTGCATTTTCCTGATATATCTATGCCCTTTCATTTTTTATCCCTTTTCTCTCCCATTTGGTTTAAAACAGCATATATTTAGAATTGGGTTTTGACCAATATGCATGTTTTTTTGTCTTGTAATAGAAATGATTGGCCAGGCACGGTGGTTCACCCCTGTAATCCCAGCACTTTGAGAGGCTGAGGCAGGCAGATCACGAGGTCAGGAGATTGAGACCACTCTGGCTAACACGGTGAAACCCCATCTCTACTAAAAATGCAAAAAATTAGGCAAGCGTGGTGGCAGACGCCTGTAGTCCCAGCTACTTGGGAGGCTGAGGCAGGAGAATCACTTGCACCTGGGAGGTGGAGGTTGCAGTGAGCCGAGATTGCAGCCACTGCACTCCAGCCTGGGTGACAGAGTGAGACTCTGTCTAAAAAAAACAAAAAAAAAAGGAAAAAGGAAATGATTAAACCATTCACACTTAATGTGGTATGTTTGATCTGGCTTCTATCATCTTATTTTATACTTTTTATATTAACGTTGCCTTGCTATTTCCTTTTTAATATTTTTTTTCTTTTCTTTTTTTGAGGCAGAGTGTCACTGTGTTGCTCAAGCTGGAAGTGCAGTGGCACAATCTTGGCTCACTGCAACATCCGCCTCCTGGGTTCAAGTGTTTTCCTGCCTCAGCCCCCCGAACAGCTTGGATTATAGGCACCCACCACCACGCTAGGCTAATTTTTGTATTTTTAGCAGAGACAGGGTTTCACCATGTCAGCCAGGCTGGTCTCAAACTCCTGACTCAAGTGATCCACCCACCTTGGCCTCCCGAAGGACTGGGATTGCAGGCATGAGACATCACGCCCAACCCCTTTTAAGTTTTCATTCTCGGCTATGATGTTCCAAATCTTCCTCCTAATTTTGAAGTTAAGCATGGTATTTCTAGTTTTATATTCATCTACTGTCTTCTTATTTAAAAATGTATTTAAACCTCTATTTTTCTGTGTCAACAATGAAACAGTATTCAATGTTTCCCACAGTACAAAATGAGACATTCAGCACATCAAGGTTTTTTGCCTTGAGTAATCTGAGTTTTTACCCCCAGATTATTATCATTAAGTTTCTTATGTATCTTCTTTGTTGAGAGTAATTTTTGAGAGTTGCGTTGTTTCCTGACTATATTAATAACATGTAAATACTAAGTCTATGTTTGTGTGGTTTTATTATTCACCCCACAGTTTTAATATCACATCTCTTCCATTTTCAAGCTTTAATGTTAATTTCTCTGTTGACCAGAATAGTTTGAGTAAATACATTTTTTTAGTAAAGGGTTTCAGTGGCCTACTTGCTGGGTACTTTCTCTCTTTTTTTTTTTGTCTGAGAATATCTTTTTTTAATTCTGTACAAATTACTAAATACAGAATTCTGGCTCATAATCTTTTTTTTTTTTTTTTTTTTTTTTTGAGATTGGGTCCCATTGTTGTTCAGGCTGGAGTGCAGTGCTGTGATCGCATCTCACTGCAGTCTCCACCTCTTGAGCTCAGGTGATCCTTCCACCTCAGCTTCCCAAGTAGCTGGGACTACAGGTGAGCATCGCCATTCCTGGCTAATTTTTGTATTTCTAGTAGAGACGGGGTTTTGCCATGTTGGTCAGGCTGGTTTCAAACTCCTGGGCTCAAGGGACTGCCTGCCTTGGCCTCCCAAAGTGCTTGATTTATAGGCATGAGCTACGGCACCGATTGGCTCATTATCTTACTACCCGATAATTCCATAGTCATACCTCAAGTTCTTTCTGATATTTAGTGTTGCAGAATGTCTGACACTTGCTTATTTTTTCTTTGAAAATAAAACATTGTTTTTCTGTTTTCATACCAACAGATTTTTTTCTTATAATTAATAATTTTCACCAGAATATACTTTTAATTTTTCTTGGTACACATGAAGCATTTTGAACTAATGTCAGGAAAAATTTTTTTTTAACTTAAAAAATTCTTTAAATCTAAGTTCCGGGATACATGTGGAGAATATGCAGGCTTGTTACGTAGATACACATGTGCCATGGTAAATTAAAGTTTAAAAAAAAAAAATTAGAGGCAGATCTCGCTCTGTCACTCAGGCTGGAGTGCCATGTGGCGGTCTTGGCTTACTACAGCCTTGACTTTCTGGGCTTAAGCGATCCTCCTGCCTCAGCTGCCTGTATTTTTTATTATAACATCTTGTATTGTTTCTTTTCCTGGAAGTTCTGTATTTATATGTTTAATGTATTGAATAGTAGCCTCCATTTTCCCCTCATTATTTCACTTTCATGTTTTTTGTCAGAATTCTTGCTCGTCTTTAGCTTTCTGCATTGTTCCAATGTTTGTGCTTCCACTGCATGATTTTAATTCTGCAAAATATTTTTCATTTCAAAGTAGGCAAAGTTTCACAATCTCAGATTGCTCTCTTTCAGATTGCTCCATTTGGATAGTTCCTGCTATATCCTCTTAAATCTCTATAAATATAACTCGGAGATTTTTAAGTTTATGTTCTCTCTTTCTTTTTTTAGCATCTATTTTAAAGAGTGACATTAGCTTTGCATTCTTAGATGTCTCCCTCCTTTGGAACTGCTAGATATTATTTTCATGAGCTTCACAAAGTGAGTCCCACGGCCCCAGCACAAGGCACATCTGAGGGACCACTGGATGCATTTGATTGAGATGTGTTTCCCATTGCCTGCCTACCTAGCGTTCCTGTAGCTCTTGCCACTTTTTAAAGTTTTTTTACATGGTAAAATATGCATAACATAAAAGTTACCATTTAACCATCTTTAAGTGTACAGCTCAGTATCATTAAGTAACAGTTACATTGTTGTGCAACCATCGCCATCATCCATCCACAGAACCTTTTTTTTTTTTGAGACAGAGTTTCACTGTGTTGCCCAGGCTGGAGTGCAGTGGTGCAATCATAGCTCACTGCAACCTCCACCTTCCAGGTTCAAGCGATTCTCATGCCTCAGCCTCCCGAGTAGCTGGGATACAGGTGTGTGCCACTACGCTTGGTTAATTGTTGTTGTTGTTGTTGTTTTTAAGTAGAGATGGGGTTTCGTCATGTTGGCCAGGCTGGTCTCGAACTCCTGACCTCAGGTGACCCACCTGCATCGGCCTCCCAAAGTGCTGGGATTACAGGTATGAGCCACCACGCCCAGCCTTCCACAGAGCTTTTTCATCTTGCAAAACAAACTGTGGCATTAAATGATAAGTATCCATTCTTTCCCACCACCACACCCTGGCAGCTATCATTCTACTTTCTATCTCTATGAATTTGACTACTGTAAGTACTTCATATGAGTGGAATGTGCAGTATTTTTTTCTTTTGTGATTGGATTATTTCATTTAGTGTAATATTTTCAAGGTTGCATGTTGCAGTATGTGTCAGAATTTCATTCACATTTAAGGCTGAATAATATTTAATTGTATGCATTTACCACATTTTGTTTATCCAGTCATCCATAAGGGAACACTTAGGTCACTTTTACCTCTTAGCTATTGTGAAGAATGCTGTTATAAACATGGATGTACAAGTACCTCTTCACGTTCCTGCTTTCAATTTTGGGGGGTATGTACCTAGAGGTGTGATTGCTGGATCACACAGTGATTCTATTTTCAATTTTTTGAGGACCCATCGTGTTGTTTTCCATAGTGGCTGTACCACTTCACGTTCCCATCAGCAGTGTACAAGAGTTCTAATTGCCCTACATCCTGCCAACACTTGTTATTTTCTGTTCTTCTAAAAAAATATACATAATAGCTATCCTAATGGGTATGAAGTGGCATCATTGTGATTTTGACTTACAGGTCCCTGATGATTCATGACGCTGAGCTTCTTTTCATGTGCTTATTTGCTATTCATATATCTTTTTTGGAGAAATGTCTTTCAAGTTCTTTATCAATTTTTGAATTGGTTTTTTTGTTGTTGTTGTTGTTGCTGTTGTTTAGTTTTGGGAGTTCTCTATATATTCTGGACTTTAATTCTTTTTCAGATATGCAGTTTTCAAACATTTATTCCATTCTCTGCAGCCTCTGGTGCTTTACCTTTGGAGATGTTAGTGGAATTCTTCTAGGAGTACTTTTCATTTAATCTCCAGGCCAACTTTTCCTTCCATTCTGACGACTTACAGTTGGTTGGTCTTTCCCTCAATCACTGTTGTGAACACTCTTTATTATGGAATGTTTTCAAAATGTCTGACATGTGGATTATATTGATATCCTTTGCTAGCTGTCAGTACTGTAACAAAAATACCCAAATCTTTATATATTAATTTGGTTATTTCAATAAAAATCATGGAAGGTAAGAGTTAAATGTATATGCTTCATTTTTCATTTTTAAGGCCTTATTTTTTGAAGGGGTATCCCCGTACCATAAATACCCTAAGTACTGGTTAAAAATACTGGTTCGAGGCCCCCTTCCCACACCTCTGGCTCAGAGTCTCTGAGGAGAGAGCCTTGGGATCCACATTTCATTACAAAAGAAATCTCTAGGAAGTTCTAATGCAGATGAAAATTAGAGAACTGCTGGGTTCAGTGGTGACGTGTTAGCAGTTAAAAGAGAAGGGAATGATCCCTTGGAACTAACCAAGGTTCACCAAGAAGTCATGGCGGGTGATTCTTACATCTCCTTGACAGGTACATTAATTATATAACTCAGGGAAATGTGGTAGACAGTGGATGTACGTGCAGGAGACTTGACAAAGTTTTCATGAGCCTTGCAGGCATGAGGGAGAAATACCCACTGAATACAAAAACAGGGATAACACGCAAGCAAAACCATGGCTGATGTGAAGGCCCAGTTTCGGTTCTGACACCTTAAAGTAGTTTTTAGAGAAACTGTAATGCACACGTAGGAGATTTACCAGAGGAGCTAAGGAATTAAAAGCTGTGTAATTTGAGAAATCACTGAATTTTTTGTTTAGCAATGGTTCTTAACTCTTCTGAACACTGGCGTAGTTGATAGCACTAGGAGACGTAAAAAAGTACTGAGGCCCAAGCTTTGACCCCAGACCAATTAACTTAGCGTCTCTGGGAGTGGAACCTACAACTGGTGCTTTTTCAAGGCCCGCCCCCCGCCCCCGGCAGTGTTAATGTTAAACAGAGTTGAGAACCACTGGCTTAGAGAGAAAGACCCTGCTTACAAATTTCTGAGCTCTAATATGGAAGATGAGCATACGTGTTTCTGTAAGCCACTGCCCTGCTTGACCACGCACCTGGCAGAAGTGGACATTGGTCTGAGTCAACAAATGGCTACTGGGACAGCTCAGTTGCCAAGCCCAGACTCTCAACGCTGTGAGACATTTCTTTCCGTTATTAGATAGGCATGGACCTCATTGACATGGATCTTTCAGGTACTGGCAATACATTGATCAAGATACATGAAAATCGACTCTCCCCTGATCTCATGAGTTTTCACAGTTTCACCCACCACTTGCACTGAGGATGTCCTTATCTGGGCCTCTAGCCACGGAGCTCGTCTATCCAATTACATGCCCATCTGGATCTCTCACTGAAACCTCAAAGTTAACGTGCCCTGAACTGAACTCGTTACCTAACCCCACACCTGCTCCTGTTCCTAGATTCTCTTGGTCAATGAAACCACTATCCTCACAGGTGTAGGAGCCTGGTGGCCACCTTGGCTTCTCTGCCTCCCTCAGCCCCCTCACATACACTCAGTTACAAGTTCTTTCCCCCACTCCACCTGTACTGCCGTTGGTTTAGTCCTCATCTGCCTGGAACTCCCTCAAAAGCCTCTCAGGGGCAGCCTCACTTTCCATCTTCTCTCCTTCCAAGATAGCAGCCTGAGGGGTTGCTCTAATGTTAAAATGTGGCCACATCAGTCCCCACTTATGAGTTCTCAGTGCCCCTCTGCTCAGCACTAGCTACAAGAAAAAAAAATGCACACTTTAATGTGACAAATGAGACCCTCCATGGCCCAGCTCCTGTCCACATTTCCAGACTCATCTCCCATAACTTCCTGACTCACAGTTTTTGCTCCAGCAACACTGAAGCATAGACAACAAGAACTAGCTTTGCATACATGGTTCCCTTTACCTAGAATTTCTTACCCTCATTCCTTCACTTAACTTCACGCATCCTTTAAATTTCAGTTCAAGCTCATCTACTCCAGAGAGTATTACCTGATTTCCTAGGTCCAATACCTTCCCGGGCTGGGGGTGTGACCCTCCCCTGACTCTCATCTAAAGATTGACTCTGGCTGGGCATGGTGGCTTATTCCTGTAATCCCAGCACTTTGGGAGATTAGGAGGGCGGATCACCTGAGGTCAGGAGTTTGAGACCAGCCTGAACATGGTGAAACCCCTTCTGTATTAAAAATGCAAAAATTAGCAGATGTGATGGCATGTGTCTGTAATCCCAGTTATTCGGGAGGTTGAGGCAGGAGAATTGCTTGAATCTGGGAGGCGGAGGTTGCAATGAGCTGAGATTGCACCACTGCACTTCAGCCTGGGTGACAGAGTGAGACTCCATCTCAAAACAATACACACACACACACACACACACACACACACACACTCTGTTCCACTCAGCTCCTGGAAACCCAGTTGGTCCTATCCCCAGAAATGAGTCCTGTGACTAGCATGAAGTGAGTGCTCAGCACATATTTACTGATTGAACGTTGGTTAAATGATGGAGCATCCTCAGGAGAGCATTGCTATGGTTTGCATAATTTAGGGATTAAAGAACAGTGTGGTCTTTGGGGCACAGTGGGACTTTTTCCCCTATAGGAACATATGGCTACTGGCTTTCTAATAGTTGAGAAAGATCACTTCATGATCATCCAGCCCTGCTGGACATGCTGGCATGGGAAAAGGGAGGAGACTGACTTCCACCAGTGAATATCTTTATGTCAGATTCTGGGGATCAGGAACATCCTTGTTGATGAGACTTTAGGATGGGGAGTTTGGGGGGGGCTAGATGAGAGTAACCATTTTGTGTGACTCCCAAGGAAGGGACACTCTGGTCTTATGGGAGTTGGAAAGAGCTTTCTCTAGCTTATTTACTTTAACCTCAAGGCAGGGGCATGAGGGAGCTGGTGAAGTACTATGAGCCACTGTTCCCAGAGCAGAGGGGTGGAGAAATGCAGCAGGAAATGGAAACATTTAGGCCAAAAACATTTCAAGTATTTCAGCATCTAAGGATCAAAGTGGCCTCACTGACCTTTGGCTACTTGGAACCTTCACCCCAGATCAGCCATCAGCAAAGTGAAAACTTGGTTTCTGTTTATGCCCCAGGTGAGAAGAAAACTTCCTATGCAAACCACGCAGAAAGGAGTGATGGACCCAAATGATTAACTGGGCAGGCAAGTCTGGGTTTTGTCAGCTGCTGTGTGGCCATTGAGTTTTTCTCTTCCATCCGTTTTCTTGCCACAGCAGACTTTTCTAGATGTCTCCGTTTTTCACTTGGAGAATGAGAGCTCTTAAGCTCTTTCCTTCTTTTCTCTTAGACATCATGATTCCGGGAAAGAATCTTTAACTTTCACTGAAGCATCAGTGACTTAAGAGGCGAATTCCAAGAGGAGAAATGGATATTTTTGCAGGAAACAAAGCTTTAAGCTTCTTCAGAAAAGAAAGTGAAAAGAGGAGTTATGCCCTGGAGAAGGCACTGGTCAGAGTGGCAAGACCCTGGCTCCTGTTCTGGCTGGGTAGCCCCAGGCAGGGCACTTCTTTTGATGGGGGTTTCCTTATTTCTCAGGATGAAGGCTTAGAACCAGATGCTCTCTTGGCTGTTTGTCTGATCTCGTTTTCTATGATGCCAGAAATTCTTAGATCTGTCCCAAATTAATATATATCTCTTATCCTAATTGAATAACATCCCAGGGTGCTGAGACAGTGTGCAATTGAGGTAATTAGACCATGCTCCTTAATTTGTTCAGAATCATAAAGAAACCACTACTATTACCATCGTCACCCCGCCCCCAACCACCATTATCATTGTCACCACCATCACCCCCACAACTATCACCACCACCATCAATACCACCACCAACACCAATAACGTCAACTCCCCACACAACTACCATCACCAGTGCCACCACCACCACCACTACCATCGCCATGATCATCACCACCACCACCACTACCATCACAACTACTGCTACCACCACCATCAACACCACTACCACCACCATGATCTTCACCAATATTGTCACCCCCCATCACTACCATCACCATCACCACCATCAACACTACTCCCGCCACCATGATCATCACCACCACCACCACTATCATCACGACTATTGCTACCACCACCATCAACACCACTACCACCACCACAATCATCATCACCACCAATATTGTCACCCCCCACCACCACTACCATCACCACTATCACCACCACCACCACCTACACTACTCTCACCACCATGATCATCACCACCACCACTACCATCACTATTGCTACCACCACCACCATCAACATCACTACCACCACCATGATCATCACCACAATTACTGTCACCCCCTACCACCACTACCATCACCACTATCACCACCACCACCACCTCCACTGCCACTACCATCATCACCACTATCACCACCACCACCACCTTACCACCATTACTCCCACCACCATCACCCCACCACCACCACCATCACACCCCCCATCGTCACCCCCACCATCACATTCCAACATCATCGCCTCCATCATCACTACCACCACCACCACCACAGTAATCACCCCTAGTACTGCCACCACTTTTACCACCACCACCAACACCAGCATCACCATCCTACCACCACCATCATTACCCCCATTACCACCATCACCACCACCGGCACCAGCATCAGTGTCCTACCACCACCATCACCACCATTACCACCATCATCACCACCACTACCATCACCTTCATGAGAAATAAAGTTCTACTCTTTAAAATGGGAAAATCTATAAAAATGTCTTAATTTGAGGGACTGATGTTAATTCCAGGAAACATTCTGGAATGAGATTTGGAATGAGCTTTTAGGATTGAAGCTGTGATTTCAAGGAACCAACATGGAATCACTGAAATTAGTTTATGTCAGACCAACAAAATTGCTTCTTTGACAAGATTATTGGACAGAAGATCAAGGAAATACCAGTGATGAAGAATATTTGGACTTTATCAAGACCTTTGATAAGATTCTTCTAATAATGCTGAAAAAGAGGAAGAAATATGGGCTCAGTTGTAGTACAGAAAGCTGAATAAATTTTCTAAGTGCTGTTTAATTATTGAATTAATATCTATGTTTAGGAAACATGCATGGAATGCCTCAGAATCCTATAGTGTTCATTATATTTATTGATGACTTAGATGAAGAGGTCATGCTCATCAGATTCAGAGATGGTAGGAAGCTGGCTGAGAGGGCCAGTAAATACACTGGATGCTAGAATCACAGCCAGAATTATCTGGGCAAGTTGGCAAGGCAGACTGAACTGAACAAGATAAAATGAGAAATACTGCAGAGTCTCTATCTAGAGTGACTGTGAGGGGGTGTGGGCAAGTATGGGGTGAAGGCGAGCAGGTGGACAACACAGTTCCAGTTCAAGAGCAGGTTTAAAAGAGAATTGGGTTACTTCAGGTGATGTTAAGCTCAACAGGTATCAATGGTATAGATTCATAATTAGTCCTTAAAGAGTTTTAATAGAAATAGAAAATAGAATGAGGAGGTGGTAATTTCAGTCTTCTCCATGCTGATTAGGACTCCCTTGAAATTTTGCACTTTATTCTTTAAGAATAAAGAAATTAGAGAAAACTAGGACAAGAGTGATGATAATAATAGTGAGGGCACTGGAGCAAATGGCTCATGAGGTAGGGTGGAGCAGTGAAAAGGGCATTGGCCAGGGAGTTGAGAGCCAAGTTACCCCATTAACGGGCTGCAAGATCTTGAGAGCTGGTTCAGGACTCCCTGAGGAGAAGCACAGACTATGGTGGTTGACTGGGTCTGCTCTTGTAGGTTTTGGTCCCCCGGTCAGGCCACACTATGGGTGGGTTCCTTTCTGCCTCCCTCACCCATCCAGGGACAGGTTCTCTTGAGACCCTGAGCAAAATTTTGCACTCTTGATATGTCATTCAGAGTCATAAATTATACCCATTGTTTCTTTTGAAAAGCTTTCAAAAGTCCCCTTTCTCTGATTTCCCAGGAAACCACGATGGTGGCAATCCTCATCCACATCACCACACAGTTGTTATTGAGGCAGAAATGCAAAAAGCCCAAGAAAAAAGAGAAGATAAATAAAGAGAAAAGGCTTTGAAATCATATGGACCTGAGTTTCAATCTCAGTCTCTCCTATCAGCTTTGTGACCACAGGCAAATTACTGAAACTTTCTGAGACTCAATTTCCTTATCTGTGAGATGGGGTTAATACCAGGTGTATAGTGACGTGAATATCAGGTGAAGCTATGCATGTACAAAACATAGCACAATGTGGGATGCAGAGTCGGGGCCCAATAAGTGCTATTGCTAATATTACCACAACATTTACTACCACCATCCCTCCTTTATCTTTCTCTCCCTCATCTCTTCTGGGCTAGGCACTGTGCTAGTGCTGAGGACACAGTGGAAAACAAGGCAGACAGAGACACACACTTTGCTTGCACCAAGCTTACAGTCTAGCACAGTCCAGTTAAACTTTTTGCAATGATGGAAATCTTCTAAATGTGCATTCTCCAATATGGTAGCCAGAAGTCACATGCAGCATGTAAGCACTAGCAATGTGACTGGTATAACTGAGGAACTGAATTTTAAATTTCATTTAATTTTAATGAACGAAAGTTAAACACGGAAATAGTCACATGTGAAAACAGACAGCACAGCTCTAGACACCTTTCAGGTATGTTTTTGGAACTGACTAGCCTAAGCAGAATAAGGTACACTGAAAGAAAAATGCACATAAAGCATCCAGTACAGGACCTGGAAAATCCTGTTATTTGTTCATTCATCACATTTAATTGTTGACTATGGATTGGCACTATCTCAGGTGCTGGGGATACGGAAAAGAATTAGACATGGTTTCTGCCTTCCGGGGGTTCATGGTTCAGTGGGAGATATGCAAATAAGCGACTTCACCATAGCGAGGTAAGCTTATGCACAGGTGCTACGGATTCAGGAAGTCTGTAGGGTGGGCTTCCCTGAAGGATGTTTCAGGACCTGAGCTGAATCTTGCGTAAGTTGATCTCACAGTGGGAGCAACAACAGATTATATTCCAGGGCTACTAAACCCACTGCTGGTGGCAGAGGTGGCTTGGAGATCAACGAGGCTCTAGGAACAACTCGAAGTTAGGGCCAATTTGTTTTCTTCTAACCCGTGTGTGTGTGTGTGTGTGTGTGTGTGTGTGTGTGTGTGTGTGTGTG
>NC_045435.1:100341429-100354890 GCF_002776525.5 Piliocolobus tephrosceles | reverse complement strand
GTGTGTGTGTGTGTGTGTGTGTGTGTGTGTGTGTGTGTGTGTGTGTGTTGTATTGCCTAATTCAATCTCTCTTCTTCCAGCCACATTTTGTTTCTACCTGGGGACTTTTTTTAAAATGATGGGTATAACCTTATTTTTAAATTGTTTTATTACTATTAATAGTTACTAGCCGTGATTTTTTTTTTAGTCAGATGAACTCTGTTACTTATAAAGTGACATCAGCTCTCACTATGGTTTGGCTGTGGAATTCTGATACTTGGTACAAATAAACAACTCTTTGAATATGGCCAGTTTGTGAAGAAGTTGTTGCTGATGGGTTAAGCTTGCTGAATCTGGCTGTGATCATGATGCGCGTTCATAGGAGTGAGTGTCGTTACAATTACTTGTATGGAGACGTGGGACATTATGCACCTTTATATATTTTACATGATGGTTTGATTTGTTCCAAGTTAGTATGTGACATTTAGCTAGAGAATTCTGCAGCTGATACTTGCTCACATAAAAACAGGTATAGCTTTATGTTGTATGGTTTCCAGAATCCCTCCTGAGTGTGTAAAGCAGGGTGCTATGTGTGATTCCTTCTTCCATGGGACTGAAGAATGCTCATGTGACGTGGCTTTGGTCATATGAGGCCTTGGCCTATTTGAATTCCTAAAGATCATCTGCTTTAACTATGGCTGAGTTTCTTCTGGTGAATGGAATCGTAAATTAGTGTACCCTTTTTGAAAAGTGGCTTCTCATAGACACTGTGAGCCTTAAAACATTCATGCCCTTTAGCCTGGTGATCTATTTCTAGGAATCTATCCAAAGGAAGTGATGGGAAATGTGTGCAGTAAAGACTTTGCCCAGAGTTATTTGTAGTTGCTGAAGACAGGAAGCAACTTAAATAACTGACAGTGTAATAATATGCAGCCAGGAAAACAATGTTCATGAAAGGTCGTTTGCTACAACACTAACTCAGAAGAAAAGCAGAGAAGCAATAGCTACAGAGGCTGAGCAACCATACTTTTGAGTCAGACAACCTGGATTTGAATCTCGATTCTGCCACGTACTAGCCATGTAACTCGGACAAGTCACCTGAACTCTTAGAACCCTAGAAAAATGGGATTGATAATAATAGTACTCACCTCAGAGGGCCTCCTGAGGATAAAAGGACATAATGCATACAAAATTTAAGAGCATGTAAGGTATACTTCTTAGGCACCCAATAAATGCTGGCTCTGTATGGATTGTATGATTTCAAGGCATAAAAATAGATAGAAAGAAAATATGCCAGTATATTAACAGTGTGGGATGGGAGTGGTAGGATCAAGGGTGATTGATTTGTTCTTTGCATACTTTTCAACTTCCCAATTTTTTGGCAATGAGCATGAAATACTTTTATACCAAAAGAGTACATTATAATGATGTAATACAATAAGATAGACATTTTAAAAGTTTTAGAGTTTTACCACAAAGAAAGGGTACTTCCCCACCCTTTTCCCCTTTCTCTTCCAGGGGAGGAGGTGGGGCCAGCATCTACCAACTCCCACCAGTAGGAGAAGGAACAATTGCTGGCTTCTGGTTTCTTTCCTCCTAGACGCTCACACATGCACAGCCTGGGCCTCTGGGAGTGTCCAGGTTGGAGGGATCCTTGCCATCTGTTGATGGTGTTGCCTGGGGACTTGGAGAGGTTGGGGGAGGTGGAACAGATGATCTTAGTAGTTACTCCCATCTCTGAGAGTCTAGATTTCAAGACACGCTGATGTTTATTGTTTTCTCCCCATGTCTTGGTTGATCTGAACTAACCACTACATAAAATTCTAAGCTAGGAAAGACTCATCTACTAGCTTCCCACTCTAAAGCCCCTCCCAGAAAAATACCTGTAGTAATGCCTATAGTGCTGGCTGTAAACGTTAAGTGGGGTGATTGGCAAAAAAGACATAGATCAGGAGTACCACAGGGAAGTTAGCTTAGTTGCAGCCACTTTATTTAAGGAGTATAATTTATATTCGGACTGGAATCTCCAGCAAATGTAGCCTTATAATATGACAAACAGTGAAGTACTTTCCTATGTCAGACACATGCCTGGAATGAGAGGGACATAAAACATAAAGGGGTGTGTGTCTGTGCCTGGGTTCATGACCAAACCTCGACATTTGCCCTCTATGATCTAATTTCTCTCACTGACAACCAGGGTGCCCTGTGTGCCAGCAAGTGGCTCTGCCAGCTGTATTTTACAGAAAGAGAATCCCATGCACCAAAATAACAAAGTTGATTCCCCCACCAAGACCAGGGGTCCGTTTCCAGTCCTGTGTCCTGACCGCTGTCTCTCATCATGACTCCCCCGGTGTTCACCTCCAGATCCAAAGTGTTGTCCCCCAAGCCTCCGAAATAAGGGAATGACAAACAGCCCTCCCAGGCCCTCCTCCCTACAGAGAGGTCATCGTATGCTAATGAAGTCCGAGGAGGTAGCGGCGGCGCAGCGCGGGAGAGCGCGCCCACGGGTTCACAGCGTTCCCGGGCACCACTGCGGCGCAGCCACAAATCGCCGGGCGCTGCAGCAGACCCTCCCGCCGCGGGGGGCGACTAGGGGAGGGGTCTCGACCGCCGCCCTCAGTTCCGCAGCTGGATCCCTCTAATCTGGGAGGTGGTTCTAGCTCTGGTCCCACGCTTTCCACTGCAGTGACGGTGGGGATGGGGGCAGCACGTCAAATCACCTGTAGGGCTTTTTAGAACTCCACAGTCCCTTCCCCTAATTCTATTCCACTAGTTCAAAAGAAGGAAATCTCAGGCTAGGCAAGGGGAGGAGGACCGGTGGAGTCTGCGAAGGCACCACAGGTGACTCTGGGTAACGCACCCCTCAGCACACAAACACACACAGAAACATCTTGTGACTCTGAGACTATACAGATCAACCTTAGATTCTCTTCCTGACCCTTCCCTCCTTTATTCTCTGAGGTGTCCGTGTTCTCTTCAGCTTCGCTTTAAGTCGCCCTGTCCGGGGACTTTGTGGAGTGCCCCCAAAGTCCTAGAATCCCGCGGGACGGTCGGAGGCTTTGGCGACCAGACATTAGGAAAAGCAGCCCCTGCTTCTCGGACTGCCTGGAGCGCCAACTGGATATCAAGGAGCCAAGGTAAGACCAGAAGAAGGAAATCCGACCAGTTGCTTTCGCAAACTGCCTGGAGAAAGGCCGCCTCCCACCCGCACAGCTTTGAGGCTTGAGGGGCCTCTCAGTCGCAGGGACAGCCGAGCCCCACCCTGTGCCTTCCCCAAGCCTGCACCCCTCGAGCGGGGCATCCCTTCCTGCAGGGCTTTGCGGCAGGTGGAACTGTCGGCATGGGGCGCCGTGGCTTTGGCTGCAGCCCCTTCCCTGGCCGCGGGACCCGCTCCCGCTTTGCCCTCCTGTTCCAAGTTGCTGCACCGGGCGCTCCCTGAGCCGGGGACCCCCTCCACCGCGCCGGCTGCCGTCTTACCTCACCAGGCAACACTTGGTTGCGCGGTGGCCCGGGGCGCTCCTTCCTCGCGGTTTATTCCCTTACTTGGGAGGAAAGAGGAACCGAGAGACTGAAGGGGGACCGAAGCTGGCGTCTGGGCGTCTTCCCGCCCGCGCAGCCCTCTCGGGGGAGGGGGATGCAGCCCGAGTGGGTGCCGCGGAGACCAGGAGGCCAGGCTGTGGTTGGCAGCGCCGGGGTCTTCACCCTGTGCTCGGGGTTCCGCAGCTCCAAAGCCGTCTATCTCCGTGGCCCGCTACTACGGCACTGCGGCTCTGTGCCCTGCCCCTCGCAGCCTGGCAAGTCCAGCTGCCACTCTTACTGCGGAGCCCTGCCCCCGGGCGCAGAGCCCGCCCCCGCCACACACACCGGCGCGCGCGCGTACACACACGGCACACACAGACACGCGCGCCCACACATGCACACGCGTGCGCACACACGAACGTGGAACCTCTCAATGGGAACCTGACCCCCTTTGACGCAACTTGGGCGCGGGCATCATTAGGACGCTTTTTACTGTCAGGGCTTTGGTTTGGGAGGAGGAGTTACAGGCTTAGGGGTGTGGAGAGTATGCAACAGTGGTGGGTACCAGAGGGCCCCTGACCCCAGAAGCGAAGGATAACTGTTTAATAAATACCGACTGGGCATTTCCTTTTCTCAACTCCGGTCAAGGTTCCTGCAATATCCAGACCAAATCGAAGAAAAAATAAAAATATAAAATCAACAAGCTCTCTTTGTTTCCCAGGAACTCAGTATCTCTAGGCTCCAAATCACTGGCTCTGTCCAGAGGGACATTGCTGACAGCCTTGACTTCGGTGGCAGTGGATTGGTGGCCGTTCAACTTGAAAAGGTTTTCTCCTTGTAGCCCGGTGGAGACTGGCACGGCCTGCCTGAGCTGGACTCTGATGGATGGGTCGGGTCTCCAGGGGTGTTTAATTCCCATTCTCCTTTGCTTTTAGGTGACCTTGGACAGTATTCCTGCAGAGCAAATAGATCCCTTCTTTTTTAAAAATGTAGAAAAGCACAGCAAAGAGGCTGGGGGTGAGGGGGGGAATAGGGGAGCTACATTGGCCGAGGCACTGTGACTTGTTGCTTCTCTTTCCATGACGTGCATGTCCACGTGGGGGGTGATGGTGGTGGTGACACTATTTCAGGCATGTCACACAGCAGGATGACTTCTGTCCATTTCACACCACATTTAGAGTCATTAGGAGTTTAGACTGTCATCTTTAAAATATGTGGAGTTTACTCATTTCCACAGCCGAGAATTCTTTTCTGCCAGTGGGCAGTGAAGGTCCCTGGGCCAGCACTGTAGCCAAGAAAAGCTTTCTGCAGAGTGTGGAGGCGCCGAGGGGCTCTGGGTGTCTGCACATTTGGGGAAGAAGCCTCAAACATGAATGTCAAACAGCCCTGACGACCCTGTTGGGTGGTGTTCATACTGGGCTATCTGCAGGCAGGCTGGTGAGACAGATGAGAAACAGAGCTGAGAGATCTCCTCAAGTTTCCATACAGTGATGAAGGCAGAGTTGATACAAGAACCCGGTGTTTGCTACTCCTCTTATCCTCCAGGTCTTATCCATTCTATCACCCTGGGTCGGTTCTCAAAGTTCCCTTCAGCTAGACTGAAATAATCTTGGTGAGGGTGCCTTCAAAGTTCTTCCTTTATCCTTTCTTGTTTCCTTTTCAGTCACTGACTCATTCATTTTACAGCTATTTATTAAACTCCTACTCTGTCTTCAGGTGCTTCCCCGTAACTCCAGTTCTGGGCCTTACTTGGGAGGAAAGAGGAACTGAGAGACAGAAAGGGCTTAGAACTGTCCTTGTCCCTGGAAGAGGGGAGCCCTGAACACAGGTTTCTTGTATGTATTTTCACTGTGCTAGGTTGCGTGGGTGTGGAAGACACAATCCTTGCTTTTTTTGACTGCATACTCAATGGAGGAAAATGAACATACATGCCACAAGAAAAACATTCTGGCTGTCTATTCTTAACTCCTTCTAAAGAAGGCTAAACTGAAGGAGACTCTGTGTTTGGCTGAGCAACGTAATGGACTTGGGGTACATGTTTGCAAGTAGGAGTTAGGACAATATTGAGTTGTTCTGCTTATTAGGACAGGAAGGAAATAAGTTGAATGGAACAAATGGGGAAGACATGCAGAGACTGAGTGTGGAGCCTCAGCTTGGTTGAGAGCACATTGGGGAAGGGTAATGAGAGGAGAGGAGCTCTGAGGACAGGGTTGCCAAACAACTTTCCTGAGAACAGGCAACAGGGTTGCCAAGTTGTCCAGGGATTTGGACAGGGGAGATGCTTGCAAAGATTGGTAAGTAGTTTGCTGTGGGGTGGGCTATGAAGGCCCCTGGTCCTATGAAAGAAATCATTCGTAAAGTCAATATTGTTCACCAATTTGTTTGCAAACGGATCCTTTGGTATCAAGATGGAGCCAAATGATGCATCTGGGTTGCTGCAGGATGAGTTCAGAGAAGGCTGTGTGGACTGAGTTACATGCTAATAACATGGAGGAAAAGGTGGTAATAGAGGCTGAAGCAATGTGGAAGGCAAAGAGGGATGGGGTGGGAAGAAGCACTAAGCACAGTTAGTGCTAACAGAGGCATCATGGAGGAGGTAGGGTTTGGGATCGAATTTTAAAGGGGAATAGAGATCTCACGCAAAGATCAATAGGACAAGGGCAATCTAGGCTGGGAGAAAGCAAAAGCAGAGAAGTAGAACAATTCATGGTGAGTTCTAGGTCTTCCCAGCAGAAGAAAGGAAGGCTGGGACAGTATTGTGGGAGTCTCCAAATGCTCTTCCGGAAGCATAGACCTCGGGTTCCATAGTGAGAAGCTATGGCAGGTGTGGATTTTTTGTTGTTCGTTTTTGATGGGAAATGAGCTGGGAAGCAAGCTGGGAAGTATCTGATGCCGGCTTTCCCAAGGTAGGCCTTCCCCATCAGAATGGAGCACTGTGGGGAGGGAGTCCTTGGTGCTGCTCTCACAAGGAGCCAGAGCCCAGGGCGCTTATGTGGCTCGCTGCACAGGGCACCCAGCTAAGGGGCTGAAATCCAACTTATGCCCCACTTGCCCAGTCACACAACCTGTCGGGGTTGTGTCTGGCAGGGTCATCTCTGTCTGGAGAGAGAGATGCCTTTTCTCTAATTTGTATGGGCTGACAGAGGCCCTGCAACTGAGCTCTTTATTTGAAAAGGTTGAAGCTACAGTGAAACAAGTGAGGATTTATTGGGCCTTTGCTGTATGTGCAAACATAAGGTAAAGCAGAAAGAGTCTTGAGGTCAGGACTATCTGCGAGTCTGAGCATGTCTCTGCTCTGTGGTGACACCCTGAGACATACTATAGGATACAGAGGAGGAAGCTTAGTGCCTGCCCTCGAAGATTTTGCAATCCGTGTCAGTTATAAAACAAACACTCCACTGGTTAAGAAACAATGAATGACAGTATGGAATCAAGTGCCAAATTGTACAGGGCAGATTCTCAGGGCTTTAGAAAGGAGACCTCCTCTGGGCTCAAAGAGTCAAGGCAGGCTTCATGGAGGAGGAGGGCTGGGTTTGGCAGTGAAGCATGTATATGTTGGTTCTCAGCCAGAGAAAAGACCATTGAACATAGAGCCAGAGGAAAAGAAGCTAGGGGCTTCTGAGCATGGATTTTTAGCCCCCACAGCCACCCTAATGCCATTCCCAGTTGTAGCCCAAGCGCTGTGATGAGTCACCCTTGTTTCTGAGAGACGGGGCATTTTTGGATGTTTAACTGGTTCAACACTTTACATTCCCTGAGACTTCAATGTTGGCAGCTCACACTCACCATGTTGCTCCGGGAACATATCATCCAAGCCAGCAGCTGATGCCTGATCTCCATTGCCAAGGCAAAGTGAGGGCTGAGTCAGGTACCTGTGTCTGGAAATTTTTAGTCCCACTGTCTCTGACAAGCTGAGTGAACAGCACTTGACAGTTGGAGCACAGCTGAGTTCAGGGTCACCAACCACAAGGTGGGCTGGGGGTGGGGGTTCTGCTTGCCTTTTTAGGCCTCACTTTTCTCATGTACAGAACACAAAGGATTATACCAGATTATCTCCAAGCTGTCTTCCACCTAATATTTTATGATCTCATAATTAATAGGATCTTTCAGTGTTATCAAGCAATGACAGGATGGGAGCAGATATTAGCCAGGTCCTAACCTTAACTTTCCTCTTGGCTTTGACTGTGGAGGCTGTGGTGGAATGAGCCTGTGGGTTGGAAACAGGAGAACCAGGAGCTCCTGGTCACAGTTCTGCCAGGAACGGAATTTGGGATCCAGCCTTGGGAATGTAGGCAGGTGATCCCCTCAGTTCAGTTTTCTTCTTAGTAAAATGAGAAGGCTGGAAATGGTCCCTACAGCCCTTTCTGGCACCGTACTAGCAACTGAGCAACTTTTAAGTACTGCCCCCTTGCCTGGGTGGGGCCCCTCCACAAGGCAAGCTGGGAAAATTCTCACAATATCAACTGATAAGCTTGAAGAAAACACAAAGGAGAAGCCATGGGGTTCAGAATAATAAATAGATCATTTAGAATTAGATGGAGTCCCAAGAGCTGGAGTCTCTAAGCCCCAATTTCCTCTTCTGCAAAGTGGGGATAGTAATACGTGCATCTCAGGGCAATGATTAAATGAAGAAGCTCATTTGAAAGTGTTTTAGAAGTGCTATGCAAACATGTAAAATATAGTTATTGAAGATAGTCTGTTTCCTTAAGGTAGTCTATTTTTTAAAGCTTAATTATTACACTACTTGCTAAGGTGTCTGCTTCCTAAGAAACAGCAACTCAGGTCAGCAACTCTGTCTACACGCTCCTAAATATAGTAATATTTTAACGTGAAAGGAGCGGGCAGACTTCAGGACTACCAGAGTGCACATCTGCCCCCTGTCTGGAATTCTACAGTGTCACTGGAGTTGCCCACAGTGGATTTCCCAGGAACTTTGATTGTGTTTACTTGACAATGAAGGAGACACCTACCCATCCAAGATCCTGCTTTGATGATTGCCTATCAGGAGACAGATGGTAGAAAGAGAGGAAGGAGGTGTTAGTGAGTAGGGAGAAAAAAGGAGGCTTTCTTCTTTCTGTTATATTTTGGGCAAAGGATGTTAAACTTTGTGCTTTAATGAGCTTGTAAAAAGGCTAATTTCGGTTCACTACATTACTCCAGGCCTGTTTTCTGCTATGTCTGGTCATAGCAGAAATTCTGTGGAATTCTTCACTGTGGTCCCTGGAGGGGAAGCTTTTCATGGGGAACCCCGGGAAGAGCCACAGAGAGGAAAAGGTTCTAACTCCCTAAATGACCATTTGCTTCAAAGCCTGCCCAGCCCACAAAACTTTTGAAAGGATCAGTCTATTTTTAGAAATCCTGGTCACTTCTTTATCTCCCATTAACCAATTTGGGGGGACAAAATGTCACCACATGTTAGCAATTGAAGGAGCCCCAAGTGCCAACACCTCTCATCCATTCTTCCCATTTGCTGCTGCCGGAGTAACTTCTGAGAGTTTAGACCCCAAAGTCCTCTCTTTGTTCAAAAGCCTTCAAAACCTCAGATCCCTCATCCACAAAATGGACATAATAATACTTAGGCATAGGCTTTTATGGAAGATAGAAGAAATATTTATAAACAGTCTACAATAGGATTGGTCTCATGGTAGGTTCTGGATGAATGGAATTATTGTTAACACTGCCTTAAATAGAGAGAAATAGAGAGTCCCTGAAATGGCATTCAGGGCCCTCCATGAAGTGGTCCCAGCTCACTCAGCCACTTGCACGTCCTGTAAGCTTTTCAAGGACACGGTGTGCAGGCTGCCCGGCTTTGTCTTCCAAACACACCTTGCACCTGCCCCCTCCCTGTCCTGCTTAGGCTACTCCCACAGCTGGGAGAACTGCCTTTTTTCTCTCTCTTGCTTCTTCTATAGTGCCTTTTAAATCCACCCAGTTGAAGTTAATTATTCTCTCTCCTGTACTTCCATTGAAACTTGTTTATAATTTATTCCAGTACTTACAACAGACTGCTTTGTATTACAATTACTTGTATATGCTTCATACCCTTTGTCCCGCCCTATCCATGGAACAGCAATTTATCCTCCTTAGACTACATCTTAATTGTTTTTCTATCACCCACAGAGTATTGCACATAGTAGGGGATCAATCATATGAAACTGAATATAAAGAAGACAGCTACATGTCCCTTCTGAAATTCTGCAATTACAGGAAGGCTTATTCCCATTTTCAAATCTTGCTAAAGAGCTTCCTCTCACTGAGCACCTATCATGAGCCAGGCACTACGCAGACTTGGACGTTAACCCTCCCAAGAGCCCTGTGAGGAGAGAACCACCATCCTCACTTTACACAGAGGCGGATGGCTGGGAATCTCCCAGCCTGTTGGTGGTAGAGGCAATGTTAGAAACCAGACGCCACAGTGTGCTGTGCACTTCCTCTAAGACAGCTTCTCTCACACTGAACTTACCTTAATTTTCATTCTACAGCACTTGTCAACAAATTGAACTGTACTCTATAAAACTGGCTTATTGTTGCTTGGCTATATATTTTTATGTCTTTGTCTTGATTCTCTGAGTGTATTTTAATATAGTTGCAGGGCAACACAATAATAGAAATAAATAAACATTTATCAAGCATTTATAATGTATTTAGCACTTTATACACACACATCCTATGAAGATGTTATTAATCCCAACCCATGGGGAGTTTCACTGGGGTAGCTGCTACTGGCAGGAGGTTACTACCTGCGAGAGCAGTACTCAGGGCAGAGACTATTTTTCCACCCTACAAAAATTTTTGGTTATTTCAACCACCCGCATGCTGGCTGCATCTCAGCCCTCAATGTTTGTTGAATGAGTGATAGGATCTCTTTTATCTCTCACCCATGCTGTTTACCCTGAATCCCTGACTCTATACATAGCCTGTGGAATGACAGGTCATTACTTGCCCTCTTCTCCCACTGGAGAAGGAATTGGGAGAATGAGAGAGGAGGCATCGTTCTGTACCAAACAGACAGAGGCAGTCTCAGGAGATGAGACTTCAGCCCAGGTAGAAGTGATGTGGCATCTCTTCTGGGCTAGTCGTTCTTTAGACGCGGTCCTCACATCGGTTGGGTCAGACTTTCCCAAGTGCTTGTTAAAATGCATATTCCTGGGCTCTACCCAGACCCACTGAATATGCCTCCCTAGAGGGAGACACTAGAAATCTACATTTTGAACAAGCCCTGCAGGTGATTCATCCAGGCCCTGAAGTCTGAGCAGGACAGCCTGGTTTAAGCATCTCCTCAGGTATCCCTTTCAATCTCAGCAGCTACTGCAAATACAACGTGCTTTTTTCTCAAGTAAAAGCATTCATAATAAATAAAAAAGAAACCATTTAAAATTTCATTTTATTGCTTCCAAGTATTACTCCTTGTCCAAAAGTTACAGTGCATTTTGACCCATTCCATATGTCTATTTTATGATGTGTAAAAGAAAAGGGTGATTCCACAGTATAGCTTTAGTGCTTCCTATTATTTTCCTTTGCAAATCTCTTGAATTGGAGCTATGTTGTCAGTTACTCTTCTGAGCACAGTTCTATGAGAAAGTGTATTCTGAATTTCAAACAATAATTTCATAAATAGACTTTCAGAATACAACATGTTCCTATGTAGGGAACTGCCTGTATTTTAAAGTTTTCGTAGTTATTTGTTCCTGAGAAAAAGATTTTTACAATTGGCCCTAGAAGGATGTAGACTGGGGGGCCCTGAATTTTTCCAAATCACCGTCTCACAGACCTCTGGCTAGCGTCATAACTTACTTTATTCCGTAAATAATTTTTAGGAGTTTCTGGGAGTTTTGCCAATTAGGGATATATAAATTAGAGGTATAGATAGTAGACTCTTTTTTTCCTTTCATTTGTGAATTTGTTCATTTAACAAATGCTTCTTAGGCACTTCCAGTGAGTAGATGCTGTCTTACCCACAAGATTCAGACAAGGATGTTGGTTTTTGTCTCTGAGGGGTTCATGGTGGAGCAAAAATTACAAATCACACAGGGGAGAAATGGGTGGTAAGAAGATGCAGTGGGATTAAAGGTCTAAAGAAGACAGAGTTGAACAGTCTGTGGAGGGAGAATGAAAGAGAAGTCCCAAACACCTACCAGAAATTCTATTGATTAATTATTTGATATGGGGGTCTTGCTCTGTCTCCTAAGCTGCAGTGAGGTGGTGTGATGGTAGTTCACTGCGGCCTTGACTGCCTGGGGTCAAACAAGCCTCCAGCCTCAGCCTCCTGAGTAGCTGGGACCACAGGTGTGCACCACCATGACTGGCTTTTTTTTTTTTTTTTTTTTTGGTAGAAAAAGAAAAGAGCCACATGGCTCTTTTCAAAAGTTTCCCACAGAAATATCACTGTCAGTGGAGAATAAACTTATGTCTTCCTCCTCAGGTCTTGAGGCAAAACTTGAAGCACATCACTGCATGCTTTAGGTTTTTTTTTTTTTTTTTACTGGTACCATGTTTGCTCATTATAATTTATAGAAATGTGGGCTGCAACTCCATGATCTTTTCATGATTGCTTAATATAGAAATAAACAGTAGACAAAAATATAAAAAAATAAAAAAGGAATAAATAGTAGAAATATGCTGTTTATCCTTTTGTGTTTGGGTGGTGAATGGAGACGGAGAAGAATCCCAAGTTGAACTCCCAAAGCGGAGTTGTGGATAAGCTCAAATTAACGTTGGGCTACTTTGTTATAGATGACTGTCTGCTTTTCATAATTGAAACGGATTAAACTAGAAAAACGAATTCATTGAGACATTTGCTTTTGCGGCCTGGGTGCTGGTGTTGCCTCATCTCTGCAGCATTTAAAAAAAGGGAGGAATAGGAACTCAGCCAATTTGCCATCAATCCACAGAGTGAGATTCAGCTCATTTTGTTGGATTCTGGATGCGTGTTTTTCGGCTCTCTTCTGCTGACAATTATATTTAATGATAATTTAAGAAATTGATTGATGTCATTGAGTCCTATGCAGTTTTATAATTAATTTCTAATATTCTCTGGAAACTTGAAGATACAGAGAAGAAAGGAAAGAAGGGAAAGAATGAAGACACTCATCATGTGCCTACTGTGTGCCAGACACTCTCTCTTATGCCATTTTAGTTTTGCAACCACCCTGTAAGGGAGAGAAGACCCTGAAGTCTGGGAAGTGAGATGGGTTGCTCAAGGTCACACACCTGGGGTAGCAGGAAGCAGACTCAGTCCTGTCGGGTGTCTGGACCTAGGCTCCTTCCACCTTGCTGCTTCTCCTCGTAATCACCAGATGTTTTCAAAATCCAGAGAAGCTGATGCCAAACTCAATTTTTCACAAACCAAGCGGGGACCCAGAGCACATTGTGTGGGGAGATATATCCAGGGGTGTCCTGCCATCACTATCCTCCTAGAGCTGTGGGCATTTGGGCAGAGTGCCCCAAAGGGGTGCAGGATCATTTCTGTGGTGGTGAAGCAGGGTGAACCAACCCCAGAGGAGCTGGAAGAGGAGAAATGGAGGCAAAAAAAGCAGTAACAACTACTGAAATGAACCCATCCCCTCCTCTGCACTGGTCACCTTGCTGGGCCAGTTCTCATCCTGACCCTACAAGGAAGGTATTAGTATAAGCATTTTACAGATGAAGAAGAAACTGGGCCTCAGAGAGTTGACACAACTTGGCCAAAGTCAACAACCAAGTTTTCTCTTGGAATTTGAACCAAAGACGATAGGGTTCTAAACTTTGTGCCTTTTTTTTTCTTTTCTTTTCTTTTTTGGAGACCGAGTCTCGCTCTGTCACTAGGCAGGAGTGCAGTGGTGCAATCTCAGCTCACTGTAGTAGCCTCCGCCTCCTGGTTCAAGCGATTATCCTGCCTCAGCCTCTGGAGTAGCTGGGACTACAGGTGCATGCCACCATGCCCAGCTATTTTTTTTTTTTTTTTTTTTTTTTGTATTTTTAGTA
>NC_045435.1:100300228-100341329 GCF_002776525.5 Piliocolobus tephrosceles | reverse complement strand
TTTTTTTTTTTTTTTTTTTTTTTGTATTTTTAGTAGAGATAGAGTTTGACCATGTTGGCCAGGATGGTCTCGATTTCTTGACCTCGTGATCTGCCTGCCTTGGCCTCCCAAAGTGCTGGCATTACAGGCGTGAGTCACCACGCCCGGCCAGTTTGTGCTCTTTCTGTTGTGCCAAGCCATCCTCTGGAGGTAACTTTGAAGTCCATTTTCTTTTTCTCTCCCATTGCAGACCACTTTGGGGATTTCTTTTTATGTAGGTTGCTCGTCATGTTTTCTTTTTCTATTTCATTGTCCCTGCGTATTATTTACCTCTTTGCTTTTCCCTGACATTCTCCTCATCATTGTGGTTTTTCCTCCCTAAACAGCAACCGTCATCTGGGGTCATCTTTGGCCTCTTTCTGCAGGTGCACAAACCTGCTGCTGTTCTCTTCTGTTGGAGTTGCTGCACTCCCCCTTCCACACCTGAAACCAGTATAGAAAAAGCATATCTGCAACAGACATACCTGCAGGGTGAGGGCCAAATGAAAGAAATGGTAAGTTTTGGTGTTCTGTACAGTGAGTGAAATTTCTTGGTAGGAAACTTAGGAGCATTTCTAAACCCAGCCATCACTGCTATAACCTCCAAAAGGACTTCCCAGGAAAAAAAAAGTCAAACTGGAGGGATAAACAAATATTGGTCTTGGCTACTCTGGCTGTTCATCTTCCCAGAAATAGGTCCTGGGGAGGTGGCCTCCTCAGACAGGGTCTGCCCAGTTGTTCCCATCATATTGGGTTCCACATTACTAAATGGAAAATTTGAAAATAGCACCTCAAACTCAACGTGTCCCACATTCAACTTGTATCCTAGTGCCCCACACATTTGCATCTCCCTTTTGTTTATTTCCTTAGAGAATGGCTCCTACTCTCTGCAAATTCAGCCAAGCTAGGAACCTGGGGGTTAGCTGAGACTTCCCCTCTCCTGGGCTCCCTTCCTCCTCTCCTGGACCCCCTTTCACCCTCAGTCCCTGAGCAATGACAATTCATTTTGTTTTCTTGCTGATTTCCAAATCTGCTGCGAAAGAGGAAGATTCCTCATTGCTGCACTTCCTGCCTGCGTTTAGGCTTGCATCCTCTCTCCCTGGACAGCTGTGCTGGCCTCCTGGTCACTTTCCCTGCCACAAGTATTGTTGTGCCAGTCCAGTCTCCTAATCTATACCTTCTGTCCTGCAGTCAGAATGAGCTTCCCAAAGTACAGATCTAATCATATCACTCTCCCATGATTTTATCTTGTTACAATCTCCCTGATACTTTCAATATAAAATCTTAAATGAGTTTGTCCAGCCTGTAAGACCCTTTGTGATTTGGCCCCCGCTTACCTTGTTCTGAGCCATTTTTCACCTCTTCACACTCCTTCCTGTGCTCCACACATTTTGAACCACTTCGTTTGGAAGTTTAAGTAGTTATCAGTCCTTGTGGCTCCCCAAAAAATATGTTTTTGTTTTGTTTTGTTTTTGAGACAGGGTCTTGCTCTGTCACCCAGGCTGGAGTGCAGTGGTGTGATCATTGCACACTGCAGTCTCAATCTCGTGGGCTCAAGTGATCCTCCTGCCTCAGCCTCCCAAGTAGCTGAGACCACAGGCATGCACCACCACGCCCTGCTAATTTTTGTATTTTTTGTAGAGACGGGGTTTCACCATGTTACCCAGGCTGGTCTCGAACTCCTGGGCTCAAGTGATCCACTTGCCTCAGCCTCCCAAAGTGCTAGGATTACAGGCGTGAGCCACTGTGTCTGGCCAAAATACATGTTTTTATCCCCACTTTTAAGTGAAGAATCCGAGCCTCAAATCACAGAGCTGCTAAGTGGCAAAATCTGACTTTAAAGACAAGCCTCTCTGACTCTGAAGATCAGGGTTTTTAAGACAGAATAGAGGAGCCTGGCGTACTTTGTGGAGTCCACCAGGTCTGCAGTGAGGAAGAGGGGGAGATGGAAACATTGCGACTCAGAAAGCCTGACATCACCTCATTGTAGCCCTGTCCTTTTTCTCTGACCCACATGATGTTGCAGATGTGAGGGGTGACTGAACCCCAAGATGAATAATCATTGCAAAACTCACTGGGGCCAAGGAGAAAGCAAACCATTCATCATGTGAACTGTGCTCAGATTCCATTGCTTGAGTTTAATCAGACTAATGAACCAGCTGGCTTCCTTTCTAAAATGATTTCTGCTGTTTCCATAACCGAATAACAGCACAGCAGGATTTGAAAGGAAGAGAGAAGAAAATTTGGGGAGAAAAGACATCCTCCAAGTTAGCCAGCTGACAAGTTGGCTGTGCTGATAAATGCTGGGCAGAGTGGCTGGGGTATGAGGAGGAACTGTGTGGGACCTTGCTGATGTCTGGTCCAGGTCTATTGCCTCCAAGCAAATATTCCCAAGGAAGAGAGGAGATTTTTTAAAGGGTGGATAAGGACAGCTCCAGGGGACTTACAGGCCAGTGTGTTCAAAGAACAGCCAGGGTATTGAAGGAAGCTGAACCCAATGAATACATTCATTTATCTAACACTTATTGATTCTGCTGTTCCTCGCAATATTTTAAACACTGAAAATACAGTGATGGGCTCTGCCTCAAATAGTTTAAAATCAAGGCAATTATTTTCAAGTATCTTTAAACCACAAAATCATTTGTTCATACAAAGCCTTTAAGATAAATCCAACACTGAAACAAAGGCAAAGTTCTATGTGGCCCCGATGAGCCCCCTCTAAACACTACACAGAGTTAAGTGGACCATGCTGAGGAGCAGGACTCACGGGCAGAGGACATAGAGCTGTCTTCTGACATCTGATGGGGATTCTGGGGAAGAAAGGTCTGACGAATTCATTGTGGTTCCATGTTAGCCAAAACTCTATTAAGAAGAAACAGCAGAAAGTGAACCCAAATCTCTGAATTACCAAGCTGCAGAAAGAACAGGGAAATGAATGGACTTCATGAACAACTGGAACCAGGGATTGCATGTCATCAGTTCTGTATCTCCCCCTCCCCTCTCCTCCTAAGCCCAATCTTATCTCTGCTTCTTTCTGAACTTCAGCCTCATCCTCTCACCCTCCAGACCCACTTTCTGTAGATGGCAAAAAACAATGATATATTGTCTTGGTTCTAACTTTTAAAATCCCAGGGAAGGAATTTGATTGACATGACTGAAGTGCTCACTCTTGGACCAGCCATCTGTGGCCTATGTGGAGGAGAAGATCACGGAAGCTCCAGCTGATTCCATGGGGCTGGAAGGAAGTTCCATGGAACTCCCTTGAAGGACCCAAGAGATAGAATCAGAGACAACAAGCCAAAAGTTAGAGGGAAATACATCTTGGCTCAAGAAAAGAAAACAGATTTAATGGTCAGAGATGATAAGGAGTTTCTCCTGCTGCTTCTAGCAGAATACAATACATTTTTCATGTGATTCCCTCATGTGATTTACTCAGAGTCAGGCTGCCTATTTATTTGGGAAAAGTTTTTTGTAGGTTTTGTTTTAGAGTGCACAGGATGTGATCGATAGGCCCTTACAGAATGCCTAAGTATGTCACGTTGGGCTGAATCTCTCCTCGTTCAGTAGTAATAATAATAATGGTGGCTACTGAATATCATGACATTAATTTCATACTTTATTTTACTTAATCTTTGAATAAGTCCCTTAGGATGAGTCTTATTTCATTTTTCATATAAGGAAACCAAGAGTGAGAAAAGTTAGGCAACTTGCTCAAAGTTACTCAGTTACTAAGTGGTGGCGCTGGGATTTGAACCTGCAAAGCCTTGCTATTCATCATTGCCCTATATTGCCTTCAAGACCCATGCTCCAACACCAACCCTGTCTGTTTCTTTTTTGGCCAGGGTAAATGCCTGCCTGACATTCAATTGGCTCTGGGGCTTTTGAAATTATGGTTTTAGCATGAAAAATGTCAGTGCTAGAGAGAGAATGAGTGACTGGGAGAGATATTGAGGTTGGGGGGGGGGGGTGCGGGAATGATTTAAAAGTAGAAGATTGGCCGGGCATGGTGGCTCACATCTGTGGTCCCAGTATTTTGAGAGGCCAAGGTGGGCAGATCACCTGAGGTCAGGAGTTCCAGACCAGCGTGGCCAACATAGAGAAACTCTTTCTCTACTAAAAATACAAAAATTAGCCGGGTGTGGTTGCACTCACCTGTAATCCCAGCTACTCGGGAGGCTGAGGCAGGAGAATTACTTGAACCCAGAGGCGGAGGGCTCAGTGAACTGGGATCACAGCACTGCACTCCAGCCTGGGTGACAGAGTGAGACTCCCTTTTTTTAAAAAAAAAAAAAAAAAAAAAAAGGAAAAAGCAGAAGATTAAAATTCATTCGTCCACTCATTCCACAAACATTTGCTGCCTTACTAATACTCTAGAGATAACTCAAAGTACCTTCTAGTCTACTTCATACTCTACATTCTAAGGGAGTCCCCACCCAGAGGCCTTACCTCAGTGAGTGGCCATGAACATTCGAGTACCCATGTCCTATGCCATGTGGTAGCCCACACGCTGACACCCTGACTGGCCCATTTGATCACCTCACACAAGGATGGCCAACTAACCTAGAGGTTGGCCAGTGGCTATAACTTGGGCTTGCCTTGAAAAGATGAGCTGGGACAAAAGGGTCCTCCTGCTCTGAAAACCTAAGCCAAGAGACACAGAGAGAAATTGCCAGTTAACTCTGGGAAGAGAGGGACGAACTTATGGATTTGGGTGCTGGTATGGCCATATGGATTGGATGACCATACATCCCAGTTTGCCATGGAGAATCCCAGTTTATCCCAGCATAATTAGGACTAGGACTCCTTTCTCTCTCGTAAGTATCCTAATTTGGATGAAAAAGCTATTCAATCACCCTAATTATAGACCACGATGTGAAGCAGAATGGGAGAAGGAGAGGGAGGAGAGATGAGACTGAGGTTAGGCCTTGAAAAGCTCTGTGGGTCAGGCTAAGGAGTCTTGATTTTTATGCTGAAGGCAATGGGGATTTTAAGCATGGAAAGTATGAGTTCAGATTTTTTTCTTTTAGAAAGAGTACCCTGATGAAGTGTGAACAGCTGATCAGAGATGGGTGGAAGTGGAGGTAAGGAGATCACCTGGGAGGCTCATTGAACAATCCAGAGAAAGGCCGGCTGGAACTAGACCAAGTGACTGCAGAGATGAGAAGACAGATGTGCTCAAGGAATATCCAGGAGAAAGAGTTGAAAGAATTTTGGAGACTGATTAAATTTGGGGGATGAGGGAGAGAAAGATGTTAGGGGGAAGAGCAAACTTCTTGTTTGGGCAACTGGTGAACAATGCCACCTTTCACCTAGAAGGTGTTGCTAGTGGCAGGAAGATGGAGAGTGTAGCTTTGAACATGTTGGTTTTGAAGGCCATTGTGTTAGTCAGAGTTCTCCAGAGAAACAGAGCTGACAGAAGGATGGATGGATAGATAGACTGATTGATATATTAAAGGAATTGGCTCACACCGTTGTGGAAGTGGAGGAGTCCCACAATCTGCTATCCACTAGCTGGCAAACCAGGAAAGCCATTGATACCTGCAGATATAGTCTAAAGGCTTAAGAGCTAGGAGCTTTGATGTCAGGGGCAGGAGAAAATGGATATCCCAGCTCAGGAAAAGAGAGAGAGAATTTTCTCTTCCTCCTCCTGTTTGTTCTATACAGGCTGTCAATAAAGTAGATGGCACCCACCCACATTGGTGAGGGTGATCTTCCATACTCAGTCTACTGATTCCAGTGCTAATCTCTTTGAGAAACACCCTCTCAGACACACCCAGAAGTAATGTTTGCCCTGCTATCTGGGCATCCCTTAGCCCTATCAAGCTGACACGTAAAATTAACCTTTGTAGCTATCAAAGTGGCAACTAAATGATTAGAACTCAATTAAGGAAGAGGGGTCTGGGCTGAAATGCTGAATGGTGTGTGGTTGTCAGGGAGGTAGTTTCATTCATGGGAATGGAAAGAGCACACAGAAAAGACGAGTAGCGTGAGGAGAAGGAGATTGAGAGAGCTGAGCGGTGAGGACAACCCTCACAGCTGTCTGTACTTCTGTGTTTCTTACTCTCCTTTGTATTCTAGTTATATTTTTTCTTGTCATTCTCCCCCATAGAGTGCAATCTTTTTGAGGTCTGGCACCCTTGTAATCTTTGAGTCACTCAGCACAATGCATTTGCATAGCATATTGTTAGTATGTATTTGACTGAATGACGGAAGTGTTTTAAAGGCCCATGAGATTGACCACCAAGAGATCACTGATAACCTTGGGTGGGTATTTTTTCATGATGTGCTGGGGCAGATGCCAGGATGCAATGATACATGGAACATAGGGTGAAGGGAATGCAAACCAGTAACTCAAGCTATAATCTGGGCTGCCTCCCTTTCCTCTAGCCCATCCTCTTGTTACAGTAGGTAGCTAGTCAGACGTGAGCAGGGCAGGAGAGTACCACCCTCCACCAGGAATGTCAGGCAATCATCAGGTGATGGTCAGGTGGTGTTAAGCTGTCTCTCTAAAATAATAATTGGTCACAGCCAGTGCCAGAGAAAGGCAGTCTCCTGATAGGTGGAAAAAACCTGAAACTGGTGATCAGCATCTTCCTAATAAGATCTCAAGACTTGGGCGAGTGGGCTCAAGCATGTACACTAAGAGGCAAAATGGCAGAGTTTAACTGGTGTGTGACCTTCTAGGAACATTGAACTGGTAAGGGAAGAAGGCCCCAAGTGAGCATGCGTGCAACTCCAGTAAACATGCTGCACATGCAGCTCCTTCCAAGTGATGGCAGGCCACTGTGCATGCAGAGAGCCCACCCTAAGGGAAGAATCAGGGGAGGAGAGACGCAAACTCTGGAAGCATGCCAACATTTAAAGTCCCAAGTCAAAGGTCACTGTGCACTTGATCTCTCAAGTCGCCTGCTTGACCCTCTTCCAAGTGCTTTACTCCCTTTTGTTCCTGCTCTAAAGCTTTTTAATAAACTTTCACTTCTGCCCTAAAACTTGCCTTGGTCTCTCACTCTGCCCTGTGCCCCTCCGTTGAATTCTTTCTTGTGAGGAAGCAAGAATCGAGGTTGCTGCAGACCTGTATGGATTTGCCGCTGCTAACATAATTTGGTACCTCATGATTCAGATACGTTCCCTAGTGGTAACTCTCCCACCTCACATTTTGAAGGCGGTATTTTTAATCATTCTTGAAAAAATGAATTGAGTCATTTGGGAGGGACAAGAGCAAATGGAGGAGTCAGAATGTCTATTGACCTGTTTTGTTTTTCCCTAAGGGTAATACCCCTAGAAAAACAACAGTACCACAACGTAACAGGAAGCATTATACTGTGTGAAACCCCAGCTCTGTACTTGGGAAGGGCACCATTCAGACAACCCAGAATCATAGGAAGAACTTTGGAATTTGAAATCAGATCAACCTGGGGCCAGTATCCACGTCTATTCTTTACTTATCTAATAGCTTTGTAAACTTTGTAAAGTTTCAACATCTCTGAATATTAAGTCACTTATCAGAAAAATGGGCATAATAATGAGTACCTTTCAGTTTGCATAGCTAATCCATGGGTAACAGAAACTGAAAATTACAGAGGTTTTGTTTACATACTCAAGGCACTTGGCTAGTAAGTGATAGAACTGGGATTTCCACTCAGCTGTCCTCAATTTTGGTGCTTTGTACTTTCTAGGGCACACTGCTGCTTGGCACACGGATGACTTGTATATGCCCTTAACTCCTCTTTGGAATGAAGCAAGGCATAAATAACTAGAGAATGCTCAGATCAAGAGTATATAAAATCCTCCTCCTTACCCTCATTTTCCTTGGGACCTTAGGAAAACCTCTGTCATCACCGAGGTTTCTCATCTACAAAAGGTTGGGAAATTACAGGGCCCACTACACAGGCTAATTTTGAGGCTTAGAAGAGTTAATGTCAAGAAAGGCACCCAGCAGTGTTTACACAGTAGGTGCTAATGAAATGGTAACTAAGGGTGATTCTAACTTTGGGGTTTGGGGTTAGCTCTTCTAACAAGCTTGGCTGATAATGACAGTGATGGTTGCTGTGGTAGAGGTAGTTGTAGTAAGAAAAGCATTAGCTAACATTTGAAGAACACTGGAAAATCTTCACGTGCCAGGAAGTAAGTCTCATTTAAATTCCCAACAACCCTCTGAAACAGGTGTCATTATTTATTTCTATCTTACAGATGAAGATAGCAAGGCATGAAGAAAGAGGATAAGTAACATGCCCAAAGTCATCTAGTTTGTAAGTAGTAGAACAGGGATCAAATCCAGGGCTCAGGATATCAGTGATGTTTCTACCTCCAGTGGATTGCAACACATGAACCCCAGGGTTTGGTCATAATTTATTCCCTTTGTGGGGTCTTTTGTGCTAAAAAGAAAATAGGAAGCCTCCTCACAAGCAGACCCGGCTGGCTCCCTGACTGTAATTCTGGGAGCTGATTCTGGGCTTTCCGGGACAGTGCTAACAGCTAGGCTAGAGGGGAGGCCATCGTCTTGAAGTCATTGTCTCTAAATGGCTCCTTAGCCCCAGCCTGTACTTCTGTGGCCTTGTGGCCTGCCAGTTTGCCAGCCTTGCTGAGGCCAATGGGAGGGAGAGAGGCATGGGCTAAAGGCTAGAGAGACCCTCACACAGAGGGAGAGAAGCAGAGCAAGAAAATCCGCTGAGTGGACTGAGTGGACAGGCAGCAGGGAGTCTGACAGTCCACTCATCTGTATGCTCTGAGGCTGAGAGCTGCACAGAAGCCACTGCCCAGGCAGCGTCATTCAAATGTGGGCCATGAACCAATCAAGGGTCAGAGGCACCGTTCTGAGCTTCTGGGGGTCCTGTTCCCATTCCCTGCTTGCCCCTGTCCTCTGCCAAACAAAGAGATTGGCCTGTGGGTGTGGTGTGTACATTCCCATACCACAGAAGCAGAAAAAAATGAAAGACTTGGGATCCATCCCCATCCCAGAATCCAGTCCCAGGACTGTGTCCTCTCGCTCTCCCTGTGAAGCCGTTCTGGAGTCCTCTCCCCCAGATTGTTGGCAAAGCTGCAGAGCTTCTGATTCAGTGACATTTTACAGGATCACTGTGTTCTTTCTTTAGAGCCATTTGAGATAGAACTGAGAACAGGAAGCCCACTGTCTCAGAGGATTAGATCGAGAATGGTGTTCCCCCAGCAGCTGAAGGCTGCAGGGTCTCAGAGCAGTGGGAGAGAAGAGGGAAGGAACCAACACCCCTTGTGTTCCAGGACTTGCATCACATATTTTCACATATTGTCTTTTCTTTTAATCCTCTCAGGAACACTAGAAAGTGGGCAAAACTGTCCCCATTTACAGGTAGAGAGAACTGAAGCAGAGGGAGATAAAAGTGACTTGCCTAAGATAATTCAGCCAAGTAAGTAGCCTAAAAGGCTTTAACAGCAGTTTTCTCTAATTCTCCATGATGACTCCTCCTGTATGTCATACATCTCCCAAGCTTTGCCACAAGCCAGGATTCCTGGGACACATCGCTGGCTTATAAGGCAATGCTGAATGTTGTGAGTTGGAGGTGCTTGCTTGTGCACAGGGGGTCATTATGCCTTATCCCCTTCTACAGACTCTTAATCTAAGTCTGTCAGAAATTTTCATAGAAAGGCCAAAAATTCTTGGAGCAGGAGGAAAATGTGTAGGTCATTTAATTCAAATTCCCAATTCATGGATTAAAGTTACATTACCTAAAGTAAACAGTTTGCTAGTTTGTGCTTGGAGATTTATAGATTGTAAAGGATTTTTATAAAGGGAGGAATTGTTATAAGAAATAGTAACAAGTGGCTGGGTGTGGTGCGTCATGCCTGTAATCCCAGCACTTTGGGAGGCCAACGCGGGCGGATCACCTGAGGTCAGGAGTTTGAGACCAGCCTGGCCAACATAGTGAAACCCTGTCTTTACTAAAAATACAAAAAATTAGCTGAGCATGGTGGTGGGTACCTGTAATTTCAGCTACTGGGTAGGCTGAGGCAGGAAAATTGCTTGAACTCAGGAGGCGGAAGTTGTAGTGAGCTGAGATCGTGCCATTGCACTCCAGCCTGGGCAACAAGAGAGAAACTGTCTCAAAAAAAAAAAAAATCGTAACAAGTGAGATTTGACCCCTACAAAGCACATGCTCACACGGCAAACACCCAGAATTATGTAGTGGCAGTGGTCATGATGAAGGTGATGTGGGACTGGTAACAGTAGTGATGGTGGCAGTGATGATGGTCTAATGGAGGTGGAGGTGACGATGGAGATGAGAATGACAATAATTACAATAATGAGGGGGTGGTGGCCATGATGGTGTTGGTGGTTGTAGTGGTAGAATCGGCAGTGATGGTGGTAAGGGAGGACAGTGAGAGGTGGTAGTGGAGGTAGAGATGGCAACGATGGTGGTAGTGGAAGTAGTAAGGCCAGTGGTGGAAGCAATGTTGGCAGAGGAGGTAATGGTGGTCAGTGATGAAGGTAGTGGTGGTAACGGTGGTTGGAGATGAAGGCAGAGATGAAGGAGGAGGTACAAGGGTGATAATGGTGGTTAGAGATGGAGAGGGAGGAAATACTAGAGGAGGAGGCAAGGATAAAGGTGGAAATTGGGGTAGGGGTGATCTTGGGGGAGAAAGAGTGTCTTACTCTATAAGATTTAGTGCAGGTTGGAGTCCCCAAAGCCTGACGTGGCAGTGCACATGGGGAAAGCCCCAGGCCCAGTATTGGCAGAGTGTGATTTCCTTCCCGGATGCTACAGGTGGGTTTGTTTGTCCCCTCCAAATCTCATGTTGAAATCTGATTCCCAATGTTGAGGTGGACTTCATGGGAGGCGTTTGGGTCATGAGCTGGTTGGGTCTTGGGTGGACCCCTCATGAGTAGATAATACCCTCCCTGGGTCAGAGGGTAGGGAGCGTGTTGGCTGAGTTCTCACTGTTTTAGCTCCCATGAGAGCTGGTTGTTAAAAAGAGCCTGGCACCACACCCCTCTCTTGCTTCCTGTCTTGCCACTTTATCTCTGCATATGCCAGCTCTACTTTGCCTTCTGCCATGAATGAAAGCAGCCTGAGGCCCTCACCGGAAGCAGACGCTGCTGCCACGCTCCTTGTTATATGGCCTGTAGAACCATGAGCCAAATAAATCTCTTTTCTTTGTAAATTACCCAGCCTCAGGTTTTCTTTTATATCAATAGCAACACAAATGGACTAAGACACCGGGACACTAAACAATTGTCCGGACTGCCCCGGGGTAATTCATCCTTGTGAGGAGAATGAATAAATCCATAGCTGTCTCCTGGCCTGTATTGCTAAGGGTGCTGCTTGGCTCTGGTGTCTGCCTGGGCTGGAATCCTGCATGCCAAAACCATTGGCCTTCATTCCCATGTGGCCAGGGGATAGAACCTTCAGGCCTGGTAGAGTTATCTAAGCTACGTGGGAATGCTTATGATGGAAACATTCAGGTCCACACACTCTAACACATTTCCTCTGATAGGCACATATATACTCACACACTCTGACACATCTACACACACATATCTGCACACACACACAGAGAGTTTCTGCAGAAGCTCATGCTCTTTGTCTTTAGAGCCAGTAGACAGACGATGGAGTGTGTGCTTAATGTGCAACATGTCCACCTCCACCATCCTGATCTGGAGTGGTTACGTAGCGCTGGCAGCTTTGCCACTGACTCAGCCACTGAGACACCACCAGTGAAGAAAAATTATGTTGTTTGCCTCTCTGAAGTGAGAGCACACCAGATGAAGACTCACAAAGGGTGGCCTTGACAGCAGCTATTGATGGCCCTGGACTTACCTCCAGGCTTGCCTTCTGTTTCGTTCTAGCGACCCTCTCATCTGTCAGGAGTAATATATGGGATATTTGATGAAAGCATCCTCCATTCTGTGTTATCTGTATTGCCTTGTATGGCTCACTGGCTTCCCTTCGGAAGTGGCTAGTTGCAAGGCTGGCTTAGTATAGCCTTGACCCATGAGACTCCTGCTGTTTATTATGCTCCACAGTACTCCTTCCCCACAAAAATATGTGTAGTTCATACTCCATGCACCCCTCTATCCACCACCTCAAGCGCTCCCAGCAGTACCACCCAAATCATAGATTCACTGAAGCACCTTTCTTTAATACGATTTCTTACTTCCTTGCATGGAGTAAGTAATAATCTCTAGAGCAAGAAGGCAGAAGGGCATGTGAATGTCATTCCTTCTTTGGTGCCCGGTGCTTAGGCAGCATTTAGAACATGTATGTTCAATGAAAGGCATGAGGGCTGGGGATACAGGTGTGGAAGCTCTGCTGTGTTTTCAAGGCCACATTAACCATGGTGTAGGGTAAGAGTCAACCCAAAACTTGGACAGGCTCCAGGAACGGAGGCCCCAGCTCAACAAAACCACACCATACATACAGCTTCCTAGGTCTGCAGGCTGTAAAGACAGTCACCAGGCAGTCCCTGCCTGGATGACTTTGCACAAGAAAATGGCACATGTTGGTATCTAGCAGTTCTCCAGAGACCCAATTTTAATGGTTTCTTTTATATCCTAATTGCCTCCATGAAAACAAGTCAGCCCATGACAACTACAGCCTTTTGAAATTCTGGACAGTGACTCAGAGATTAGCCAGAAACCATACAATGTCATCTGCAGGCACAAGGCTTAGACACTGTATGTGCCTGGCAACAATGTCTCTGCCATCCTGCCTAAATTCCACCCTAGATACAAGGAGAGGCCCTCAAATTCCAGTGAACCAGAGAAGAAAAGGCCAGTTTTAAGGAAATTGCCATTTACTTGAAAAAATAATACCCAGACTCTCTGTAGCAAATTCTGCTGGTTGCTAAGAGAACTTACCAACTGAATCCTGATTTTATTCAAGGATCGACCCATTACCAACTTGGGGCATTGAACTGGCGTCTGTTTCTGGTTCAGGTGTGGGAATGTGTATTTGATGCCTTCATTGATATGCGGATTGCATCATGCCTGGGCCTCCAGTTATGTCAGATAATACATTTCCTTATTGTTTCAGTCAGTTCGGTTCAACACGTTCTGTTCGTCACAGCCACAAAGATACTAAGTGAGATACTTTGCAATGCTAGCTGGAGAGGAAGATTCTCCATGTGAAAGAGGTAGAGAACAACACAGCCCCGCTCTTCTTTCCAGAAGGTCACCTCCCATGGTGACCTCAGAGGCTGCTGCTCCTCTTTAATGCCCCAACTGCAATCCTTTTATAAGCTCCTCCACTCATAGAGCAGAGGGCAGGCTGGAGTATTTAAACAACCCTATCCAATGCTCTGGGATATCAATAGGAAAATAAGCATGGAGAATAATTTGTAACTAGATAATCTGGTTTTCAACATATGACTTGGTTTTCTTCAGATTGTGGTATTGGTTTTCATTCAGTCTTTATATGATGGGCTCCACCTAGCATCATAGAGTCATGCCTTAGAGATCTATACTCTTTGACATCTAGACTGGGAGTGTGTGCATGTGAGACAGACAGGGAATTCTCTCTCCCACTTCTCAGTTTCCTGTCTCAGGTCCTGCCTCTTCCTACACAATGATTGACTCAGGAAAGGCCACATTTCCCAGTTATAGGAAAAGGTCCTACTTAAGGCCACAATAGTTGCCTACCTGAATGAACATTTATAGAATAATGAATGAGAAGAAAACTCCATCCCAGTTCAAGACAATGGCTCCAGCACTGATACAAGAGCCAGAAATAGGCTATAAGGAGGGGGTAGGAGGATTATTATAAGACATCTAGTGAGTCATACCTTTCCACCTACTGTGGACCCCCAGGTCAGCTGGGCCCATGCCTCTATAGTCCATGTTGAGCGCAACATGAAGAGGCATTGCAGCACATCTCCTCCAACCCATATTGGCAGTGGAGTGTGGTAGGAGTGGAATACGTGGCCTTGATCCCTTTTCTGCCATCTGCTTGTTGTGTGAACTTAAGCAAGTTATTTAGTTCTGTGGGCCTCAGTTTCTTCTTCTGCAAGCCTACTATACATGTTGCCATGATGATTAAAAAGATGAAGTATATACCTGTGCCTGGCATACTAGCAGTTTCCTAATATGTGGTAGTTATAGTTATTAGTAATTACTTAGCCAGTTTCCCACTTCTTTCTTTGACCTATTTCAGACACTCCCAGCTATCTCTTTGTAGCTCATTCTTCTGTTGATCCTCAATGTTATCCTCAGATTTGGCACACAAATTATTCCTTCCCAAGTTCCAATACAGGTGTTTACAATGTCCCACAAACATTCTTGGAGAAAGACCTCTGGCACTTCCAGACCCTAGAACTCTTCTTGTTTGGATGTGACCCCGGGTGTACTTCTACCCATCATATCTAGACAGGACTCTGGTGGTAGCCAGAAAAGACTGTCCCCAGGTTAAAAAAGAGCCCAGGAGGCAGTCCCCGAGGAAATGTTGGAGAGGCGCGTGGATCTCACTTGAGCTTTTGTCATCTCAACGATATGACTGTATCGAATGGAACACCCCCATGCCAGCTTGCAGAGGAAACAACTGGGCATGGCCAGCGTGCTAAAGAGTTTGATCTCTCTCAATAAGGCCCGTCTGCCTGGGGTAGACCAGAGCCAACAGAATCTTCTGGGGCTACTAAAGCCAGATGCCTTTCAATGGGTTTTGCCATTGATCTTAATCAATATAAGTAGGCAGAAACTGGACTGATAAATAAAAAACAATCCTGGCCTGAAAGCCCTATGTTCAGAAATCCTCACCATTTCAAATAAATTTACCCAGTATTTGCAGTGTATCTCCCATGAACCAGTCACTAACTATATTTGGCCATGTGATTACAAAGATGAGTAAAAGGTACTTCTGTTCTGAAGAGGCTCAGAGCCTCCAGAGAGAGGCAGGGGTGTGGGCGGATGGGGGCAGAGTAGGGTAATAATGATTATAGATTCCAAGACGGGGCATAAATGAGGTGCAAAGGGTACACTAAGGAGTTTGCCTGGGAGTAGGAGGTCAGAAACGTCTTCACAGAAGAAGTGACTCACATATCATCAGTTCCATGATATTTATTGACTGACAAAACAGCACTAATTTCTGTGCTAAGGGATTTTACAGGCATTCTCCCATTTACACTTCACAAAAATCTTATGAAGTAGATATTATTCCTGATTTTCGAAGATGTGAAAAGGTAAGTCCAAAAGTTGCATGGCTAATCATGATATTGGAGCTTTGACAGGATTTTAACTCTCAGTCTGACCACTCAAGGGCCCTAACTTTGGGGCCTTGTTTTGCCCATGCACATAAGCCTTAGTTATATAAGGAGATGCCTAGATGTCTACTCTTCATTCTGGTGACAGTAAAATACGTGAAATGAAACTCATAGACAGAGTAGCTAAGGTAAACCTCTCTCACTCATATCCCTATACTCTCTCAGTTTTCAAGGCATTGAACTTGACAAAAAAACAAATTCTTTGCCCTCCAAAGCCACTATTCTTCTCTGTTCCATTACATTGGCCTTGAAATGGACAAAGGAAGGCCTATTGCCAAGGAAGTCAGAATAGAATGGGCTGGGGAGGGAGTGGGAGAGTGGAGAGAGGAAAGAGTCATACTTGGGCTGTGAGGACTGAGGGTTGGGGGAAGTAAGGAGAGAGTGAGAGTGGAGGCAGTGACACAATCAAATGGGGAGAGTGAAGAGAAGTTAGACCAGAGAATCAGGGCGAATGAGCAGACAGAGCCATAGGCAGGCTCAAAAAGGATACACAAGGAGGGACCACACAGCCGGGTTCTCTCTCCTGAGATAATTTCCATAGATTCAGTCAATCCTGGTTACTCTTGCCTTGATATTTGTGTCCCAGACCTGAAGGCCTCATTAGGGGATACTGTGCTGGTTCTTAAAAAAATACAGACTCAAGTAACGGAAGTACTGGTTTCTGGGGGAAGGGGACTCATTAAACCTAATTTCACTAAGCCCCAGTCTCTCCATCAGTGAAGCAGGGGATTGACTGAGTTTATCTCTAGGGACCTTTTCAACTTTGGTTTTCCAGGATTATTGAGACTGCCCATTTTCCCCAGATTTGGTTGGAGAGAAAGGAGACTAAGAGCCTGGGAACTTGAGCCAACTCTGCAGGTGCATAAGAAGAAGCATCAGATTTAAGACAGAATCAATACACTGGCTTGGGGCTACAATTATCAAACATGTTATTTAAGGAAGGCTGTCTTAGTCCTACTCTCATTCATGTGGCTTTCCCAAAATTCTTTTGTCACTATATTTCCTTTTTATCATATATAGTAACCTGTAACTGAACATTTACCCAGAGGCAGAAGAAGCTGCTGTAGTGTGCAAGTCCCTAGCCCAGCAGGGCAGGCTGAGTAATGCCCTCAAAGTGATTAGGTCCAAATAGTGGTACCCATAAAGGCCACCTCCCTTGGAAAAAAAGTTTTTGCAGATGTGATTAAGTTAAATTTTTAAATTTAATTTTCTTGTATTATTCTATTTTTTAGTAGAGATGGAGTCTCGCTATTGCCCAGGCTGATCTTGAACTGGCCTCAAATGATCTATCCACCTCAGCCTCCCAGAGTGCTCGGATTACAGACATGAACCACTGTGCCTGGTGAGGGAGTTAAAAATTCTGAGAAGAGGAGATTATTCTGGATTGTCCAGGTGAGCCCTAAATGCAATCACATCTGTCCTTATAAGTGGGAGACAGAGGGAGATTTGACACACACGGAGGAGACGGCCATTTGCGGATGCTGGCCTTGAAGGCTGGAATGAGTGATGCAGGCACAAGCCAAGGAATGCCAGCAGCCACTGGAAGCTGGAAGGGGCGAGGAAAAAATGCTCCCCTAGAACCTCCAGAGGGATTGTGGCCCTGTGGACACTTTGATTTCCACCCAGTAATACTAATTTTGGACTCCTGATCTCTACAACTATGGGACAATAAACTTGGTTTTAGGACACTAAGTTTGTTACAATTCGTTACGGCAGCCATATGAAACTAATACACTCAGCCTCATCCCACCCCCAATACCTATGTGTTCTCCTGCATCCATACCCTGCATTCTGAACATACCATAGGCCTGCCATTTCCCTTGGAAGGGTGGGGTATCATCTTGACCCTCTGGATGAGCTGTAATTTACAAAAAAACAAACAAACAAAAAGCCGTGGACCTGAAGGTAGGATGAAGACCTGAACTGGAAATCCAGTTTGTCATTTATTGGTGATGGGCAGAGGACTTAACCTCTCCAAGTCTGTTTACTCATCTGTAAAACAGGAATGACAATCCCTGACTAGCTTGTTGTTGTCATGTTAGGGCTACATGATATCATGGACTTAAAGACTGTTTCTTACCTTTAAAGCTTGACATATTCATGCCAGAAATCATTTACTGATTTCATTAAATTGTGTTTCCTGGATATAATTCTGGGCAGATTCCTACTGATATCAGCACACAATCCTGAGGAAATGCAATTCAGGGTCAAGTTGGGAAAAACTTTTGTGGCCCTTGCTAGACTTGACATTCCCCAATGCTTGTTTTCTCTAATTCTGTGTGACAGGAAGCAGTGGGACAACAAGGTGTGAATGATCTAAAGAAGGGTTGATGGATGTGAACCCTTTCCCAGGCCCTCTACACTGGAGTAACTGACATGATTTATCCACAAACTTGGTCAAGACCATAAAAATCCTCAGTGTACTCATGACCTTAGCACCACCAAGGTGAAAGGATGTGGCATAAATCCAATAACTTGTGGACAATCTCTTATTTGCTTTGTATCTCTAGTACCTAGGTTGGAAGGCCCAATAAATGTTTGTTGGATGAATGAAGGAATGGGTAGATATATGAATAAATTATTAAAGAAAGGGAATGAGTCCTGAACATCCACATAACCTCCAAACCACAACCTTCTCATATCCTCCAATGTTTATTCTGACTATATGTTTAGGTTTTAGCTTCTGTTCCCCTGTCTTGCACTGTCTCCCTGGATCTCTGTTCTGAGCTTGGCTGGCACAAACTTTCACAAGTCTCCATCAAGAGTCACTGCTAGATCAAAGACACAATGAGGAAAGAAAACTACAGGCCAATAGTCCTCATGAATATAGATGCAAACTCCTCAAGAAAATACTAGCAGACCAAATCTAGCAACACATCAAAAAGTTAATTCATCACGGTTAAGTAGGTTCTATTCATGGGATGCAAGGTGAGTTTAACATATGCAAATCAATAAATGTGATTCACCACATAAACAGAATTAAAAACAAAAACCATATGATCATCTCAGTAGCTGTGGAAAGAGTTTTGTATAAAATCCAAAATTCCTTCATGATAAAAACCCTCAACAAACCAGGCATCGAAGGAACATACCTCAAAATAATAAAAGCCATCTACGACAAACCCACAGCCAACACCATACCGAACAGGCAAAAGCTGAAAGCATTCCTCTTAAGAACAGGAACAAGACAAGGATGCCACTGTCACTCCTCCTATTCAACATAGTACTGGAATTCCTAGCCAGAGCAATCAAGCAAGAGAAAGAAATAAAAGCATCCAAATAGGAAAAGAAGAAGTTGAATTATCTCTCTTCACTGATGATATAATTCTATACCTAGAAAACCATAAAGACTCCATCTAAAGGCTTGCAAAACTAATAAATGACTTCAGTAAAGTTTCAGGATACAACATCAATGTACAGAAAATTAGTAGCATTTTTCAGGAATGCTTTGGGGGATTTTAAAAAAACACAAATCAGTAGCATTTCTATACACAAATAATGTTCAAGCTGAGAGCCAAATCAAGAACACATTTCCATTTTCAAAAACTATAAAAAGAAAAAAAGACCTAGGAATACATCTAACCAAGGAGGTGAAAGATTTCTACCAGGAGAACTACAAAGCTGAAGGAAATCATACACAATACAAACAAATGGAAAAATATGCCATACTCATAAGCTGAAAGAATCAATATTGTTAAAATGGCCATACTGCCCAAAGCAATCTACAGATTCAATACTATTCCTATCAAACTACCAATGTCATTATTTGCAGAACAAGAAAATACTATTCTAAAATTCATGTGAAACCAAAAGAGAGCCCAAATACCCAAAACAATCCTAAGCAAAAAGAACAAAGCGGGAAGTATCACATTACCCAACTTCAGATGATAGTATAAGACCACAGTAACCAAAATAGCATGGTACTGGTACAAAAACAGACCCACAAACCAATGGAACAGAATAGAGAATGCAGAAATAAAGCCGCACACCTACAGCCATCTGATCTTTGACAGTGGCAACAAAAATAAGCAATGCTGAAAGGTCTCCCTATTCAATAAATAATGCTGAGATAACTAGCTGGGCATATGCAGAAGATTAAAATTGAACCCCTTCCTTATATGTTATACAAAAATTAACTCAAGATGGATTAAAGATTTAAATGTAAGACTTTGAACTATAAGAATCTCAGAAGAAAACCTAGGAAATAGCATTTTGGACATAGGCCTTGGGAAAGAATTTATGACTAAGTTCTCAGGAGCTATTATAACAAAAACAAAAATTGACAAGTGTGACCTAGTTAAACTAAAGAGCTCCTGCACAGCAAAAGAAACTCTCAACAGAGTAAACAGACAAACTACACAATGGGAGAAAATATTCACAACCATGCATCCAATAAAGGTCTAATATCCAGAATCTATAAGGAACTTAAACAACTGAACAAGCAAAAAGGAACCCCATTAAAAAGTGGGCAAAAGACATGAACAGACACTTCTCAAAAGAAGACATATAGGTGGCCAACAGACATGCAAAAATGTTCCACATTATTAATTACTGGAGAAATGCAAATCAAAACCACAATGAGATACCATCCCACAACAGTCAGGATGTCTATTATTCAAAAGTCAAAAAATAAAAGATGCTGGCAAAGCTTCAGAGAAAAGGGAATGGTTATACACTATTGATGGAAATGTAAATTAGTTCAGCCACTGTGGAAAACAGTTTGAAGATGTCTCAAAGAACTGAAAACAGAACTACCATTCAACACAAGAATCTCATTACTGGCTGTATATCCAGAAGAACATAAACCATTCTACCAAAATGACACATACACTCATATGTTCATCACAGCACTATTCACAATTGCAAAGATATGGAATCCACCTACATGCCCATGAATGGTGGACTGAATAAAGAAAATGTGGTACATATACACCATGGAATATTATGCAGCCATGAAAAAGAACCAAATCATGTCCTTTGAAGCAACATGGATGCAGCTGGAGGCCCTTATCCTGTGTAAATTAACCCAGGAACAAAAAGTCAAATACTGCATATTATCACTTGTAAGCAGGAGCTAAACATTGAGTACATATGGACATAAAGATGGGAAAAATAGACTCTAGGACTACTAGAGGGGATGAGAGGGAGGGCTGAAAAACTATTGGCCGGGTGCAGTGGCTCATATCTGTAATCCCAGCACTTTGGGAGGCTGAGGTGGGCACATCACTTGAGTTCAGGAGTTTGAGACCAGCCTGGCCAACATGGTGAAACCCAGTCTCTACCAAAAACACAAAAAATCAGCTGGGTGTAGTGGCATGTTCCTGTAATCTCAGCTACTCGGGAGACTGAGGCAGGAAAATCAGCTTGAACCTGTGAAGCGGAGGTTGCAGTGAGCTGAGACTGCGCCACTGTACTCCAGCCTGGGTGACAGAGCAAGACTCTGTCTCAAAAAAACCAAAAAACCAAAAAACAAAAACCCAAAAAAACTAACTCTCGGGTACTATACTCACTAGGTGGAATCAGTTACACCTCAGACCTGAGCATCACACAATATAACTATGTAACAAACCTGCAGATGTGCCACCTGAATCTAAAATAAAAGTTGAAATTATTCAAAATAAAACTACTTCTTTGGGAAGAAAGGAGTCACTGCCAAGACCCATAAGCACTGTCCATTTCTTCTCATTATGCAGAAGGTACAGGATTGAATCCTTGCTATTTTGTGCTTGATTATTTTTTTTTTCATCTTTCCCTTGCGGTACTATGTCTGGTCTTACCCTGCATCTACTGGTTACCTGTAATCGCTATCCACGTGAGTTTCCAACCACTCACTGTACTGGGCCCCACAGGTGCACAGCCAGCCCTAGTTATCTGAGGGCAGTACCCTCTCTGTCTTATATTCTTGAACAGGTTATTTGCACCTTAGAACCATCAACTCCAGCAGAATTAGGGTTTCTCAACTTCTATCTCACCCTTTCTTTCTCCCGGGCCACTGTGGTTCCCTCAGATTTCATTAGAGACAAGATTGAGAGTGAAAATAGGACCAAACATTTCTATAGATCAAATGGGATTTTTGAGAAACTTGATTTTCAAGTAAGATATGTTCATTGTATAGAGCTTGGAAAGTACATAAAAGCATAGAGCATTAGGAAAAAGTAATCATAATTTCACCATCTTGAGTCAATCACTGTGAACATTCTTGTACATGTCTTTCTAGTCTTTTCTCTAATTTTTACATAATTAAGATCATAGAATATGTACAATTTAAACCTCGTTCTTTAAATTTATTTCATACAAATCATTTCTCATATTGTTAAAAATTCTCCAAAAATGTAATTTTTAACAGTTGCATAAAATTCCTCAACCTCATATTGATTGCAATTTATAGGTATAATCCACAAGCTGACTTTCCCTTATTCCTCCGACTCTGTCCTATTTTCTTTGTTCCCTGTAGAATTGCAGAATTCAGCATTTCTTTGTGTCCCGTAAGAAGGATTAGTTCACTCCAAAGCACTGAGGGTAATACAGACTTGTACTGAAGATCCCACAGGGAAGATGTAAGAAAGATTTTACATGGTATATCCTATGCAAACAAATTTAGTAAATACATCTCTTAACCACTTCTGATTTATATTAAATCAGAAGCCTCTGTGTGGCCAGAGGAGTTTTCCCCCTGTTTCTTCTTTCCTTCTTCCTAGATACCACCTCCACCCCTTCATATTTTTTAACTACTCTTATAAGGAAGAGCTCCTAGTTTCACACACTTACCTTTGTCTTGAGACTGAGGAAAACAGAAAAGGTCTGACCACCTAGACCCACCTACCTTTCTAAAAAGGCAATAGAGGCCAGGTGCGGTGGCTCACGCCTGTAATCCCAGCACTTTGGGAAGCCGAGGAGGGTGGATCACGAGGTCAGGATATCAAGACCATTCTGGCTAATGTGGCAAAACCCCGTCGCTACTAAAAATACAAAAAAAGTCGGGCGTGGTGGTGGGCGCCTGTAGTTCCAGCTACTCGGGAGGCTGAGGCAGGAAAATGGCGTGAACTTGGGAGGCAGAGCTTGCAGTGAGCCGAGATGGTACCACTGCACTCCAGCCTAGGCGACAGAGTGAGACTCCGTCTCAAAAAAAAAAAAAAAAAAAAAAAGGACAATAGAGTGACAGTCATCTGATATTTGAATAGGCCTTCAAAACTTGCCCTCATGCAATTGACCTCACTTACTATCATCAAAATGTTTCTTCCAGGCACATAAAATGCTTTCCTAAGAGTAAATGGCTTTCTCAATTTTATTAAATTGATGTGTAATAAAATCTCCTTGATTTGTTTTTCATGGAATCAATTCTTTTTAATTTAGGTCTGAATAGGAAATTTTTGTTTTAAAAAAGAAATAGAAAACTGTTCATGAAATTTGGAACCTATATATATGAATTCCACAGATACCCCCAAAACAGTTGTACCCATCAACTTTAACCAAAGGACTTTGATTAGAAGAAGGGGAAGAGAGATTACTTACATAAAACAACTCCAGTCCATAGACACTTGGTGAAAGAAGAAGTTGTACCTCACTGGCTGGTAGTCTAAAGAAAATCAGGTTACGTTAGTAAATACAATCACATTTCAAAATATTGTAATGTGATTTTTATTTTAAGAGTGCATTATACAAATTGCTTTCATGTACAGATTTTGCAAAGCTTACAACTCTACAAGGTAGGCGGGATCTCTATTTTTCAGGAAGTGAAGATTGTGAAGGGAAGAAAATAGGCATCAAATAGCATGGCCAAGGCCATATAGCCAGAAAACAGCAGAGCCAGTATTCAAACCCGAGTATTTAAAAAATAATAATAATAACTTTAAGTTTAGTGGTACATGTGCAGGTTTGTTTTATAGGTAAACTCATGTCATGGCAGTTTGTGGTACAGATTATTTTATCACCCAGGCATTAAACCTAGTACCCATTAATTATTTTTTCTGATCCTTTCCGTCTTCCTTTCATCCTCCAATAGGACCCAGCGTATGTCATTCCCCATGTGTTCTCATCATTTATCTCCCAATTGTAAGTGAGAACATAGAATATTTGTTTTTCTGTTCCTGAGTTTGTTTGCGAAGGATAATGGCCTCCAGCTCCATCCATGTTCTTGCAAATGACACGATCTTGTTCTTTTTTTATGGCTGCATAATATTCCATGGTGTATATGTATCACATTTTCTTTATCCAGTCTACCATTAATGGGCATTTAGGTTGATTCCATGTCTTTGCTATTGTCAATAGTGCTGCAATAAATGCATGAAATGCATGTGCCTTTATAATAGAATGATTTCTATTCCTTTGGTTATATACTCAGTAATGGGATTGCTGGGTTGAATGGTGTTTCTGTTTCTAGGTCTTTGAGGAGTCACCACATTATCTTCCTCAATGGTTGAAATAATTTACATCCCCACCAATAGTGTATAAGCATTCTTTTTTCTTTGCAACCTTGCCAGCATCTGTTATTATTTGACTCTTTAATAATAGCCTTTCTGACTATTGCGAGTTGGTATCTTATTATGGTTTTGATTTGTATTTTTCTAACGATCAGTGATGTTGAACTTTTTTCATGTGATTGTTGGCCACATGTATGTCTTCTTTTGAGAAGTGTCTGTTCATGTTCTTTGCCCAGTTTTTAATGGTGTTGTTTGGTTTTTCTCTCGTAAATTTGTTTAAGTTCCTTATAGATGCTAGATATTAGACCTTTGTCAGATGCATAGTTTGCAAAAGTTTTCTCCCATTCTGTTCACTCTATTGATAGTTTCCTTTGCTGTGCAGAAGCTCTTCAGTTTAATTAGATTCCATTTGTCAATTTTTGCTTTCGCTGCAATTGCTTTTGGTGTCTTTGTTATGAAATCTTTGCCAGTTCCCATGTCCAGAAGGATGTTGCCTAGGTTGTCTTCCAGAATTTTTATGGTTTTTGTTTTTACATTTAAGTCTTTAATCTATCCTGAGTTAATTTTTGTGTATGGTGTGAGGAAGGGGTCTAGTTTCAATCTTCTGCATATGGCTAGCCAGTTATCCCAGCACCATTTCTTGAATAGAAAATCCTTTCTTCATTGCTTATTTTTGTTAGATCTGTCAAAGATCAGATAGTTGTAGGTGTGTGACCTTATTTCTGTGTTCTCTATTCTGTTCCATTGGTCCATGTGTCTGCTTTTATACAAGTTCCATGCTGTTTTGCTTACAGTAGCCCTGTAGTATAGTTTGACGTCAGGTAGCATGATGCCTCCAGTTTTGTTCTTTTTGCTTAAGATTGTCTTGGCTATTTGCAAACCCAAGTCTTCAGACTGCTTTATTCTGTTCTTTCTACCATGCAGGTTCCCATGGCAAATCCATTAAATTGCCCAAACACAGTGGTGATCAGGAGGCAAGGAAAACCAAGATGGAGCAAGGTAAACATCAATCCCTCCAACCCTCTGCTGTCCCCCAGATGCCTCATTGTCTTTGGGCAGTGAGTCATCAAGCATTGCTCTCCCACTTCTTAAACCCCTGCTTGGTGCCCTACAATCCCTCTTCAAAATGGATTGTGGAAGCTGGAATCTGTGGATGCCTCCCCTGGGGGCTAGGAGGGTGGGGTGAAGAAGGTTGCTGGTAGCTGTCCTCCTTCATCGCCCCTCTCTGAGATCATTCACCCAACAGTTGACTTTAGGCACTAGATCCTCCAAAACACAACTCAGAGGGCAGCTTCCATGACTCCACTTCCCTTTGAAGGGCTGATGGCACCCAAGAAAAACTGCTTTCAGGTTGCTAGAGAGAATAGGGATAAAAGCTGCAATGTTTTGACCACTTAGGTGCTAGGCCCCATGTTGGCACTTTATATGCATTCTTATTTGATTTTTTCATGCCATTTCTACTAAGTGAGCATGACTATCTTATTTTACGGATGAGGAAGTTAACTTGCCCACTGTCGCACAGATGGTAAGAAGCAAAACCCAGACCAGGACCAGAGGTCTTGTCTCTCCATCTGGACACCTTTCAATCACACCATATTGCTTTAGAGGCTCATTTTGCTTACTCTGGATGAAAAGGGCATGGGCGTGTGGGAAATGAAGCAATGATAACTGCTCAATAGAATATTCCTGCAGATGAACAAACTCATCTGTTCCCACCTGGTGTGCAGCAGATACACACTGAGGTTGAACTGACTGCTAAAATGTTGTCTGGTTGGTAAATTGCCACTCAAGTGCTTCCTCAGCACCCCAGCCTTCCTGGCCAGTCCCCCAGTACCTCTTTACAATCCAGCAACTAAAGGGCTATCACTTGGGCATTGGGGTTGCAGGGTCCTGCCCAGTGCTACGGTCATTGTTTCCTCTGACTGGTTCTTTGCTGTACCAGTATTACAGGTGTTGGCATCATTCCTACCTGACTGAATGAAAGCTGTGTAATGGGGACTGTTGGAAGTTAAGTAATATCTGGTATAAAAAAATCCTGCTTTCAGAGGTAACTTGTGGGTGACAACGTGTCTCCCCAGAGGGAGGGAAAGTGAGCACCATTGAAGGTTTGCTCAAGAGGATCTCATGAGAGAGAAAGGATGTGTGCCTGCAAAAGTGACCATAGGGTGAAATTCTTCAAATAAACCCTGTTGTCTTATTGATTCTTACGATAAAAATCAGAATTATGCTTGAATAGTCAGTTTATTATTGAAGAATAGAAGGACACATTTTGATCAGGCAGGGAATGCGGTGGCCTGTGCCTGAAGCATGCTGGCTTTTGCAATGTAGAATTGCTTTTGCAGAACTTTGCAGACTTGAAACACTTTATTAACCTTAGAGTCTCCTGTCTGCTGCAACCTCTCAGCCCTTTTCAGACATAGGGAGCTCTCTAATTTCTGAGGGTATGACTCAGAGCTTCTGGAACTGGGCTCCCTTCTGTCCATTTCTGCCGAGAAATGGTTATAATAACACTTATTTAATGAACAGCTTAGATCTGCCAGGCACTATGCTAGATGGTTAACATATTTCATCTCATTTACTACTCATTGCAATTTAGTCATATAAATTTTATTATATTCACTTTATAGACAAGGAAACTGAAGCTTGGAGACAGTTTTAAAAGTTATCTATGGTAACTCAGCTGGTAAAAAAGGAAATTGTATAACTCAAGTTCAGCAGACTTCAAATCCCACGTTCCCCCCTCTCTAGTACACCGCTTGGTCTGGGTAGTCAGGGCATCTGGCCGAGCTCTAAGTCCGTGACATGGTCTGGCTGCTGCCTCCCACTGTGACCTCGTCCTGGACTCTACTCTCCCCTTCACTATGCTCCAGCCACACAGACCTTCTTTCTGCTCCTCAAATGCACTCAGTTTATTTCAGTTACTGTGCTTTCACTCTTGTGACCTGCTATGACAGGAATCTAGAACTTGAAATTCTAGATTTCAAGTTCTGAGGGTGTAAAGATATATGAGACAAAGTTCTTGCCTTCAAGAAATCTATAATCTAGTGAGGGGAGGCAGATCCACAGATCAATAATTACAGTGTAATGTACTAAATTCGAGAGTAGAGTTTTGTATTAGTCTGTTCTCACACTACTAATAAAGACATACCTGAGACCAGATAATTTATAAAGGAAAGAGTTTTAATGGACTCAAGTTCCACATGGCTCAGGAGACCTCATAATCATGGTGGAAAGCAAAGGAGAAGCAAAGGCACGTCTCACATGGCAGTAGGCAAGAGTGCGTGTACAGGGGAACTCCCATTTATAAAACCATCAGCCCTCATGGGACTTATTCACTATCACGAGAACAGCACAGGAAAGGCCTGGCCCCATGATTCAATTATCTCCCACCCAGTCTCTCCCATGACACATGGGAATTATGGGAGCTATAGATTCAAGATGAGATTTGGGTGGGGACACAGTCAAACATATCAAGTTTGCTAAAGACATAATAGAAATATAGAGGTAGAACAGTCTGGAAGGCTCTCTGAAGGAGTGATGCTGAGCTGAGTCTTAAAGGGCAAGATGGAGTGTAAGTGAACAAGGCACAGTGTGAAGGAAGGGGAAGGTCCTCTCATATTCCAGGCAGAGGAGACAATCAGAGGAAAAGTGAAACGATTAGAAACCATGGCATATATGGAAGTAGGTGATTCAAAGTTTGGCGTTCTGGAACACCAAGTGTTAGGAGATGAAGCTGGAGAGGCAGGCAAGGGTCAAATTGTGGAAGACCCTAGGGCTAGGGAGACCAAATAATTTGCTGTCCAAATCAGGATACTTTGACGTGAGAGAGGATGCTAGTTAGTGGGACCTCAAGACAACAGGGATAAACTGGAACTGTCCTGGAGACGCTGGGATGCACAGTCACTCTCACCTAGAGTCCACGCTAAGGAACTTGGACCTCGGCCTATGCACAATGAGGAGATGCTATAAGGTTGCAATTGAGAGGTGGTAAAATTAGACTTATTTTTTTAAGGGTCCTTTGGGATGAATTGGAGGGATGGGTTTGATAGGCTGGGGACAGGAAGACCACTTACAAGGCCCTTATAACAGCACAAGAGAGAGTTGGAAACGGATTGAGGTGATGGTGGTCATAATAGGATAAAAAAAAGAAGGGAATATATCAATACTTAAAGGAATACAAAGGAGGTAAGATTTTTGGGATTTTGTGGTTGATGGGGAGAGGGAAGGAAGAAGAATAATTGGCATGCCCTCCAGGTTCCCTAAGTAGGGAACTGGGTAGATGGCAGTGCCACCTAAAGTAATGGAGAGCAGGCTTTGGAGATGTGTACTGAGTTTGACTTTAGACAGGTTGAGTTTGAGGGGCCTGACAGATGTATGGGGAGAGATGTCCAGTAGACTGTTACGAGTCTGAAACATGGAGAAAAGGCTGGAGACTTACCTGGAGCTCATCAGAATGTAGAAGAATACCAAGAAGTTTTAAAAAAAAGTCTCACAGAAAGTATGCTCACTGAGAAGAATGGTGGGTTAACACTATTTCTTATTCTGTCTTGGCAATTTTCTTTCAAAAAATAAACTTTATTTCATTAACAGGATATTTAATTAACACTCTAATCACTTGTGAAAATTAATGAGTTTATGATTTTCCCTTGCAAAAACTTGCCTCAGGTTCTCCAAATTTTTAATTATGTTATTATTTTCCACAAACTCTGTTAGTTATGTATGGCATGGTTCAGCGTCTACTGTTGGTAAAGGTCAGCATTGTGTTCACTAGGTTGCCAGTGGAGCCGGGCAGTGATGACTGGGTTGCGAAAATAAAGCTGGGCTGGGCCTTCTGTTCTTTTTGACTTTTTTTTTTTTTTTTTTTTTTTTTTTGAGATGGAGTTTCAGTCTTATCACCCAGACTGGAGTGCAATGGTGCGATCTCGGCTCACTGCAACCTCTGCTCCTTGGCTCAAGCAGTTCTCCTGTCTCCTGCCTCAGCCTCCCAAGTAGCTGGGATTATAGGCATGTGCCACCACACCCCGCTAATTTTTGTATTTTTAGTAGAGACAGAGATTTGCCATGTTGGCCAGGCTGGTCTCCAACTCCTGACCTTAGGTGATCCACCTGCCTTGGCCTCCCAAAATGCTGGGATTACAGGCGTGAGCCACCACGCCCAGCCTGATTTCTTTATTTGTTTCTTTTTTAATTTTATTTTTGAGTATGTAATGTGGGCACATGGTTTATAAATTTAATGTATTTAATGTAGCAAAAAGTCTCCCTCCCACCCCTAGTCCTCATTCACACAATCTCATCCCTGCCTCAGGTAACCATTGTCATCAATTTCTTTTATAGTCTTCCAGAATTTCCTTAGCATATGTGCAAACATGTAAACATATATTCTATCTCTCCTGCCCCATTTTTACACAAAGGGTTTTAGAGTATACTTACAGTTCTGACCTTGTTGTTTTCCCCTAATATATCTTGAGTACTTTTCCAGGTTAAAACATAGAGACTAACCATTCTCTGTAAATCGCAATTTATTTAGCTAGTCTTCTATTGATGGAAGTTTGGGTTACTTCCGTATACTTAAAAATTATAAACACCAGTGCCATAAACCTTGTGCATGTGTTATTTTACATTTGTGCAAATGTGTTCTTTGACATTTGTATAAATATGTCCATAAAGTATATTCATAGATATGGAATTGCTGGGTTCAACATTTTATCTTGGTAGATAGTGCCAAATTGCCCTTCGTAGTGGTCATACCAACTTCCATTTCTATCATCAATGCGTGAGAGTTACTTTTTCTCTGGAGCCTTGCCTACAGTAGTACCAAACTGATTATATGAAAAATGGTATCTCATGGTAGTTTTGGTTTGCATTTCACTTAGCTTGAATAAATTTGAGCATGTTTTTATTTCCTCCTTTTATGTAACTATTTGTCAATAATTTTTTATAGTTTGAAGGCTTGTGTTCCTCCACATTGCATATATTTAAACTTAGTCACCCATGTGATGGTATTAGGTGGTGGGGCCTTTGGGAGGTGATGAAGTCCTTAGGGTTGAATAGGATCATGCCCTTATAAAAGGGACCCCAGAAACATCCCCACCCTTTCACCATGTGAGGACACAGGGAGAAGGCTCCATCTTTGAACCAAGAAGTGGCCCTTACCAGACACCAAATCTGCTGGTATCTTCGTCTTGGACTTCTGATCCAATTGATAATCTCATCCAGAAACACCCTCATAGAAACACACCAGAAGCAATGTTTAATCTGGGCATCCCATGCCCTCCTTAAATTGACACAGAAAATTAACCATCACAAACCATACTGTCTGTCACTGCTGAGGCAGGTAGAATAACACTGTGATTAGAGGCTTGGGCTCTGGAGTCATGTGGATGTGGACTTGGTTATATCTCCCCCAGCTGTGTGACTTTGGGTAAGGCATTTAACCTTTCTGGGCCTTAGTTTCTTAGCTGTGAAATGAGGATAATACAACCTCACAGGATTGTTGTGAGCAGTAAATGAGATAATGTAAAAGTAAAGTAAGTAGTTAACAGATGTTAACTATTACCATTATTGGATGACCCAAGGTCAGAGGATGGCTCAGAGAAATCAACACCAGGTCCTAGAGAGGGCACAGTTCTGCCCACAGCCCTTTCCCACTCCATTGCTAGGGGCAGTAGAGTAAGTGGTAAAGCAGGGCCTTTAAATCATGGCCACTGCGGTCCCCGGGTGCATTAGCTTTGAAGCTGCGGGTCCCCTCCCGGCCAGTTCTGGGGTGGCATCCATCTTGCAGCATCTGAGTAAGGGAGGGGTCCTAGCCGTCACTGGAAAAGGTTAAATACAAGTACATCCTGCCACCCAGTTCAAGATCAGGATCTCATCTGATGCAGAACTGAGGGAGACCTGGATTGGGATCAGTGTGTTTCCAAAAGAAAGCAGCTCCCTCTAGATAAACAGGCCACTTTGCCCACCGTGACTGCACCGTGGTAGATGGTGTCAGGGAAAACACATTTGTCCCCCTGCCCCTTACTTGCAATTTAGGCCCCTCTATCTGTCTTATTTAGTCAAAGCAGATAGTAGTTTTCCCACAATAAAAACACAGCCATCCCCGAAGAATTCTGTGAACGCATTTAGGGACAGTTGTAGACATGTGTATCTAAGCTCATGTCTCGATGTTACTCCCCACAACAGTAACTGTGATTATTTTTGGGTGGTGAGATTTGGGATGATTTTCACTCTCTTCACAATGCATGTAAATTATTTTTATATTCAGAGCAAAAAGCCATTTCCATTTTATTTATTTGGTTTTTGAAACAGGGTCTTGCTCTGTCACCCAGGCTGGTGCAGTGGTGTAATTATAGCTCACTGCAGCCTCAAACTCCTGGGCTCAAGCAATCCTCCTGCCTCAGCCTCCTGAGTAGCTAGGACTACAGGTGCACGCCACCATATCTGGCTTTTTTGTTTTATTTATTTTGTCTCGTTTAGATATGGGGTGAGTCTTGCTGTGTTGCCTAGGCTGGTCTTGAGCTCCTGGCCTCAAGTGATCATCCTGACTCAGCCTCCCAAAGTGCTGGGATTACAGGCATAAGCCACCAGGCCCAGCCTACTTCCATTTTAGAAAAGAAAAGCTGCCCATGTATCCCAAGAAATATTGCCCTCTTTAGCCAAATATTCAGCATTTCTGAGTACTCTATCTGCTGCCCCTCAAATTGATGAGCAAAATTTGATTCTCAGAAATATCACCTAACTCCGTCGGCTTCTAAACTAAATATTGGGAAGCATCACTTCATCATTCTTGATGGCTCTTTCTGGGAGTAAGTGGGACCAGCAGATATCAGGTCTGTCCATGGTCCATTTTGTCAGGACCCTGTGTCATCCCTGACTACTCCCCGACACTGAATCTCTCCCCTGCCAGTGCTGGGCCTCCCCGACCTGAACTCAGCTCTCCTCAGTCTGGTTCTTGGCCTGGATTTCAATTCCATTGATTTATCTTTGTTTTTTCCCCCAATTTTCATGGTGACACATCTCAAAACAAAGTTGCTTCTTCCGGTTGAATGAAAAAATGTGCATGACTTTCTGGGTTTGTATGTAGGACCAAGGATCCCGGATCAGGCAACATTTCATATGATTTTAGTTCTGAGGTTAACCAGGATTCTTAGGATAGCAAACAATGAATGATGCTTCCTAACAACATGTGACCTGGATACAAACTCATTAATTTACTAAAAGTTGCTCTTTCTGATGTGTCTGAAGCCTGTAGTAAGGGAGGGGGTCCTAGCCACCACTGGAAAAGGTTAAATACAAGTACTCCCTGCCACCCAGTTCAAGGGCAGGGTCTCATCTGATGCAGAACTGAGGGAGGCCTGAACTGGGATGAGTGTGTGGGGTCCCTTTTATAAGGGCACGATCCCATTCAACCCTAAGGACTTCATCACCTCCCAAAGGCCCCACCACCTAATACCACAGTGCAGTCCCAGGACAGTAGTCCCGATTGCAAAGTGCTTTGCAAAGTATGAAAGATACTGAGTTGCCGGAGGCCTGCGAGCAGGAAGCCAGAACTGACGGCAGGCTGTCACTAACTGCTCTCCATAAAAACAGTGAGGAGGACCAGGAGCCTTTGCCATACGCCAGGGGATTACTCTCTGGAAAAAACACAAGGTTGGCTGCCCACCAAGACACAAGGTTCCCAAATAGAGCCCGAGTCCTGGAGGGAGAGGAGATCTAGCTAAAAATAGCTATGACGTCCCAAAGTTGATCTTCTTCTCCCCCTCGCCTTTTCATTTTTTTCAGTGAGTTCACCTAAAATAGCCTGGCAATAGATTTTTTGCCCTTTAAATGGAAAAAGAAAACAGCTAGAGAGGTCAAGAGCTGAAGTTAAGCTTCTAAGAAGCCTGAAGTTTACGCCCAAAAGACGAGGGGGTGATGGCCCTGTCCCGTGTGAAGGTTGCCTCCCTGAAGAGAAAGGCCAAGGCCTGGGGCTTTTCAGGGAATGGCATGAGCTCCCATGGCCCAGTGGACACATATGGGGGTGACCAGAGGCTGGACAGGCATCCAGGTCACTGAAGGGCAAACTGGCCTTCAGCTTGAAGGAGGATGCCAGGCTCTGAGGTCCAGCCCCGAGGCTGGCATTTCAGGAAACCTGAGGATAATTTGTGTTTGGGAGGCAGCATCTCAGGCTGTCTTACTCAACCAGTAACTCCGGTGGGTGGGTCAGAGTCAAGATGTCAAGACATTATCACCCACAGAAAGAGCTTCAGCATGAGAAAGTAGGGTTTACCTAGAGATAAGGCCAGGTGAGGGAGATGGCCCCCACCCCAGGGGCAGTCAACTACTTAGAAATACCTAGAGAATTCCCTTTTGGGAGGGTTTTCCATTTTTCCACCCTTGCCTCTCAAGGAGAATGAATGTCTCCTTCCTCTTTGTGTCCCCGTCTCTGGCCTGTGGTCCTCACCTCCTTGGGGTGGCCTGACTCAGACTCCTCCTGGAGTTGAGACAGAGCCACTACCTTAGGGACTCCTTTGAAAGACAAATCCCAAGTCAGGGCTCAAAGCAGAAGGAAAAAGAGACAATGCTGTTCCTTTAAAACCAAAGCAATCACAACAGCAACTTGAGGCTGTAAAATTACAATCCCTTAAATACAAGCAATGCTTTGTATTATGTAAAGTGTTGCCATCTTCAGTGTTTGATTTCTTTAACAACTGCAAAAGGGATGAGGACTCATTCATTCATTGAGCAAATGTTGCCACCTCTATTTTACAGCTAAATAAACTGAGGCTCAAGAAGCTGACTGATTTGTGGCTCAAAGCTACACAACCAGTAAAACTACACAGTCAACCAATTTTAGACAGAAAAGTCAAATCCAGGTTTCTGTCTCCCAGTCCAGGGCCTCTTCACTACCTTGCAAAATATTTTAGTGGGGGAGGCACACACTCCGGAGGGGGTGTCCCCAGGTGAAATTCACTACAGACAGTGAGGAGAAACATGACAGATGTTTGAAGGTCCGGGTGTGTCCCACGGCCAGCATTCAAATGCTGGCACTTAACAGTGTGTGAACTTAGGCAGGAATTTCACCCCTCTGATGGGGTCACCGCACATGGTGGTCAGGATTAAGTCAGAGAGTATATGTTAAGTCTGTAATACAATGACTGGCATAGAATAAACTCTCAATTTCAGCAGTTTTATTACCATTATTTTCATAATGTTCATGGTACAGAGCCTAGTATCAATTTGGCAGACTCAGAAGCCTAGTTTTGCCAAAGTGCTGAGAATGAATTAGTCTCCAAGCTTGGTATTTCAAGCTGGAAAGATGTGCACTTTCCAAGGCGCTGTGTTCCCTGCAGAGTGAAATCTGTGTTCTGCCCAATGCAGCCTTCTCTCCCTTAGTCAGGTGGATTGAAAGGGTCTTGTAAGCTTGGTAACTGAGCAGGTGCTTGTCAGAACCCAAAGGTTAATGACATGGGGCTAAGTCTGACTCTACCATCTTCACTATACGGGTAACGGCCACCTTTTGCCCACCCACTGAGGCACTCATTCATTCAACAAGTGTCTTTTGAGCTCCTGCTGTGTGCTAGGTACTGCACCGGCACAGGACAGATGGTGGGAAATAGAACAGCTCCTGTCCTCATGGACATTCTAGGACCAAACAGTGCAGGTCCTTCTCCCTGTCCCCCATCGATGGTGCTGGGAGTGGGCAAGTCTGACATTTGCTTCCTCTGCTCCTCTTACTCTCTTTTGTCTACTCTGAGCAGACCTCCTTCCGATGACACACATGTTTCTTGGGATATGTTAATGTCATATGTCCCTGAGGATGAAATGCAGGCCCCAGCATATCATCTCTCTTCCTGGCTGCTGGCAGTACTACCTCGCTCCGGGCCGGACACAGGAAGACAACCCCCACAGCCCAGTGTTGTGGGAGCACACGTCCTGCACCTGCTCCCCAACTCTCTTCACCTGCCCAGACTGCCCTGCTCTGGCCCCTCCTCAGTGCTCAGCCTGTGCTTTTTCTGGCCTTGGCTGTCCTGCAGCTCTCTCCTGGCTCCCCATACTTGCAGCCCACACTCTCTCAGTGCCCAGGGTTCTCTCCCCAGACAGGCCTTTAGGACCCCTCTTTGTCTTCGTCTGCACCCTCCCAGCTGGCTTTCCCTCCCAGTGAGAGTTCTTCTGTCTCTCCAGGCTGCCCTCTGCCCCTCACCTGTTCTCTCTCCTCCACTTGCTGCAGGCCCTCCAAACTTCCGGTCTTTTGGACCCCTGTCCTCTCACTCTTGGGGGCATCACTTTCTTTCTGGGTCCAGGATCTTTCTTAATTTTCATACACATATTTTCCCTTTTGTGCAAGAGCTTCCTTTTCAATATTTTTTAAAAAATTAAAAAGTATATGTGTAGGGGGGCATCCATTTAATGGGAAATGTTAAGCCATTAATGGCATAGGGGGAAGGCAGATATTTCAAGATTTGAGAAGATGGGACAAGGACAGAAGCTTGGGGAGCAGAGAACTCATACACCCAATTGGGTTCTGGTCAAATCTGCCAGACCCAAGCCCTGGGCTGCCTCTTTGGGGTGGATTTTCCTGCCACTCCTGAGATCATCTATCATGAGCTGGTTTTAGGGTGACCACTCAGAGGACCCTCTTATTTGCCTTATTTCAGGTTCTTGAGACACACCTCACATTGCATCCAGGTACCAACATGTATACCTTCTCTGCCTGTGTGGATAGTTTCTCCTCAAGACTGACTTTAATCTCCAAGTCAGCTTGTCATTAAACTGGAGCTCATTTTCCTATAGAAACACACAAATACCTGGTAACTAAATTCCAGCCAAGTACACACACTGGATACCATATCACTCATAAAGTAGTTGCCAAGAATCCGAATGGTTGTCTAAGGCCCTTGGGCCCCATGAGCACTGCCTGTGCGTTCTGACCGCCACCCCAGGCTTGCTGGCAGGACACAGAGAACTGAGGCTCAGAGGTGGCGTTAGAGAGGAGTTTGTCCAAGTGTCTGATCTGTGTGTGAGCCACGTTCCTCAAGATCATGGAAAAGGCTTGTTTAAAACATAGGTATCTGGACCTCACACACAACTTGATCAGTTAGAACCTGGGGAAAGGGGAGCCCTGGAAATCTGTTTTATAACAAGGTCCTCAGGTAATTTTTACGTATGTTGAGGATGGGAGAATGTCTTTCAAAACTGATAAATACGTAAATTAACCATTATGCAGCATTTGAACGAAAGAAAGCCTCAAAAGTTGGTTAAGGTGACACCAGCTCCAGTAAGAAATAAACAGGCCGGGCACAGTGGCTCAAGCCTGTAATTCCAGCACCTTGGGAGGCTGAGGCAGGCAGATCACGAGGTCAGGAGATCGAGACGATCCTGGCCAACATGGTGAAACCCTGTGTCTACTAAAATACAAAAAATTAGCCAGGCATGGTGGCATGTGCCTGTAGCCCCAGCTACTCAGGAGGATGAGGCAGGGGAATCGCTTGAACCCGGGAGGTGGAGGTTGCAGTGAGCCGAGATCGCGCAACTACACTCCAGCCTGGCGACAGAGAGAGACCCCGTCAAAGAAAAAATAATGATAAAATAAATAAATAAATAAACAAACAGATAAATTCAGAGGCTTAACGCAATAAAATTTTACTTCTCTCTCACATAACAATTCAATATTGGGTGGGGTGGGAGGGATCTGTTCTGCACAGTCATCTATGACCCAGGCTGCTAGGGGTGCTGCCATCTTCAACATGTGGCCCCAAGGTTGCTTTGGGCAAGCTGATGTGGACAAAGTGCACATGGGAGGTTTTTATGAGCAGGCCTGGGGGTGACCCTTACCACTTCACTCATTGTAATTTTCTATTAGCGAGAACTCAGTCATATGATCACACCTAACTGCAAGGGATGTTGGGAAATGTTTGTTAGCAGTATGCACAAGTAAAAGTCATAACAGTCTGGTTAACAGCAACTTGGAGTTCTCCCATAGATTCTTACTTCAAAGTTGGGGAGAAATCTGAGAAGGCTTCTTGGAGGAGGCGACCCTGGCATGAGACAGTCTGGCACACTGCAGACTGCTATCTAACAGCAGCTCTCTAGTTAGATAGAGCTGGGTTTTGCTAACTGTGTGACTGTGAATGAATTACTTAACCTCTTGGAACGTTGTTTTTCTCATCTGTAAAATGGGTATAAATAAGATTTTATAGGCTGTTGTGAGAATTAATAGATATAATGAGGTAAAATGGAGTTACATAGATAATCTGGCTCATAGTAGGTTCTCAATAAATGTTAGATAAATGTGAACTCAAGTTGGACAAAGAAGAGGGAAAAGTGAGTTCTAGGCCAAGAGAGTAGCAAGGAGGGGAGGAGTGGCTCTGAGATGTTGAGGATGAGGAAGCCAAAGGGCCAGACCATGGGGGTGGGCTAGGGGAAGGGCTCTGGGGTTGAGCTGACGCCCACATCTATGTCCTGCTTCTGCAGAACTTCTATCAGACCCGTGACCACATTTCCCCAGACTTGGAGGAAGGATGGGATGGGGCACCCGGGAGACTCCTGGCCTCTGCAATAACCCTCATGTAGCCCAGGAGGCAGAGAAACAGCAACCCCACCAGGCTTCCCAGGCCTGAGGAACAAAGAGGGCCGGGACAGCGAGCATCTCAGCAGGAACTGAGACGAATGGTGGCTTGAAGCGCAGGGAGGCCTCCCTGCAAATTTTTCTGTGGTGGAGAAGACAGAGAGGCCTTTGCTGTCTTTCCTGGAGCTGAGGTTTGGACAGCCAGGAGAAGCTCCAAAAGAAACTGAGAGTGGGCCGGTCGCAGTGGCTCACGCCTGTAATCCAGGTACTTTGGGAGGCCAAGGGGGGCAGATCACGAGGTCAGGAGATCGAAGCCATCCTGGCTAACACGGTGAAACCCCGTCTCTACTAAAAATACAAAAAATTCGCCAGGCGTGGTGGTGAGCGCCTGTAGTCCCAGCTACTCAGGAGGCTGAGGCAGGAAAATGGTGTGAACCTGGGAGGCAGAGCTTGCAGTGAGCCGAGATCGCGCCACTGTACTCCAGCCTGGACGACAGAGTGAAACTGCATCTCAAAAAAAAAAAAAAAGAAAGAGAAAAGAAACTGAGAGTGAATTACTGTACCCATCAGAATCAAGTCTCCAAGTAAGATTTAACTTAATTTAGAAGAAAGGTAATCTTATTTTCCCAGTATTATGGACTGAGCTTAGTACTGTGTACATATGTACAGAAAAATACTAGGTACTTGTATTAATCATGCCTTTTACTTTCTGTACTCTGATGCTTTGGCATCTGGGGCCTTGCTGACTCCGGAGGGACTGCCCCTCCCTGGATGAGTCAACTTCTAGAGACAACCAACAACTTGTCCATGAGTATGTCTTGGAAATGCAAACCAATCAATCCAGAGCCCAAGCTCCAGCCACCTCCATGATAAGGCTCTGGGTCACTATTCACCTGCCCCAATCACCCCAGGGCCAGGACCAGACAACAGAGACAGCCCCTATGCACCAGAGCCACTGGAATTATTTAAACCAGTCAATCTGAAGCCCGCTTACCCCGCCTAACCTGTTCCTTCCCACAAAACCATAATAAGAGCTCTTGCCCACAGTTTACCCCTCCTTCTGCTTCCTAATGTTTCCCCATGGCCCCTCCATGCATGGCATGGCATGCCCCCTCCTTTTGGGAACTGTAATAAACTATATATATATATAAAATTTTTTGAGACCCAGTCTTTCTCTGTCACCCAGGCTGGAGTGCAGTGGCACAATCTTGGTTCACCGCAACCTCCGCCTTCTGGGCTCCAGTGATTCTCCTGCCTCAGCCTCCCAAACAGCTGGGATTACAGATGTACACCACCATAGCTGGCTAATTTTTATATTTTTATTAGAGACAGGGTTTCACCATGTTGGCCAGGCTGGTCTCGAACTCCTGACCTCTGGTGATTCCCCCGCCTTGGCCTCCCAAAGTGCTGGGATTACACGCATAAGCCTCCATGCCATGCCCGGCCAATACACTATATTTTAAAGTAATGCCATTTATTGTTGACCCTGTGCCAGGCAAGAGAACAGCTGATTTAGACACATAGTCTCATTGCATCCTCACAATCACCCTATCAGGAAGGCGCTATCATTAACCCTGTTCTAAAGATGAAGAAACATACTCCTAGAGATGTTGGGTCACCTGCAAGTGGCATAAGGCAGGTTGTGAACCCAGGTCTGCCTGATTCCAAAAACCACGTGCTCTTCACCACTGTATTCTATTACCATGCATGGAGTGCCTGCTGGGTACCAAAATATAGCATAAGACAGAAGCAGCCAAGGCCATTCCTAGGGACTCCAGATCCCGAGGGAAATGCCTTCCTTCCCCGCAGCCCCTGGAGAGATGTCCTTGGCTGCCTCCTTCTCACTGTGCTCTTGACCTTGGCTACTCTTGGGCAGTACCCAAAAGACCCAGGAAACACACTTCCCCTATTCCATGTCTCTCAGGACAAAGGAGGAATTACAAATAAACCATATTAATTCATCTGTGGAACTCTGAGCCTCTGGCACAGTACCCGGCAATATTTTACATGGTATATAGCATCTAACAGGCTATATTCAAAAAATATCAGAGGAGAGACGGGTGGATACGGTCACCATGCCAGGCAGGGAATGTTCCCAGGGATAAGAACTATAGCTGCAGGGAATCGGACTTACCCTGACTGCCCTGTGAGATCGCTAATTTAGAGCACATCAGTGTGACAGTACATTTCTTTTGAAATGCAACTCAAAATCCACTTCCTCCAGGAGGAATGCCAAGTGGTGTCCCGGAACAGGACAAGTTGTACTTCACAGGAGATGGGAAGCTAGAGGGTGGAAACGCCATCATTAATCCACCAAGCGGCAGGGGGTGGGGGCGCTTGCTTCCAATAGACATGGCTGGAAAAATTAACAGCTCTGGATTGTGCTCCTGCCTGTGTCCCTGCCATGACTGTGAAGGGCTAAGAACACAGCAGAAAAGGTTCCAGTTCATTTACAAGCCTGGGCTATTCTTAGTTCATCGATCCCTGGGGGCGGTGTGTGTGTGTTTGTGTGTGTGTGTGTGTTGGCGGGTGGGGGGCGGGGGCTTGCAGAGCTCACGGTTTGAGGCGAAAGCTGGGCAAAGCTTTAGAATTCTTTTCATGGAACAGGTACTCTGTTCACTACGCACCATCCAGCCTCTGGAGACCTAACCGCTTTTCTTGGAGCAGGAAGAAGGAGCAGTGTCAGGGGAGGGAGGAGACTGAAATGAGAAAGGGAACGAGGCAAGAGACGGTGATGCCCTTGTGCCAATGACCAAATTGGGTCAGAAAGAACAACCTTTTGAATGCAAGTCAGGAAATGTGAATCGCTGCCTCAGCAGGGCCAGGTGCATGCCTAGTGGGTGCCGGCCCAGCCTGGCCAGGGAACCGTAAGCGACTGTGCCTCCTGCCGCTCTAGAGAGCCAGACTGATGACAATCTAGAAGTACACTGGTCTTTCTTCCTTGCTCTGTGCCCTGTGGCCAGTTCAGTTCCTATTATCAACCCCTCCTAAAAGCTGTCAGGGAAAAGGAAGGAGAAGTTCAAATTTAAAGATGGATCTAAATGGTGAAAAAGGTGAAAACCATTGCCTTAAAAGAGATCACCTGTGGATTTTGTGAGTTATTAATTCGATGATCCCTATCCTGTCGATTCTGATTGGCTATATATTAATATAAAACCGGCTCTTTTTTCATATTACCTCTACAGTCCCTGCAAGTAAGAAAAATCATTATCCGGCTTTTTTCCTTCTAAGTGTAGGCTGCTTGATTTAAGACATTTTGCAAAATTGTCTTTGTTCCAAGGATTTTTAAGCAAAAAAGGTGAGTCATAGTAGTAACTCAATAGATGTTGAGCTGATTTGTGTTACTAAGAAGTTGTGGGTAAATTGCAGTTTTGAATTTTTGGAAACGGAATCATATTGTAAATGTCCTGGGCAGTTCAATAGTTACCGGACTGCTCTGGCGAGTCCTATGCAGAAACCTCCTCTTATTTGAGTCACTCAGCAGCATTCGATGCAGTCCTACCCATGGCTTTCTTCTTGAAACAGGTGTGATTCCTTGACCTTCACAGTCATCTGGCTTGCCTCCCAGATTGCTGACTGTTCCTTCTCAGGCTCCTCTGCTGTCCTCCCTGCCTCTACCAGACCTCAGTGTACTGGAGGGACCTGCGTTCTACCTTTGTTCCTCCTGGCTTCGTTTCCTCCTTCCTAGAGAAATCTGGAGGATGCCCATCCTGGCACTCTGATGACTCTCAAATTTCTGCCTTTCTTTCTTTCTCTTTCTTTCTCTCTCTCTCTCCTTTCTTTCTTTCTCTTTCTTTCTTTCTTTCCTTCTTTCTTTCTCTCTCTCTTCTTTCTCTCTCCCTCCCTCCCTGCCTCTTTCTTTCTTTCTTTCTTTCTTTCTTTCTTTCTTTCTTTC
>NC_045435.1:100212290-100300128 GCF_002776525.5 Piliocolobus tephrosceles | reverse complement strand
CCTCCCTCCCTCCCTTCCTTCTTGTTTTTTTGATAGAGTCTTGCTCTGTCACTCAGGCTGGAGTACAGTGTCATGATCTCGGCTCACTGCAGCCTCTGCCTCCCAGGTTCAAGCAATTCTAGTGCCTCAGCCTCCTGAGTAGCTGGGATTACAGGTGCCAGCCACCACTCCTGGCTAATTGTTTTGTATTTTTAGTAGAGATGGAGTTTCACTATGTTGGCCAGGCTTGTCTTAAACTCCTGACCTCAGGTGATCTGCCCACTTCAGCCTCCCAAAGTGCTGGGATTACAGGCTTGAGCCACCACACCTGGCTGACTCCCAAATTTTTCCCTCTAGCTGGATCTCTCACTGAGTTCTAGATGTGCAAACACCACTGCCTGCTGGACATTATCGCCTGCCTGTCTGTTAGGCAGATCAAACTTAGCAAGGACAAAATTGATAGATTGCTTTTTATCCCTCAAAATATACCTCTCCCCCAGTGTTCCCCATTTCAGTGTATGTGGCATCATCAACCCAGCTGCTAGAGCCAAAAAGCCAGCAATCATTCTTGATTCCTCTCTTTTGTTCATCCCCCACGCTCAATTCATTTGTAATCCTGCTGGTTCCAATGCAGTGTCTAATCAGGATCTGGTTACTTCTCAGCACCTCTGCTGTTCTGATTTTGCACTACTGCCATCCCTCACTGGACTATTTCACCAGCCTCCTTCCCAGGTCCCTGCTTCCGCCCTTGCCTTCCAGTCCATCCTCCATAGAACAGAGCAATCCTTTTAAAAATATAAGTCAGACTCTATCACTCCTCTGCTTAATACCCACACTGAGAATAACATCCAGATTCCTCATCGAGGTCTTCACCAGTTTAAATCAAGTGTTAACAAATTACGGCCCTTGTTTCTCTCTCCCACCGGTTTTTGTAAATAAAGTTTTACTGGAGCATACACACCCCCATCACCCCCATCTATAGATGAATTATCTATGGCTGCATCTAAAGATGAATTATCTATGGCTAATTTGGTACCACAAGGGCAGAGTTGAGTAGCTATGACAGAGTTGGTGTGACAAAGCCTAAAATACGTACTATCTGGCCCTTTACAGAGAGTGTTTGCCATCCTGTGTCCTACATGGTCTGGCTCCTGCCTCTTCAGTCATGGCTCCCTTCATTCCCCGCCTGGCTTGTCAGGTTCTAATCACACCACTGCATTTTCCTCCTCACCCGTGCTAAGCTTGTTCTAGCTGGAGCATCTTTGCACTTGGAGTTTCTGCTCCCTTTGTCCTCCCCACGGATCTCCTCACAGCTGCTTTCTCATCACTTAGGTGTGAGCTCAGACGTTACCTCCACAATTACTATTCTAGCTAACCATCCCACGCCAGTTATTGTCTATCAGAGTATCCCACTTTATCTTCTTCGCAGTGCCTATTGCCAAGGGAAAAAATGTCCATGTCTATGTCAGCAACTATCCCTATGTCTTCATACCTCAATATGTGTAACTGCAAGTATGAAAGTCTGAGTTAATTTTCTGTCTTCCCCACTAAAAGATGAGGTGCTTGAGAGCAGAGATTGCTTTACGCACCTCTGAGTACCCAAGATCTTCTACTGTGCCTGGCACATAGTAGAAACTCAGTGCATATTTGTTGACTAACTGATTGAATCTTTGTAAAGCAAATTATTCTAGATGGTATGACCAATCAGATCTTACTTTGTTATGCAAAGTCAGATATTCATATATCAAATTTTCTTGATGTGGTTTGTACCTACATATTTCACTGCTGGCCAAATATTAATTTCAAAAGGTATGTGTTGTTATTTTTATTGTTTTAGAATTAATATCTACCATTTATTGAGTGCTCAGCACTGACTAGATACTTTACATCTATAATCCTGTTTTAGTTCTTATGACAACCCTGTGAGGGAGGTGTTACTATCTCCATTTATAGGTGAGGAAACTAAGGCATGAAGCTGCTAAGTAACTTGCCCTGGGTCACACAGTTAGAAACTGACAGAGCCAGAATTTTAACCCATGGCTGTGGGACTCTGAATCCCATGTCGTTACTGTTACTCCCGGCTGTGGGTGTGTCCTTCTTCGGTGCTTCCTCCATAATCAACAAATCTTTAACGCACTGGTGAATTCACTTATACCATCCTGTCAGGCTCTAGGGAACATTCAGACATCCCTGTATCACACACCAAAGGCCCAGGGTGTTCCTGTTTTCATCGGATTCCTACTTCACCAGAGAGTTGACAGAGTAGAGACATCTCTCCACTCTCGTATTCTGCCATTAGTCACCAATGACTAATTTGGGGAGTGTGAAGATGATTTGCTCTTAAGAGTTTATTGCAAAAGGCAAACAGCCTTGGGAAGGGTAGTGCTTTATCAGAGATGAGTTGGCAACTGTCTGAGCCTGGAGTCCTGGGGAGGAGGACCCAGACAGACAGAGAGGAAGAGCTGAAGGCAACGTTCATTCATCTTGTCCATTTAGTGACAGAGAAATATGTTCTCTCTATAATTAGGCAAATAACAGTGGATTATAGCATGGTGTGTACAGTATGATCCATTTTCCATATACACAGGAAGAAGATCGGAAGATTCCATACCTATTACCAATGTTAAGTCTGAGCAGTAGAGTTATGAGTGATTTTTTTCCTTCCATTTTTGCTTTTGTTCTTTTTTTCTACTGGAAAAGACAGCTCTCTCAGTAGTGCTCTCTTTTCCTCCCCAGGCCCCCTCTGTGGTCATTCTAGAACCAGACTGTTCTGGTGGCTGCCCAAAGATCTCCTCCCTCAAAGTCCTCTTGTCTCCAAGATGTCCTGCACACAGCTGCCAGGTTAAAACATAACTCAGACCATGGAACTGCTCAAGACAGCCCTTTCCCAAGTAGTCACGCTCAAGGGTCACAAGTCTAGGCACACTTTGCAGGTAGGAGAGGTCAGGAATTGTGAAGAGCAGATGTGTGAGTGCCAGCTGGTTTCCATGGTCACTGAGTCGTAGCTGGGACAGAGCGAGCTGGCTCTTAGGACTCAGGGAATCCGTAGCCTGGGTTATCCTTACCAGATGGCAGCTTTATGAATTGCTCCTTTGGCCTGCAGTCAACTGAGCCACGCAGATAACCTCAAGGCCGCAGAAGTGAGTTATGGGTCTAGGTGAGAGCAGCCCTCTGAGTAAGTAATGACAGTGAGCTTCCCCGGATGGTTCCCAAGTGCCTTGAACCCTTTCAGCACCTCAGTTTCCACAGAAGCAAAGCAGCAACAACAGAGGTAAGGCAGAGGCCACAGAGAGGAAAGACCACCCCCCAACCCCACTACCATATGTGTATAAACAAGCCTCTGGGGAGTTGGATGGCACTCTGGGAAAACACCAGGGGCATTTATCTTAATTACCCATTTTTCTGCATTAGCCTAGAAAACTTTCACTGGAAAAAGACAGTCTGCTTAACATGCAGGCTACTTATCAAATCAGGCTGCAGCAGTAAACATTAGTCTCTCCCAACCGGGTTCATTTTCAGGGGTGCAGACAGAGAGGAATCTGGGATAATGAAATATCATTAAATGGCAACAGCTTTTTATGAAGTAGGATGAGTCCAGGTTTGTAAAATAATGTGAAAAATATGGATATATATGCATTTAAAAGAAGAGTGGGACTCATGCAGCAAATAGTTAAAAGATACATTTATTTGTAGATATGTATGTTTACATGAACTTTTCAGTATTTTCAAATATTTTTCTGTGACCAGCGTATATTATTTTTGAAAATATATAAGAATATTTATGCTTTTAGAAATTAAGAGTAATACAAGGCACCAAAAACAGCGAGGTGCTGTGGTGGTGGCATGTGGCTGTAGTCTCAGCTACTCGGGAGGCTAAGGCGGGAGGATCGCTTGAGCCCAGGAGTCTGAGGCCAGCCTGGGCAATATAGCAAGACTCCAACTCTAAAAAAAAAATAGGGTGAGGGATCACAAAACCTGTGAACTTGCAGTGCTAGTGAATTCATTATATAATTTTCTTTTCATGTAAACATTGTTAACATTTTAATATTGCTTATTTTCCTACCCCTATATTAACATCAATTCATACTATATTCAAAAAGCTTCCTAGACAAATATGGGATATCTGTACCTTTGCTACACTTTTTGTTCACAACCAGTAGCAGTAGCTTTAACAGGTTTGTCTTTGTAAGCCAAGCACCGTGTTTGGCATGAAATTGTTTTAGGGTCTTATACACTCTAAGTATACACGTTTTTTAAAATTGTATATTCTTGGTAAAGATTATATTATCTGGCCTTATCCAAACCATAGACATGTTCTGGGTGTTAACTATTTAACAGCTATTTGAATAAACATAAGTGTGGAACGCAATGAAGGTTCTGGCCAACGTCTGAGGATAGGTGGTCAGGTGGGGTGTGGAGGGGCATCCACTCAGTTCTGGTGTTCCGATTTTGATAACACCTAAATGAATTTCTCAAAATTTAGGAACCTAGAAACACCAAAAACACTTTAAAAAACAATCCAAGACACTTTATTTTAGAAAGACTGGTATTCAAATGTTTTTAATCAATCAAAGGAGAAAAAACACTTTTTTAAAAAGTCAGATTTGTTGAATATAGTTATATGGAGTAAAATGTACCTTTCTAGTGTACGGTACTATAGATTTTGACAAATGCATGCGGTTATGCAACTGCTACAACAATCGAGACACATAATACTTTTATCACCCCCCAAAATACCTTTGTGTCTCTTTGTGGTAAGCCCCTCCCCAATTCCCAGTCCTTGTCAACTCCCGATCAGTTTTCTCTGTTATGTTTTGCCTTTTCCTTAATGCCATATATTATCCACTGTGTAGCCTTTTGGATCCGCATGCTTTCACTCACCATAATTTAACTCGAGATTCATCTACTTTGTTGTGTGTGTCAATACTTTTTTAAAAGTTTCTGATTAGTATTGTATTGCGTGGATGAACTAGAGTTTGTTTATCCATTCACTGGTTGAAGAACATTGTTTCCAGTTTTTAGCGATTATGAATAAAGCTGCTATAAACATCCAATTCCAGGTTACTGTAAAAACATAAATTTTCTTTCTCTTTCTTGATGCTTATGAGTAGGATTGCTGCATCGTGTGGTAAGTGTATATTGAACTTTGTAAAACTGTCAAATGGTTTTCAAAAGTGGCTATACCATTTTGCATTCCCACCAGGAACGGATGAGAGTCACAGTTGCTCAACATCTTTGCCAGCATTTATTGTTGTTTTTAGTCATTCTAATAGACCTACACACTAGGCTCATGGTTTTTCAAATGCGTTTCACTTGCATTGCCCTCATAATTAATGATGTTTACATATTTTCATGTACTTACTTCCCACCAACATATCTTCTTTTCTGAAGAGTCTCCTGAAATTGGCCAATTTGAAAAATTGGATTGTTAGCTTTATTATTATTGTTTGGAGAGTTCTTTGTATTAAGGACTTACCAGATACATGTTTTATGATATTTTCCTCTATTGCGCACTTGTCTTTTGTTGTTTTGTTGTTGTTGTTGTCGTCGTTGTTTGTGTGTGTGTGTTGAGATGAAGTCTCACTCTGTTGCCCAGTCTGGAGTGCAGTGGTCCCATCTTGGCTGACTGCAACCACTGCTTCCCAGGTTCAAACAATTCTCCAGCCTCCTGAGCAGCTGGGACTATAGGTGCCCACCACCATGCCTGGCTAATTTTTGTATTTTTAGTAGAGACAGGTTTTTCACCACATTGGCCAGGCTGGTCTCGAACTCCTGACCTCAAATGATCTGCCTGCCTCAGCCCGAAGTGCTGGGATTATAGGCATGAGCCACCGCGCCTGACCTTGTTTTTTCATTCTCTTGACAGTATCTTTTGAAGAGCAGATGTTTTAATTTTGAAAAGGTTTATTATTTTTTCTATACTTTTGGTGTTATAGCTAAGAAGTCTTCATCTTACCTACAGCCATAAAGATTTTCTCCTATGTTTTCTTTTACAAGTTTTGTTGTTTTAAGTTTCACACTTTGATCTGATTCATTTTGAGTTAAGTTTTGTATATAATACCAGGCATGGATCACATTTCTCTTTTTTACATTTGGATGTCAGTTGCCAAAACCATTTGAATGACCTGTACTTGGGTTTACCGGACAGTTAAATGTATGTATAGTTCATTACAATGAGGTTACCAATGTGTCCCTGGTGGGTCTTTCAATCATTCAGTTGTTCAAAGATTTCCCAAGTACCTGCTACAATCTAAGATACTAATCATAAAGAATCACTGCTTTAAGGTGTTTACTGTCTAGTGTAGGAGAAACATGCGTCAATAGTATGTAACTATAATATGATGCGGAGAGTAACAAGCTGCATATGTTCTGCCCAAGAATAAAATCTGAATCATCTCATGATTCATGTCAAGAACCTACTAGAGTATTTAGGAAGAAGCTATATGGCAGGCTAAAAATGGAGGTAACTGAGTAACTGGCCCATCCCTTTGGACAACTGGCCTCTGAGGGATTTGGCGGAAATGCCAAGTCAGAATGTTTGAATACTTGCTTATAAATGACAGGCACCTGAAAATCTAAGTGGTCACATTGAAATGCTGAACAGTTGGTGAGAAACTTGGTCCGGAGACAACTTATCTGCAGCTTCAATCAAGTCACTTCAGCATTCTGGGCCTCAGTTTTCACATCTATAAAGTGAGAAGCTTGGACCAGGTAATCTATGTGTTTCTTTCAGGAAAAAAAAAAAAAAATACAAAAATTTGGAAGTTTGGTGCTATGCTACTGAAACAGAAGGTTACAGTCATGTTAGGTAAATTGATGGATGCTAGAAAGAAAGATATAATTATTGAGTTCTTAGACAAATCTATGGGTGAAAGGAATGAAAGGATATTGCTCATAAGTTAAAATTAAAGCCAGACTTACACACCGTATATATACATATACTTGAGACAGGGTCTTGCTCTGTCACCCAGGCTGGAGTGCAATGGTGTGTTCACAGCTCACTGCAGCCTGGACCTTCTGGGCTCAAGTAATCCTCCCACCTCAGCCTCCCAGGTAGCTAGAACCACAGGTGCACCACCACACCTGGCAAACTTTTTGTATTTTTTTGTAGGGAAAAGGTTTCACCATGTTGTCCAGGCTGGTCACGAACTCCTGAGTTCAAGTGATCCACCTGCCTTGGCTTCCCAAAGTGCTGGGATTATAGGCATGAGCCACCATGCCTGGCCCACACCATATTTTTTTGAGGGGCAAGGAACACTCATGAGAAAATGAATTAGTAAACATTATTGATATTTTCAAAGCCCTATAACAAGATCTGTGAAAAGTCTATCACCCTATTTCCCCTACATTAATGATAACTCAGTTTTCCTCCATCATGGCCAGGGACATGCCTAAGAGACAGAAAATAAAAGGCATGAAAATAAAAGGGTAATTTTTCTGAATGAGGAGCTAAAAAGAACGGAGATTGGCCTCAGAATATTTTGTCATGCAGAAACAAATAAAACTGAATTAAATATCTCTAGTTTGTGAATGTCAATTCAATGGGAACAAGCTCTTGTATAATCTTATAAAGCTGAGTATTTTAGGTAAACCAAATTATATTTATAAGGTGATAGGCAACTAAAGGACCAGTTAAGACAAAGGGCAGTGACTTGAGAGTCACCATATTCACAAAAGATAGTTGCCTCTAGACTCTAGAGAGGGTGATAGCCGAAAAGAGTAAAACAGGCTGGGCAACATCAATTACCCCTAATGGGATGTGGGTTACTTTGAATGAAATATGAATCAGAAACACTATCCTCTCATTATAAAAACCATGGGGGCCTCCAGACTAGGAAGCTGTGAGCCAAATCCTGGCTGCTGAATGTTAAGGAAGACACAATTGAGTTAAAAAGTTTATGTCAGAGGGTAGAAATGCTGCCTCATGATGTCAGGGTTTTAAAAATGGGCCTAGTCTAGAAATAAAAAGGCTTGACATGGAATATGATCAGCTATAAAAGTGTTAACCTTCAGAAGAGAACAAACTGATGTTTGCAAAATGCCAGAAAGTAGAGGAAGACCCAGTGAAGCTTAAAAATACATGCACAATAGATTCTACAGCTATGAATTTCATTACCTCAAGAAGACACCAAGAATGATAATTTGAACAATTTTCTATAAGAATTAGCTAATAACCTTTTGGGTTCGATTATCCACTGACTGAAAGGATTCAAATGTTTTCAGGGTAATATCATGGGAGGGCTGTTTTTTCATCTTGGTCTTGAAACCAATAGCCAGACAAATTTTCTTTCACATTCAACAGATCATAAAAGGTAGTAAGTTTTATGTTGACTTCTGAGGAATCTCATACTGTTGGAGCAGCTATCTAATGTCAAGTTTAGAATTTACACTCAGAGGAAACAGCTTTCTGCAGATTTACTTTTCCCATACCAACCACCTGACAAAAGGAGCAATCAGCTCCTAAGGTGGTGCCTCCCCTTCCAAGAGTGGTTCTGACTGTCTGTCCAGAGAAAGGAAATCCTAAGTGTCCTGTGCATCAGCTGGACATTCCTGTGTCAATCAGCCTTTTTACCCCCCTGAAATATTTAGGTAGTTACAACAAGCATATAAGTGAATCGTTACAATCTCACTCAGAATCTAAAATACTGTCCTATGTCAGGCAACTAACAATAAAAGTAAAATTAGACTGATGTGACCACACGAACAACAGAAGACACTGGATGCAAAGTTTGGTGGCATAATCACTTGAAACGTACAACAGAGGTAACCCAGTGCATATTTAGGCTCTTGTGAGGTAACAGTGATTAGCGTAATTAGGCTTACGGAATGAGTGATCAAAAACCAAGTGTTAAAATGAGTTCTTTTGGGAATCCCTTTAAGAAAGCTCTGAGGGTCCCAGACGGGCATAAAGATCAGGTGGCTGGGTAGTGCTTGGTCAGTGGTGGCCGTGGCTGCACAAGAGGAGGCAGAGCTCAGTCTTAGGTAGGTCACGCCTCTGTGGCTCTGCTTGGCTGGTTTTCTGTAGTGCTATACTTGTTGAATATACAGCTACAGCTGTCTTGAGAGCTGTCTCTATCTACTTTTTTTTCTCTGAAAAATGAAGTTACTGAAAGCAAAGTGTGTTTCTTGAGTGTGTCTTTATCCTTGACGAGTGTTAAGGATATGGAGTACATACAAAATAACAAACCCAGGTCTGCTATTACTGTCTATTTTAAGCTTCAGCAGCCTTCTTGAACTCCTAGAAAAGAGAAGGAAGAGACAGCGGGGGCATGATACAACCAGTTACAACCTGGGTTCAACTAAAGAAGACACAAGGAGGGTAGGCATGACTTTTAGGGCGAACTTCAGAGAGAAGAGAATGGCTGCTCTCAATCTCTTTGAAGGAAAAACTTATGCAAGACTCCCAACTTGCTCACAATCTGCATAAATGCAGCAAAGAAATTGAGTAAATTACCTTTGTCCTCACTTGAGGGATATCTAATAATAATCCCAAGCTTTATTCTTTGGTGGGGCAATACACGCAGCCAACACACACAGGCAAAACTGCCGCAGTTTTTAAAAATGATGAAGTATTTCTGTATTCCTTGGAAAAGAACTCTCTAAACCACCGGAATGCTATCAGCTATCCCATTTGCCCCAGCTCCTCAAATGGGACTCCCCAGACCTCTGCCCACTCTAGCCAGGGGGAATGCCTGGCCCTGAAGGTCACTGCTGCAGCTCTAGAGTGTTCATTCTGACTGATTGGTGTCTGGACTACACTGATTGTGAAATTATCCTATCCGTTCTCAGGCAATGGTCAGAAGTGATACTGTTGGCTAAGCCAGAGAGTTATTAAAGTAACCTAGTGCAGGATGACAAGAAAGATGGGTAGAGATGGAAGAAGAGACTAGCCCAAGGTTGCCTGGGGATGGGGAGTGAGGGGCTGTTAGTGCTGAAGCCTTCTGGGCTCACTAGATGAAGGATTCTCCTTGGTCCTGAGTGGCATGGCAATACCCATTCACTGCCTCTAGGAGAAGCTGGGAGGAACACATCACAGCTAAGAAGCAACAGGAACCCCGGAGGGGAAAAGTCTTACATAAATATGCAAGAGGATTAAAAACAGAAAAAGTGACTATTAATCCAAACCACAAGTGTATTTTCAGACTGCCAAGGTCCTGAACTTCTGCGTCTTACGCACCTCAGTGTGAATGGTGCTTTTACCAAAGTAAGAGAGAATTTAGCTCAACTGAGGGACTTATAAGGGAGGTTAAGGGAAAAGTTCCAGATGGGGTAGTATAAAAATGCAGAAAGAGCATATAATTCCTTTAAAGAGTAAATGCCACCAAAGGCCCCAATTTAGCACATGCCTGTGTATCCTCAGAACTCACTGCACTTATAAAATATCCCTTCGGGGCATGGCATGAAATTTGACTATGCAATAAGATTTCCCTCCATTTAGCCTATGTTTATTGTGTTTACATATTTGGTCTCAGAGCCAAAAATACACACAGATAGGCCCCAGGGCAGACGTTTAAACAGATGAAAATTTTTTGTGACTACTTCTTCCATCTTCTTTTCACCTGCTTTTGCTCTCCGGTGGTCAATCTAACCCCCTCTGAGGGATGAGTGCTTTCGACTCAAGTGGTAATTCCTTTTGGAGAGGAATTATGAAGGGCACATTCCATTCAGGACCCGGAGTGAATCTCTACGAGTAGGCTTATCACGAGGGGTGAGAGAACGCCTTTTGGGGGCCGGTTCACAGTAATTCACTTTTTTCTGGGCTTGGAAGGAAGAGTTCCTCAAACAGTAGATACTTTGCATATCAGGTGCCTGGTTGCAGTTGTCCATGCCACCAGGGAGGTCTCTGTTTCTTATAGTCAAGCTCCAGCACAAAGGACCGGATGGAAGTGATTGAGCTGAGGAATGTCTTAGCTTCCCAGCAGGATAGCCACTGAAGCAGCAGGTACACAGGGAGGGGACCATAGAGGAGTACTGATCACTGACAAAGGAACTGCTGCCCCATGATAGGAGGAAAGAGTAAGTCAGCTTTAAGTCAGTTTCATTATTGATTTCAAATTCTCTAGGCCTGGTGCGGTGGCTCACGCCTGTAACCCCAGCACTTTGGGAGGCCGAAGTGGATGGATCATCTGAGGTCAGGAGTTCGAGACCAGCCTGCCCAGCATGGTGAAACCCCATCTCTACTAAAAATACAACAATTAACCCAGCAAGGTGGCGGGCGCCTGTAGTCCCAGCTACTTGGGAGGCTGAGGCGGGAGAATTGCTTGAACCGGGGAGGCAGAGGTTGCAGTGAATCGAGATGACACCACTGCCTTCCAGCCTAGGAATTAGGGTGAGACTCCATCTAAGACAAAACAAAACAAAAAATTCTGTAGAGACTATGTATGCTTTTATTTACTGCACTGGGGGTAGGCCACTTCTACCACCAGCTCTGCCTACAGCCTGCCCAGCACGCAACTGCCCCAGAGGGTGTTTCTCAGCCCACACAGTTTTCCCTGGGAACTAAAGTCTGAGAAGTTATCTCAGCACTAACTGACAATGGCAAAGTTAGGAACAAAGGCAGAGGTGAGGCGAGGAACTTGGGTCTGTATGTACTATGAGGACACCCTTCTGCCAGGTGAAAGAGAAGCAGACTGTGGTTTCTGGCATGGCAGCCATACTCTCCCAGCGCCCTTCTGCTCAGTCTCTGGTGACTACAGCATCACAGGAGGCTTTGCCTGTGTCCTCCAGTTGCTAGGGTGATTTAAAAATAGCTTCTGCAGCTGGGGAAGGGAGCAGGGAAAGAGTGAAGATAAGTGGCCTTTTGCAGGGAAACCAAAGTCAATGAATCCTCAAAGGCAATGACCCTCCCTTGCAGGATGGTGTCCTATGTTTACTGTGCTTCTTACCTGAAAGACAATCTTTCGGTCCTGAGTCTGCTTGGACTCTTTCTGGTAAGGACCCAGCTGCCTCTGGAGAAGGCTCCGTTCACTCTGTGGACCAGCAGCCAGGAGGACACCAGTAGTCTCTGCACAGAAACAAACAGTCGGTGTTCAGGTTCAGGTTCAGAATGATTGTTCTGTCAATACTAATATGAGGCTTTGCAAAGCTGTCAACAGGAGTTCTATTGGGAGGGGCCATGTGCAAGGGAAGAGTGGCTGGGACCATGCTGGACACAGGGCCAGCAACATCCTCTTCACTTTTTGCGTTAAGAATTCCCATCTTTTAGCGTCAGTGTCAATGGGCTGGTGCGCTGTGTCGGGTAATGGCAGCCAGAGTCCCAGCCACGTCACCCTAACTTTAGGCTATTTTCTTGGTTCAGTGTGAGTGTTTCAGGCCAAGTATCCCAGTGAGGGGACCAAATGATTTTTGAAAATTACTTAGTGAGTGTCCCAGGAAGCTACTGTGGCTTAAATTTGTGCCCATCTCTCCCCTCTCCACTTCAGAGACTCTACCTCACCATGACCAGGCTTTGGGAGATATCAAAAGCAGTTATTTATGGTTTTTTTTCAGGAAAAAATTCAAGACTCTGGCATTAAATTTTGTGAGAAACTCCCTGGCTAAGCAGTTTTTGATCCCCTCAAAGGAACCGCCAAAATAAAGTCTGATATTCAAAGTTGTGGGATACTGTAAAGCTATTAAAAAAAAGAATAATAATTAAAATGTATAAAAATATTCACAGCAAAGTGGAAAACAGATTACCAAAGAGTATAAATATAATCTTAAGTTTTAAAATTATAAAGTATAGGTATATAAATATTATATCTTGCCACATGTTATATATATATAATTGTATATGTACCTCAAATATAAATATGGACCAGGTGTGCTGGCTCACGCCTGTAATCCCAGCAGTTTGGGAGGCTGAGGCAAAGGGATCCCCTGAGGTCAGGAGTTCGAAACCAGCCTGGCCAACATGGTAAAACCTTGTCTCTACTAACAATACAAAAATTAGCTAGGCATGGTAGTGGGCCCCTGTAATCCCCAGCTACTCAGGAGGCTGAGGCAGGAGAATTGCTTGAACCCAGGAGGTGGAGGTTGCAGTGAGCAGAGATTGCGCCATTGCACTCTAGCCTGGAAGACAAGAGCGAGACTCCATCTCAAAAAATAAAAATAAATAAATATGATACCAGATTGTTTCTGGATTATTCAATTATAGTTATTTTTCCTTCTATATGCTTTTATTTATATTTCAGATTTTTCTACATGGAGTATTTCATTACTTTACAACTTTCCTAATGGAATTTTTAAAATATATCCACATTACGAAGTTGGAAGTTGTTCTTCTCTTAGGTATGGCCAAACAAAGGCAGACTAGTGGTCTGGTGGCAGACGTGGCCTTTTCTTGCCTTCAGAAACTCCCAGAGGATGGAAAGCAAAGATAAGTCTCCTTGGAGGTGGAGGGATGGACAAGATGACCTCCCTAGCTCTTAAATCACTGCTGAATGCTAATTTGCTCAAAAATCTTCTGGAGGGAGCTATTCAGACCCTTCATAACCCTCTCTCTGGTCTGGTCTCATTTTGTCATGAATGAAAATGTTATCCTCACATTTAACCCAAACCCCTCCCCTGCCCCCTACAGGACTGTAAAACATTTCTAGTGGGCTTGGGGGCAAATAAGGTTCTCAGGGCCAGGGTGCCCACCTAGAAACGGCCAACAGCCCAGGCACAAAAGCTGCATTCCAGGAGCCTGAGGCGTGGCCTCACTAGCATGTAGCAAGAAAGACAGTGACTTTAGCCAGTAACTGCCTTACTTGTTTTCCAAATATATATGGTGGCTCTCAGCAGGCTGACAAAAACCTCAGCTTGAGCAGGGCCTTAGTTGTCATTTTTACTGCCTCTGGACTTCAGTTTCCTCCTTTGTAAAATGAGAAAGTCAAACTTAAAAGTTAAACTTGAACTCTAAGTTTCCCCCTGGCTCTGGGATTTGACAAGAGTTCTTTGGAGATAAACAATTGCTCTGCAATTTTATGGATGTGCCAAAACCCAATTTTCCCCCTGAAATCTTTGGAGTGTGTGAACTACAAATCTAGGATCCAGGTGCGTGCAGGAAGCCCGAGGACTGAGTTCAGCCCACAGAGATGTCTTGTTTGGCTCACAAAGTTAGAAGGGCACAGAATTTGGAAAAAATAGTCACTTATCTATCTTTAAAAACAAGGTGATTTTGGCTGGGCATGGTGGCTCACACCTGTAATCCCAGCACTTTCGGAGGCCAAGGTGGGAGGATGACTTGAAGCCAGTAGTACGAGACGAGCCTGGCTAACATGGTGAAACCCTGTTTCTACTAAAAATACAAAAAATTAGCCAGGCGTTGTGGCATGCGCCTGTAGTCCCAGCTACTCAGGAGGCTGAGGCAGGAGAATCACTTGAACCTGGGAGGCGGAGGTTGCAATGAGCTGAGATGGCACCACTGCACTCCAGCCTGGGTGACAGAGCGAGACTCTGTCTCAAAAAAAAAAGGGGGGTGGGGACTATTCTGAAAAAAAAAACCTTTATTTCTGTATTTTCTTCACAAATCGTAACATCTGGAAATATTGGGCCTTCATGGAAATAACCTTCTGGAGCTGAATGGTGGCTGCACCTTTGAAAAGACACGTGGGGTCTCCAGGTGCCCCAGCTGCTTCAGTCTCTGCTGTCTCCTGGACTCTGAGGCTGAATGGTAGTGGCTGTTCTCAGGTTTCTTATATCCAGTCTCTTCTCTCAGTCATGTTACCTCTCTGGTTCTTACAAGCATCTGAGTTTGCAATTTCTGATTTCTTGGGAACAGAGGTCACCTTTGTATCCTCCACAAAGCTTAGCTCGGTAAGAATGTATAAAGGTACTCAATTTATACTGTTTCTAACTATCCAAAATGAAGGGTTTGGTAGACAAAGTGAATCAATCCTTGAGTTCCGAGTTTTACAGTGTTTTTAGGTGAATTGCTTTCCTTCCCCACGAAGGCAAAGGATTTGCTGCTGAGTTAGCCTCTGGCTACCACAGGTCCTCCTCTCAGGCAGCCTTATTTCTGGCCCTGGTATTTCCCTGGAGTGTGCATAGGGAGGTTTGGCTTAAGTTTGGCTTCTCACTTAGGAAAGGACTTGGCAGATACCTCCATGGAGACAGAAAAGGGATTCCGGGCTCCCCTCGTATATCACTTTTGACACTCACTGTAAAACACAAGAGCATATTTTTCATTTGCCAGCCATCCAAAGACGGAATCCTCATCCTGTTTATTGACACTGTGGGTTTGGATAAGCTGCCAGTAATACAGAGATGGCAGTTTCTAGAGATATGCTGAGGAATAAGAAGTTGGTTTCTGCTTCTCTCCTTATCTCTGCTCTCAGCAGTACCTGTTTTATTGTTGAGACCTCTATGACCTTAATATTTCTATTCCCCTGATGATTTTATTTTTTGTCAAAGTGAAAACATGCTGTAGAGTAAAATAGGTGGTTCAAATGGTAAGTGAAGAGCAGTCAATTAGCTTAAACAACTTGAGAAAGATCATATACATATTTTATTTTAAAATAAAATAGTCATATAACTTATTAATTTATTTTTTTGAGGCAAGATCTCACTATGTTGCCCAGGCTTGTCTCAAACTCCTGGCCTCAAATGATCCTCCTCCCACCATAGCCTCTTGAATAGCTGTGGTTATAGGCATGAGCCACCACACAGCAGCAGCAAAAGCTGTTGTAGTGGGGAGAAAGGTGGCAGGCTGTGAGCAGGAAATTTCCAAGTGACTACAGGAAGTCCGTAAATTTTATTGTACATTTATCTGTCCATTTGAAGCTTTGTAAAAATTGTCTCTATCTTAGCTCTCACCATTTTTATGCCCTCATTTTGAACTCTCTGTCCCTAAGTGATATCAAACAGGTTTAAGCAGCTAAAGTATCTGAGATGCTAGTACTTGGCAGTAACTTAAAGGGAAGGCGGGAGCAGGTTGGAGAGAAGGAGGAGCTCTCCTGAAAACTGTAATCACGATTATGTGAGCGCATATTATGTGCTAGACCCTATTCAAAGGCAGAGGAAACTGACCCACAGGATGGATATGCCATAAAGAATTCCAACACCAGCCCTGCAAGGTAAGTTAATAGTTATGTTAACTGCTGTAACAAATCCAAAGTCTCAGTGACTTCACAAAATTTAATTCTTGTTCATGTCACAGTCCATTGAGTCAAGCAGCTCTTCTGAGCAGCTGTGTTCCAGGCAGTAACCCAGGGATCCAGGCTCCTTCTATCACATGGCTCTGCCATCTCAGAAGCTTTCATTTCCAGCCATGGCCTCAGGGAGAGAAAGAACATGATTGGTTAAACTGAGGTTTTACGACCAAGTCTGAAACTGGTATTTGTCACATCACTTGATTATATTAGCCATAATTAATCATATGGCCCCAAACTAATTGTAAGAGAGACTGGGAAATGTGGCTTTTTTTGATGCCAGGAAGAGATTAGTGAGCCTCTGGCCAGTATCTGCCAGTATTGCTGTAGTCACGACTTTACTGATAAAGAAATGGAGGTTCAGAGGATGGCAACTTAACTAAGGGTCAAGCAGCTGAAGTGGCAGCATTGGGATTTAACTTAGGTATGCTTGGCCCTAAAGCCCATGTTCTTTCCATTACATATCTACCTCTGCAATCAGCTCATAGGCATCCCCCATAAGCCATACAAAAGGGAAGAACATGTCAGCCTAAGCTCACTGACGAAGCTTTGTCTGCATACTTCTTCTGGTTTATAACTGACTGACTATAGTTCAGATTTGACCATTTAAGCAAGCCCCACTGAGGCCAGGACACTGCCAAAGAACCAGGCTCCCCCTCCTCCTATGGGGGTTCTCTCATTTATGCAGGTTTTCTTTAATGTCTCCCAATAGCGTTTTGTGGTTTTCTAGGTATGGATACTGCACATCTTTTGTCAGATTTATTCCTAAGTGCCTCACGTATTTTGAACCCTTGTAAATAGTATTTTTAAATTTTAATTTCTATAATATAGAAATAAAGTGGATTTACATATATTAATTTTGTATTGTGCAACACTGTTAAACTCATGTATTAGTTATAGCAGCTTTTTGTAGATTCCATTCTTTCTACATGAATGATCATGTCACCTGCAAATAAGAACAGTTTTATTTCTCCTTTTCCAATATGGATAACCTTATTTCTCTGTCTTGCCTGATTGCCCCAGATAAAACCTCCCATATGCTGTTGAATACGGATGGGGAGAGCCAACATCCTTGGTTTGTCCCTGGTACTAGGGGAAAAGCATTTAATACGATGTTAGCTTTAGGTATTTTGTACTCAGCCTCCGTCAGGTGGAGGAAGTTCCTTTCTATTCCTAGTTTTCTAAGAACTTTTTTTTTAAATCAGGGAGGTATTTAGATTTTGTCAAATGGCTTTTCTGCATCTGTTGAGATGATCATATATTGCTGTTGCTGTCAATCTGTTAATATGGCAAATTACATTGTTGATTTTGGAGAGTTCAACCAACCCAGTACTGTTTAACTTGTGTAAATCCCATTTGGTCATAATGTATTGTCCTTTCTATATATTGTTGGTTGTTTGGTAAAATTTTGTTTCAAATTTTGCATCAATTTTCATGAAGGATATTAGTCTATCGTTTTCTTACAGTGTCTTTGTTTAGTTTTGGTTTCAGGGTGATGCTGGCCTTAATGAGAATGAGTGGGGTACTATTTTCCTCTCCTCAATATTGTAGAATAATTAATGTAGAATTGGCATTATTTCTATATTAAATGTTTAGTAGAGTTCTATCTTGAGTGCTCTTCTGTATATTCTGTGGGGTCTGAAACTTGGGGCAATACACGTCTGCTGGGGCTTTGCCTGTCTTTCTCTTTGAAGGCAGAATGCTGTTTCCATCCTGCAGCCTTGGAAGGAAAAAGGAAATGTGGAGAAGGTGAAAGATGAGGGACAGGAGTGGAGGCATGATATCTCAATGCATACTTTAAAAGAAAAGTGAAATTCATGTAGCATACAATTAACCATTTTAAAGTGTTTAATTCAGTGGCATTTATTACATTCACAATGTTATACAAGCATTACCACTATGTAGTTGTAAACATTTTCATTATCCCAGAAGAAAATCTCATACTCACTACGCAGTCATTCCCTATTCTCTCTTCCCCCTAGCTCCTGGCAACTCCTAATCTGCTTTCTGTCTCTATGGCTTTACCCATTCTGGATATTTCATATCACTGGAATCATACAATATGTGACCTTTTCTGTCTGACTTTTTTCACTTAGCATAATATTTTAAAATTTCACATATAATGTAGCATGTATCAGTACTTCATTCTTTTCTATGGCTGAGTAATGTTACATGGTACTTAGATGCCACGTTTTGCTTATCCATTCACCACTTGATGAACATTTGCATTGTATCCACCTTTCAGCTATTAAGAAGGGTACTGCTATGAACACTCATATCTAAGTATGTGTTTCAGCACCTGTTTGCAGCTCTTTGGGGTACATAACTAGGAGTGGAATTTCTGGATTGCATGGCAATTCTGTTTAACTTTTTGAGGAATCACCAAACTATCTTCCACAGTGGATGCACCATTTGATATTCCCATCAGTAATGTGTGAGGGTTCCAATTTCTCTATATTCTTGCCAAGACTTTTTTTTTTAATTAAAATTTTTTATTGTGACTATCCTAGTGGGTGTTAGATGGTATCTCATTGTGGTTATGAATTGCATTTCCCTACAGATTAATGATGTTGACCATCTTTTCATGTGCATGTTGCCCATTGGTATATCTTCTTGGAAGAAATGTCAATTTAAGTCATTTCCCCATTTTCAAAACTGGGTTTTAAAATATTTTTGTTGTTGAGTTTTATGCATTCTTTGTATATTCTGGATATTAGGCCCTTATCAGATATGTAATTTGCAAGTATTTTCTCCCATTCTATAGGTTGACTTTTCACTTTCGTTTTTAACTTTCAGCATGCCTTAATTTTTTTAATCAACAAATTTAAAAAAAAGTTATATATTTAGGATGTACAACATACTTTTGACATATGTACACATTGTGAAATAGCTAAATCCAGCTGTTTAACATATGCATTACCTTCCATACTTACCATTTTTTTGTGGAGAAAAAATTTAAAATGTACTCTTTCAGCAATTTTCAGATATATAATATATTGTTATTAACTGTAGTTAATAACAAACTAACTGTGGAACAAATCTCTTGAATTTATTCCTCCTGTTTAACTGAAATTTTCTTCTTTCACCAATATCTTTTCACTTTCTCAATAATGTTTTGTGATACATAAAAGTTTAAATTTTTTTTTTTTTTTTTTTTTTTTTTTTGGAGATGGATTCTCACTCCGTAGCCCAGGCTGGAGTGCAGTGGTGTGATCTCAGCTCACTACAACCTCCGCCTCCTGGGTTCTGGTAATTGTCTCACCTCAGCCTCCTGAGTAGCTGGGATTACAGGCACGTGCCACCACACCCAGCCAGTTTTTGTATTTTTAGTAGAGTCGGAGTTTCACCACATTGGTCAGGCTGGTCCTGAACTCCTTGCTTCAAGTGATCCTCCTGCCTCGGCCTCCCAAAGTTCAATTTATCTGTGCTTTTTACTGTTGTTGCTCTTTCTTTGGATGGCGTATCTAAGAATCCATTGCCAAATCCAAGGTGATAAGATTTGCCCATGTTTTCTTATAAGAGCTTTCTAGTTTGAGCTCTTACATTTAGTTTGTTAGTCCATTTGGAGTTAAGTTTTGTGTATGGTGTGAGGGGGGGTGTCCAATTTTATTCCTTTGCATGTGGATACTCAGTTGTCTCAGCACTTGATGCATATTTTTATATCATTTTGCTTTTTGTTTAAACTATAGGAATATATTAACTATCAAAATTTTAAAATATATTTTTAAATGGGAAAGAAATAATTCTTGTAAAAAGAGGAGCAAATTAATAGTGTGGCTAAGATGATGAACTGTAGAGTAGGACTGCCTGGATTGGAAGCCTGGCTTCTCCACATACAAGCTGATTGATCTTGGGCATGTTATCTAATCTTTCTGTGCCTCAGTTTCCTCACATATGAAATTAAATAACAGTAGTACGTGCTTCACAAAGTTATTATGGGAATTAAGTGAATTAACACATTTAAAGTATATAGTTGTTAGTAAGCCCTATATAAGCATTTTTAAAATAATTGAATAAATAAATTTTGAAACTTCTAATACTCCAACCATTGTGTCCATTGCTTAGGCATCAACTTTTCTGGAGAAGCAGGGCCTGAGTGTAAGGAACCAGAAAAAAAAAAAAAAAATACTGAAAGTGGTCAGCAGCATGCTGGGATGAAAATCCCAGTCTTCTATCCCAGTTCCCTAACACAGAGATGCCATTGGTCCTCGCAAGAAGGGTTTCCACCCTGGGCCTGTGCTTTAGTGGGCTCCGCGTAAACACAAACACACAACAAAACATATTTATAAAGAAACACATGGCTGCCTCTGTTACTGTTGCAGTATAACCCATAACCCTAACATCCACCCAAAAACTCATGTAGGGAAGTGTGTCTTCACAACTCTTGCCCTGTGTTCTTGAAACAAAAGGACACGGTGTTCAGATGATGGGAAGGTGTGTGGGTTGTGCTACTGCTATCATGGAGTCTTATCTTATGATAAGACTCACTGCTTTGATATGTGGAGAACATTTTTAATGACAGAAGTGCCCATATAAGAGAAAAGACACATTGATTAACTTGTGAAATCCCTCCGTTTGAGCATTTTGTATAATGAAGTATCAATTTCCAGTAGTGCTAAGTATCCATTTTCTTTCTTCTTTTTGTGTGCCAATTCATGGTTTCAAAGATTCTCACAAATTAGTGCACTATTCAAAACAATTGCACAAGATGCCTGGGGAACATTTTGCAATATTAAACATTTCACATCACTATTAAATGTGTGTGTGTATATATGTCTACCTATAATACATGGAAGTTTGATAATGGTTCTTTACATTGTCAAGTAGATGGACATTGAACATTAAAATTGTGAATAGTTTTAATTGTATAAAAATCTGATAATATTTAATTAAAATTTAGAAATTAAAAAATTTTTCAGCTTTATTTAAATATTTTATTAAAACACTGATATTCATTCACTATTATTTAGATTGTGTCTTTAAATTTAAATAATCAATTTGAATATTTTTTAAAAACTTATGGAAAAATATATAAAAATAATTTTAGTTTTTTATCTTTTATATTTACTGCAATTATATTTTTATTAAGTATACTCAATTTGGGATAATTTCAATGCAATTATATTTTAATTTTTAATCCTTTAGATCAGTGCAATTTAATACAGTTATATGTTGCTTTACAACAGATATGTCCTAAGAAATGCATTGTTAGGCAATTTCCTCATTGCGCAAACATCATGGAGTGTACTTACATAAACCTTCAGTGTAGCCTACTACACATCTGGGCAATATGGTATAGCGTATTGCTCCTAGGCTGCCAACCTGCACAGCATGTTACTGTACTGAACACTGTAGGCAGTGTAACACAATGATATTTGTGTATCTAAATGTACCTAAATGCTGAAATGCTACAGTAAATATACAATATAAAAGATTTTTTTTTAAAGTACACCTGTATAAGGCATTTACCATGAATTGAGCTTGCAGGCTTGGAAATATCTCTGGGTGAGTCAGTGCGTGAGTGGTGAGTGAGTGTGAAGGCCTAGGATGTTACTGTATTCTGCACTTTATAAATACTGTCCATTAGATGACATTAAATTTATTTAAAAATACTTTTATTTCTTCTGTAACAAATTAACCCTTAACTTACTTTCTTTTACTTTATAAACTTTTAAATTTTTAAAAACTTTTTGACTCCTTAGTAATGACACTTGGCTTAAAACACAAACATTGTATAGTGGTACAAAAATATTTTATTTCTTTATATACTATTTTATAAGCGTATTCTATTTTTGAAATTTTTAATTTTTCTTCTTCGACTTTTTTGTTAAAAACGAAGACACAAATACACACATTAGCCTAGGCCTACACAGGGTCAGAATAATCGGTATCACTGTCTTCTGCCTCCCCTCCTGTCCCACCGGAAGGCTTTCAGGGGCAATAACAAGCACGGAGCTGTCATCTCCTCTGATAACTATGCCTTCTTCTCGAATCCTTCCTGGAGGACCTGCCTGAGGATGTCTTCCAGATAACTTTTTTTTTCGTAACTAGAAAGAGTACACTAAAACAACAGCAAAAAGGATGGTAGATACATAAACCAGTACCATAGTCATTTATTATCAAGTGTTATGTACTATACATAACTGGATGTGCTATACTTTCATTATACAACTAGCAGCGTAATTTGTTTACACCAGCATAACCACATACATGTAAGTCATGCATTGCACTATGATGTTACCATTGCTGCACTATCACTAGGTAATAGGAATTTTTCAGCTCCGTTAGAATCCGATGGGACTACCATTGTCTCTGTGGTCTGTCATTGACTGAAACATCACTATTTGGTGGATGACTGTGGAAGTTTAAGCAATGATGAAAATGCTCCATATCTACACTGTCCAATACGGTAACCACTAGCATCTTGTGACTACTGAGTATCTGAAAGGTGACTGGTACAACTGGGGAACTAAATTTTAAATTTTCTATAATTCAAATTAAAACAGCCACTTTTATTTCATGGCTATTATATCATATCCTATATCATATCATATTTATATATCATATCATATATAGTATGATTATATCATACTATATATGTATATCATATTGTAAATACAGCTGGAGACCATTACCTTCCCTAGAACACAAATTCATGAAAATCATGAGTATCATAACGTAGTTACTGATTTTGCCAGAATAAAGAAAAAAGTAAACTTTATAAAAAAGCATATAATTTATGAATTATTAATATCTTAATTGATTATTCATCCAAACACCACAGGTCCATCAACAGAACTCCCAGCACATGGGATAATAATTATGTTCAGTCATCTTTGATGTTTTGCCAGCTCTCAGTCAATTAGAAACTTTGGACTTTACACGTATTTTTCTATCTAATCATTATGAAGATATATTTGTCAAGGAAGGAGGAAAGAAAACATGCTGTTCAACTCTTTGTGATTTAAAACTGTTAAATGTAGGCATATGATATGCAGGTTCTGCTTGAATTCTTGCCCTGGCTCTTGGCGAAGGGTCGGCCTGCCTGGATCTGAGTCATCCACCTATAAGAGGGACAACACCACACATTGGTCACTGCTCTCAAGCCCTTGGAATACCACCCCACTTGGCTTCTCCTAGTAACAGTGGCTGCCTTTGCTTGCCCGTCTCCAACTCCTCCCAAGAGCACTGTTGACTGTGAGCTGTACCTTTGAATCTGCAGGGGCCCTTCCCATCTGCCTAAAATTTGCTATCAGTGAAACAGAAAAACCCTTGGGGCACTGTCAAGGAACATTCTGGTCCACAAAATGCCTACCAGCCACCATGCCATTCTCATTCTCGCCATTAGCAACCTTCTCATTCTCTACATCATCAGAGTCCTAGGTGCGCTCATTCTAGAGGGCCGATAATTCTCACGGATCACCAGTGTGGACTCAAATTATTTGTATTATAATCTCACAGTACAAGTAAAAAAGTATATGCCTATGGTTTTTGTTCAGTTATAAAGTTCAAATAAACTTTCTAGATTAAATACAAACAAACTACAACACTGATCAAAATAAAAGCAGCAACATTAACTTCATGTGGCAATGTCTTGTGGAAAGCAAATTGCCAGTGTTGAAACAGTAGAAAGTTCTTAATGTTAGTTTTTTACTGACTGTATTTCCGCATTTTAAATTTAGTAACACTTATACAGAGAATGCTGTATGTAAAATTATATGTGTGTGTGTGTATATACATATATATAATCATAGTCCACTGCAGCCTTGAGCTCCTGAGCTCAAGTGATCCTCCTGCCTCAGCCTCTGGAGTAACTGGGACAACAGGCACATGCCACCATGCTCAGCTAATTTTTAAAACTTTTTTGTAGAGATGGGCTCTCACTATAGCCCTGGTCTGGAACTCCTGGGCTCAAGCCATCCTCCCACTTTGGCCTCCCAAAATGCTGGGATTACAGGCGTGAACCACCACATCTATCCTAAAATTATATTGTTAAAAGACTTTGTTTCTCCATTTGGGATAACCAGAACTCATAGTTCTGATCTCAACTACCAGTTTTAATGAGGTGCTTCTTTCTAACTCCATCAGCTGTTTTGCTATCTGCAGGTAGGGCCTCTTACAACATTATCCAAATTGGGCATCTAATTACCTAATTTATCTAAATTATCTAAAATATCTAAAATGGGCACATAAAATGGGCATCTAATTCCATTAGATTTCTGGTCTTAGAAGTGGAAAATTTTTTAATTGAATATTTTCAAATATCCCTACTACTAAGAAGTTGGGAGCCATGAAATAAGCTCCTCCTCTTCCATGAATGTGGTCTCGTTTGCCACAGCCCAGTTTCTTATCAGTTCAGTCTCCTTGCATTTCCATGCACTTTCCTATTTGCACTACTTCTAAATGTGATGCCCACAGAGCCAGACACCATGTCATGTGGGCCTTTAGGCATGTGGCACTGTTCAAACTGGGAGGTAGTCTACAGTGTGTTTGTACACACATATTTTAGTTTATCATAAAGATGATTACACAAAATTTATAAATTCTCAGGAAACCTCAAAGTGTCCTTACGTAAGTGATCCTCAAAGTGTGGTCTGTGGGTCCCTTGGGGTTTCTGAGTCCTGTTACTAGGGTCTACGTGGTTTGCAGTAAAACCAAGATGTTATTTGCCTTTTGCATTCTGTTGACATTTGCACTGGGGGTGCAAAAGCAATACTGGGTATTTTAGTTTGTTCAGGTTGCTATAACAAAATATCGTAGATTGAGTACTTTATAAACAACAAAAATTTATAGCTCACAGATCTGCTTGCAGTTAATCTGAAGTACAAGATGAAGGCTCTGGCAGAGTTGATGTCTGCTGAGGGCGCATTCCCCAAGGACAGAAACTTTGAGCTGTACCCTCCCATGGTACCCATGACAGAAGGAGCAAGCAGCTCTCTTCAACCTCTTTTATAAGGGTGTGAATTCTAATCATGAAGTGGGCAGTTCTTATGGCCTACTGATTTCCTGAAGTCCCCAACTCTTAATACTATCACATGGGGTATTAGGTTTCAACATATGAATTTTTGGGGGACACCAATGTTCAGACCATAGCAATGGGTGAAACTGCTGGAATCTGAACACCACACCAAACTGTTACAGAAGGCATTATGTTCTGCATCATCATGCATTTTCTGCAAAGAAAAAAAAAAAAAAACCATCTCAGCACTTTGGGAGGCTGAGACGGAAGGATCACAAGGTCAGGAGTTCAAGACCAGCCTGACCAACACGGTGAAACCCTGCCTCTATTAAAAATACAAAAATTAGCTGGGCGTAGTGGCACCCGCCTGTAATCCCAGCTACTAGGGAGGCTGAGGCAGGAGAATTGCTTGAACCTGGGAGGTGGAGGTTGCAGTGAGCCAAGATCACCCCACTGCACTCCAGCCTGGGCGACAGGTGGGGACACAGAGTTAAACCATATTGCATGCTTTACATCATAGTTTCTCACTTAATCTTTTTCCCTTAATAAAAGATTTGGAGAGTTTTCTATTTAAAAAAAAAAAAGGAAAACTAAAAAGCCAATTTCATTTAATGTCCATGATGAAGCAGTAAAAATATACAACTTTATAATATTCTAAGCGACAAAATGGGAATTACATGCAAACCACTTCTGCTGCATACTAAAGTTAAGATACCGTCTTGAGGACAATCACTCATGAAATTGAGTTACGGAGCTAAACCAGCTGTTTTTTTTCATTGAATACCATATTTACTCTTAAGAACGACTAACACACACAATGGTTGCTCAGACTTAGGTGTTTGGTACACAGCTTCCCCAGAGATGCGTTAAGTAAGCCCAATAGTTTAGGGAAAACAACTCACAATATTTTTAGCAAATGATAAAATACAAGTTTTCAAGTAAAAATTAGAAAACTTGTACCCATAAGTTTAATAGTTTCTAAATATTTAAAAATGTTTCTGATAAGATGGTAGGGATATTAATGAATTTATCTTTTTTTATACACTATAAGGAAATGTATCACTATTTGGAAGATTTATGTAACTCAGTAAACCAATATTTTCCTATTGACCAATGCATATTGTTACAAAATCATGCATAGTGAAAGACCTATTCAAAGTGCAGGATAGACAAATGGATTTTAATGTAACAGAGTATGAAAAGTGTATTGGCATGGTTTCAGACTCTATTGTAATTAACTTTTAAGAAACTACCATTTGTCAAATTTTGAAGAAGTGTTAAGAAATATCCACAATTATCTGAAAAGGCTTTTAAAACACTCATATTTTTACCCTATTACATATCTATGTGGGGCCAGATATTCCTTGCTTATTTCAACTAAACAACATATTTCACAGATTGAATGCAGAAGCAAATATGAGAATCCAGGTGTCTTTGATTCAAGCCACATATTAACGAGATTTGTAAGAATATAAAACACTGTCATTCTTACCAAGTTTTTGATTTAGTAAAAATGCAGGGGTTTTTTGGTAAAATATATTATTTATTGTAACATATAATGGGCTTTTATTATTATTAAATTATTCATCCATTATTTGATAACCTCAGCAGATATCAAATAATATATTTAATAAATCAATTAATAAATTAAATAAATTACTAAATATTAATTAATTTAATTAAGAAATATGTTAATTTCCCTTAGCTTTAATTGCTAATATGGGAATATCAATAGATACAACTTAAGTGGAAGCTGAATTCCTAGACACACCAAGAGTCTAAGTCAATGTCATGGCCCTAATTGGCATAAACAAAGATTGTGCAAACTAGAGTGATATCTGGGAAGGCCTGGATGAGCCTATGTTTAGAAGATCCCCAACACAGCTGGAGTTACTTCAGATAACTCCTCACCATAATGTTATTATCATTTGATAGCTGCAGAAGATATCAGTTTAATTTATTAAATACATGATATTATTATTTGATATCTGCTGAGGGCCCTTTTCCCAAGGACAACTATACTTTACTAAATGAATTAATAAATATTTTAATTTTTTCTAGATACCACCCACATAAACAAAAACGTTTTGGGAGTCCTCCAGAATTTTTAAGAGTTATCTAAAGTATTGCCTTTAACAACTGGGAACTCCGATTTGAGAAGTGTTACCCTACGTTAAGCCAACAGCAGCCTGGCTCCTTCATGCTGTGCAGTGTGGGACAGAGCTGGGTCCTTGTTGTCATCAGCCAGACATGCACATATTAAAGCCCACCTTAGCCATTGGCATTAGAGCTTTAAAATCAGCTCCATCCTACCATGCTGTCACTCAATCAGGTGATCTTAATGACCAGCTCTACATATCCTCCCTCCATGCCCCCACCCCCACCACCCACCAACAAATCCGGTCGTCTATCTTTGTCAATAGTCCTGCAATGAATTCTGAATGTAGTTTTTCTCTTCCCTGGTCTGGCGTTTACATAGTACCCTGGATGAATCTATACTTACATCCAATGGAAATGAGAGGGATGGTGCGGAGTTATCCGAAGTAACTCCAGCTATGTTGTGGATCTTCTAATCATGGGCTCATCTAAGCCTTCCCAGGTATCACTCCAGTTTTTACAATCTTTGTTTATGACAATTAGGGCTATAACATTGGCTGTAGACATTTGTTGTGTCTAGGAACTCAGCTTCCACTTAAGTTCTGAAGTTAATCAGTTTGTGATCTTGTTCTACAACTCTCTGCAAGAAGAAACATCACCGGGAAATAGTACATTCGGAAAGCTGTCAAAGTTTCCTTATCCAGCTGGAGCAGTGCAGTCTCAGACCAGAGTCAATTCCTTGCCCAACAGAAGTTACTTTGAGCCATGAGAAGCAGCCTACTTACCCTTACCTGGACACTTCTCCATAACCTGTGAAATGGCCTCTGTCACTGCCTCAAAGCCTCATTCTTGGTGGGCAACTCACCTGGATCCTGAGACCAAAATATGAGAGCTTAACGAACTGCTCCTCTGCTGTAAACCTACTATCCTTTCACAGTAAGATGTGGATATTCTCACCTTGCTCTACCCAGTGACATGTTAATCTAGTTCTTACTTCCCCTGAGAGCCTCTTGCAACTTCACTGTTAATAGGAATCACTCTTTTATGCTTGTAAAGAACCCCTCTGGTGTAAAGAATTTATACAAAGATTTACAGGATTGGTAGGGTAACAAAAAAAGTCATCTCCCTAGCTGCCTGCTTAATCTGGATCCAACTGCTGCTAAGACAAAAAAGTACAACAAATGTAATAGGAAACCAGAACAAAACCCTAAGAACGAACGCTCAGGGTTGTTTAGGTTAAAATCTTAGCTTGAGAGATCTGTCCCTGGCATTTATACTTCCTAAAATAGAGAATTTGACTGAGTCAGGTGGCCACCATCCAAATGAAGTGCCTCAACTGGGAAAAGATTCATGCCAACCTGCTAGGGCATGGTGTTTAGCCTTTCTTATATTTAGTCAATTCATGGGCTCATCATTTCGGGTGAGGTCATCAGGATGGTGCCACTCAGTTCACTTGGCAAGAGCCACAGCAGCTGATGTAGAAAGAAGCCTGTTGGAGTTTATTTCGCTAAAGGGCACCTGGGGGCCAAGGATGCATGGAGCCTTCATGAATTATTGAATGAACCCCCTCAACTGGCTCAGTACAATTATTCTCAGGGAATATCTTTATACACTCTTACAGTTAAAGTCTTGGTGGGGCTAGCTTTTCAAAATAATGACTCCAATTTTGAGTCAGTTCAGATAATTTAGTGAATTGATTTTTCAATATCTCTGCCTGTTACTGATTAATTTGTTGAGAGCGAATGTAGGCATCAGCTCTAATTTCCTTGAAGAGCTTTTATAAGTGACTTACACGTATAAAGGGCATCCTCCAAAACCATTTTAATTTTTAAAGATGCCAAATAATTTGCTAATTAAGTGTCTGTAAATGTGGACTAGTATTTCCCAAACTGTGCCCTCTAGGAAATGCTTCTAGGAGATGTTAATAGATACACAACAAAAATAAGTGAATGAAAGAAAAATTTTCAATCCATTGTCAGAACACTTTGGGAAGAATTTGTTTACTAGAGGGGATTCTTCTTGGAGATTTACTCTCCAATCAGTATGTTTAAAGACTTGAGAAGTTCCATTGTAAAGAAATTTGCTTTTAATTAACCAAGCATTTCCCAAATTTACCTTAAGACAGACATTTTTAAATTTTTCCTTATGCTTCCCCAGATCCTAATTTTAGGACATATTGATCTACGTAAATTTTAAGTCAAATATGTAATTTTGAAGCATGTGTAGAACTTAAATGGAACAGGTTAGGGAATAGGACTTACTTTAAATCAAGTCTTCAGGAAAAAAATTCGAGATAAAAAATTTGTGTGGGGAAGTTTACTGGGTGGTGTTCTCAGGTTCAATTCCTGCAAGGAAGTAAAGACATAGCACTGGGCTTAGGGAGATTTTGAACTGTGTTCTAACCACAACAAAGGTCTCATTCTGTCACAGGGAATCACTGAAGCTGGAATGGGCTTTTCGAGTTGTCCTGCCTTGAGGCAACGGGGCTGGGCATTCATAATCCTCCTTACCAAGTTGCTTCCAGGAAGAGGTCATGATCCTGGGCTGGATCAAGAACTGCTACCTTGAGTTGAGGGTAATTCTTGAAGAAGGATTCAGCCAGAGTCCCCATTTCTTAGAGAGGCCATCAACAATTCGGATATTTAGTGCCTCATCCCTAAAGAAGGCCCTGGAGGAGCACCATGGCAGCTCTACTTGGTGCCACTTGGATCCATTTGCTTCGTAGATTAAGGTCTGAGAACATTTTCTCCAGAATCTCGGTTGGTCATTTCTCTTGGAGAAACTTACAAGAAAAAGGAAATGGAGGAACTACAGCCTCACCACTGCAGCTCATATAGAGATTGCAACTGACATTCACCAGCTCCTCCTCAAGTACCATTCCAAATCCCCTTGTCCGCGGGTGGTAACTTTGTTGGTCCAGGTGGCTGACCTGATGTGGTGACCAGACTTTGATCTCTGATGGGCCTGAGCTTCATAGCCATGACTGCTGCACTTCCATTCATTACCAAAATTGCTCTCATTGGGTAGCAGCAGCTCTATCTCCTCCTTATAATAGAGCCAGGAGGCTGGCTCCTCTCCTTGCTTACTGTTGGCACAAGGAGTCAAACGTGACCCACTGATAGCCATAGCTAACATTCAGTGGGAGCCTTCCTGGGTCTCCTGGTGGAAGCACTTTTTTTTTTTCTTTGTCTGAAAACCAGAACCTCTAAACCCATAAAGTTGAGAGTTACAGAAATAGGAAATACGAATTTCACAAGTGGGTCGGTGGTAGTGATGGAAGCGGGGCAACTCCTAATCGCCTACCTTGGTTTCTGGATTTACCTCTTGAGAACACAGAACCATGTAAAGGCAGTTAATTTAGAGCAGTAGCTTTCAAATTTTTGGTCTCAGGACCCCCTTACACTGCTAAAATTATTTTAAACAGAAGCCCGAAGCTCATTGTGGGTGATAACTACCAATACTTAATGAATTTGAAATTAAAACTGAGGAAACTTTAAAATACTTCAATTCATTTGAAGATAGTGTGGAACACACTGCATGTTAACAGAAATAACATCTTCATATAATTATTATGAAGTTAGTTTTGACCTCATGGAACCCTAGGATCTCTCCTAAAGTGTCAGGTTGTCCCAGAATATGAAGGAGCAGAGTGAAGGACACTAGGCAGGTGAATTTTACTTGCCTTGGTTTGTAATACTTGATTCTTAAAGGAAGCTATGAAATGTGTTGACATTTTAGTGAAGTCTGGTCTGCTTTAGTGGAAGTGCTTCCTTGATTTACTCATTAATTTCTTTGCCAACAAAATGAAATGTTATTCCTCACTTTCTGTAAAATCTGCCTAATAGCAAAGTTTCTTTATGTTAGCTTTGTTACATCCTTGATTATTCAAGAAAAAAGTATCAAGTTATAAAAGAACTTACATATTCTTTACAATCATGTTACTTTCTACATTTAAAAAAATGCTATTTTGATTAAATAGATAACTAAATATCATTTTCAGGCACCCATAATCATATATTAATCAAATGTCCAAATCTCCTCTGATAACTTTTTGATTTTTACCTTCTCAAAACCAAATCCAAATACAGAAACACATAAGGTAAAAAAAGAATATTTCAGGATATCTTTTACATCAAAATCCATTTTGAGATTTCCCAGAGGGTCCCTGGAAAATTGCAAAGATTTGTTTTTTCACTTTATAAGAAGAGAGGTGCTAGAGATAATTAGCGTTTTTAATATGTTACTATTATAAAGTTTCATGGGGAAAGTTGTCAAATCAGAAGAGACATTCAGTTAAATTTGGGTAGTTAAAATATTTTATTAACGTAATAATTTCAGAAATTATATGATTCTGGAAAGTCCCTGCAGATTTGTCAGTGCCCTTGCATTCTATGTTTTAACTTCAGAGGAAACATTGACCTAAACTCTGTGGACTTTTTCCATATTCACCAGAATCTTTGTGTTACTTTGCCTGATGATACTAGACAACAACTGTATGCTATTAGTCATAATTTCCATTAATATTTAAAATATGAACTTCATCACAGACTTAATTCTTCAATTTGAATTTAACATATTCTATGCCACTGATTTTCTTTTTTACCTTTTTTTTTTTTTTTTTTTGAGATGGAGTCTTGCTGTGTTGCCCAGGCTGGAGTGCAGTGGGGTGATCTCGGCTCACTGCAAGCTCCGCCTCCCAGGTTCAAGCGATTCTCCTACCTTAGCCTCCCTAGTAGCTGGGATTACAGCCTGGTGCCACCACACCAGGCTAATTTTTGTATTTTTAATAGAGATGGGGTTTCACCATGTTGGCCAGGCTGGTCTCAAACTCCTGACCTCAAGTGATCAGCCTCCCAAAGTGCTGGGATTACAGGAGTGAGTCACCGCGCCCGGCCTGATTTTCAACTGGGGATGTACCTCAAACTTACTTATGGAGTTATATAAAAATACAGACGTCTAGGACCTGTGCCAAAATTACTGAATGTCTTTTTATTCTTGATGTTTTCTTAGTGTATGCTTGCTGTAATCTTAGTATATTATTATATTATGTCTCAGTTATTATATCTCAAGTTTTTTTCCTCTCTAAAATTATGTTCTCCTATTCTACAAATTAGGTGTAACATTCACTGACTTCTCTGAAAACAGGCCTAATCATTATTCTTAGAGACATATTGTCTGAAAGTTTATCTCAGAATGGCTTTATCATCTTGTTATGTGTGCCACAGAAGCACTCAAATTTCTGTCAGTTACATTATTCTTATTATTAACTCTCATTAGACCTTTACTTTAGAAAATTATTTTAATAAATTAACCACAGACATTTTCCATTTTCTCTATCATTTAAGATAGGTTTGTGGTTTTTTTGTTTTTGTTTTTGTTTTCACTATTTACTCTGATGCTTGCCTGAAGATTCTGCTCTCAGCTACAGGTCTGAGTTTGTGTCTCCAACAAAGAAGAACCATCTCAAAGCCCCACAGAAATGGACTGTACCATATACTTCAAACTATTGACACCTCAGAGAATAGAGTTTGGGTGCAGGCTTCTGATGCATTCTGAGACACTCTCAGACCATACCAGTGGCCTGGGTCAGAATTTACAGAACTATTTTCATTCCAAGAGCATACGGGCTCGTGAGATTGCTAACTCAAGATCCGGTGGAACAGGAATACTTATATTGGACTGAATAAACTGATGAGGAAAATCTTATTGCATTTATTGGTAGAGAATACCGTTGATGTTTAAATGTTCTCGTTTCCATATTTAAAAGTAAACAAGCACTTTCTTTTTCTTCTTAATCTCTCTGTAATCCGTAATGATTTAGTAGACTCTGCTCTTTCTTTTTGTTTTTGTTTTGTTTTGTTTTTGAGTCTCGCTCTGTTGCCCGACTAGAGTATAGTGGCGGGCTCTTGGCTCACTGCAACCTCTGCCTCCCAGGTTCAAGCAATTCTCCTGCCTCAGCCTCCCGAGTAGCTGGGACTACAGGCACCTGCCACCACGCTTGGCTAATTTTTGTATTTTTAGTAGAGGCGGGGTTTCACTCTGTTGGTCAGGCTGGTCTCGAACTCCTGACCTCAAGCAATCCACCTGCCTTGGCCTCCCAAAGTGTTGGGATTACAAACGTGAGCCACAGAGCCCGGCCCAACTCTGCTCTTTTATACTGAAATGTAACATTTTAAAATGATATCTGATTCTCATCGATTCCCCTGAAATTAGAAATTTTTAAGTGTCCTCACTTTTCACGTCAATATGCTTGTTTGTATATGTTCAGTAAAAAGCTGTCTTTTAAAAAAATCAGAATATAATTGGGAAAATCAAATATACAAGCAAGGCCTTGCCTGATTATTTGTGAATAATCGCATTTAATGGAACTTAGTGGGGCCAATACTTATAAGGTCTTCCCCCCAAAAGTGGCGTGGTGCTTCACTCACACAGTCCCAGCCTTACAGGAGTGAAGGCTTGGCTGAGGCTGAAAGCTTCACGGCAAGATGGCTTACTTCTGCCTGTTGGCCAGAGACCACAGGGCCTCTTCATGGGCAGCCTGGGTCTACTCATGACACGGCAGCTGGAATCGCCTACATCCACTCATAAAGGGAGGGAAAGCAAGGAGGAAGTTGCCATCCTTTTTATGACGTAGTCTAAAAGTCACACTGTCTCTTCTGCCTTATTCTATTTGTTAGAAATGAATCACTAAGGCCAGGCGCATGGTAGCTCATGCCTGTAATCCTAGCACTTTGGGAGGCCGAGGCGGGTGGATCACCTGAGGTCAGGAGTTCGATACCAGCCTGGCCAACATGGGGCAACGCCGTCTCTACTAAAAATACAAAAATTAGCCGGGCATGGTAGTAGGTGCCTGTAATCCCAGCTACTTGGGAGGCTGAGGCAGGAGAATTGCTTGAACCCAGGAGGCGGAGGTTGCAGTGAGCTGAGATCACACCACTGCACTCCAGCCTGGGTGACAGAGCAAGATTCTGTCTCAAAAACAAACAAACAAACAAATAAACATGAATCACTAAGTCCAGTGCACACTCAAATTGGCGTAGGAGAGAATTAAGCTCTACGTCTTGAAGGAAGGCATATCAAATAATTTGTGAAGACATTTTTAAACCCACCACAACCACCTTCCAAAGCTCTAGCCCTTTCCGTCATTCTAGGCTCCATCCTCACCTTTGGGTAATTTTATGATTTACTGGATGAAGCAGCCTTATAAACAAATAGTGATAAAACAAAGCAGATTATAATTGTGTACTGTTGTAGAGGTACAAAAAGTTCTGGAAAGAAGGTTAAATCCAACTGGAATAATCCAAGGGAAGTTCATGAAGGAAGTGGCATTTGACATGAGAAGATGAGAGGATTTTGAGGGTCTAAGATTAGAAGCAAGAAGGAGGGACTGGCCAGGTGATGGGGCAAGGTGGATGTTAGTATGGAGGCAGGAGAAAGCATATGTTGGGACTGGAGAACTGAGGACAAAATAGTGTCACTGAAAACAGTGAAAATAAAATTGTGGAAGTTTAAAGAGGAGAATAGTGTGGGAAGCCTCACATGTAAGGACCAGTACATTAGAAATCCAGGAAAGGTTTCTGAATGGGAGACTGGCATGATTAGACCTATGCTTTAGAAAGAACAGCCTGGTGATCCTGTGAAGATCGAGTCAGAGGGAGGCAGGCATTTAATGTATTAAATTATCTTAATAAATTAACCACAGGCATTTGGCAGTAGGAAGGCCCAATGGGAAGCCATCCTAATTGGTTGTACAAGTGCCCTGTTCACTCCACGGGGCAGCTCAGAGGCGCTCCACTGTGGCTGCACATTGGAGTCACCTGGGTGCTTCCAAAACACACCGACGCTCAGTCTCGCCACCAGGGTTCTAATTTAACTGTGCAGAGGTGGGTTTAGGTACCCTGGCTGATTCTCATTTGCAGCCCAGTTTGAGAACAGCGTGACTGAGAAAGGGAAGTCAGGCTGATGTCTTCTCAGCTCCAGGCAGATTTGTGGATTACTACTCACTCTTGCCTCATTTTCTGAATTTCTCTTCTACCTTCTTCCTTGGGTCCTTGTCCTTTACTTCTGTGTATTTTTATGACTTTTAGGTTTCCCATGGTAGCACCGCTATTTTGCCTGACTATTCTAACCCCAAACGTGTTTCAAGATCTCATTAAAATGGAAGGAATCTGATCAGACTGATTCACAGTAAGATATAAATGATTGATGACCCAAAACCCCACCTAAGGGTATTTGATTTAAAATTTTTTTTAAACTTAAAAAAAGAATAATTTCACACTTATGGAAAAGTTACAAAAGAGATTTTCTAGATACTCTCTTCTAAAGTATATCAGTGTTATACTCTCTCTTCACACATACACACCCATACGTACACACATATATTTATTATTCGGAACCATTCAGAACTAAGTTGCAAGCATATCCCCAAATACTTCAGTGTGCATCTCTGCTATGGTTTGAATGTGCCTCCCGCCCCCCAATTCATGGGTTGAAATTTAGTTGCCATTGTGATGATATTAAGAGGGTAGGAAATCCAATTAAAATTCATATGTTGATTGGAGGTGGAGTCTAGGTAATTAGGATTAGATAAAGTCATCAGGGCTGGGCCCCTTTGATGGGACTGGTAGCTTTATAAAGAGAGGAAGACAGACTTGTGCTGACACGCATGTACTTGCTTCCATGCCATATGATGCCCCACACCACTTCTGGACTCTGCAGAGAGTCCCTACCAGCAAGAAGGCCCTCACCACATGTGGTCCCTACACCTTGGAATTCACAACCTCCAGGACTATGAGAAATACATTTCTTTTCTTTATGAATTACCCAGTCTCTGGCATTCAGTAACAGCAACTGAAAATGGACTGAGACAATCTCCTAAGAACAAGAATACTCTCCTACATAGCCTCAATACACTTGGCCAAAATCAGTATCTTAATGTTTACACAGCACACTTCTCTAATCTACAGCCTCCACTCAACTTTTGCTGATTATCCAAATAATATCTTTTATAGAAATACAGCGAGAAGGCTGGGCTCAGTAATTCACACCTGTAATCCCAGCACTTTGGGAGGCTGAGGTGGGGGGATCACCTGAGGCCAGGAGTTCGAGACCAGCCTGGCCAACATGGTGAAACCCCTGTCTCTACTAAAAATACAAAAATTAGCCGGGCATGGTGGTACATGCCTGTAGTCTCAGCTACTTGGGAAATTGAGGCAGGAGAATCACTGGAACCTGGGAGGTAGAGGTGGCAGTGAGCTAAGTTCACGCCACTGCACTACAGCCTGGGTGACAGAGCAAGACTCTGTCTGTCTCTAGAGAAAATAAAGAAAGAAAGAAATAACAACAATGCCATCTTTTCTTTATCCCCTTTCCTTGCTGGTTTGGGATGCAATACACAACCACACACTGCATTCACTTGTTATGTCTCCTGTCTTGGTCCTGAGACTAGGCACTTCACATATGTCTGGCAGGAAAGCCACAGAAGTAGTGCCATGTCCTCAGTGCATCCTATCAGGTGGCACACACAGCCCACTTGACCCAAGCAGTGCTGTTAGCTTCTGTCACTAGGTGAAGATGGTTTTTGCCAGGTTTCTCATAAAGTTAGTAAATATTTTGTCAGTAATTAGTAAGAATTGTATAGGGATACACTGTGAGGCCATATAAATATTCTGACCCTCATTAAACTTTCACTCATTTGTTCCAGCATCCATTGATGATTTTTAGCTGAATCCATGATTACTACGATGGTGGCCAAATGGTGATTTTCTAACTTCATCATTTTTTTCTACACCTATTAGATGGATTTCTACTATAAAAGAGAGCTTTCCCTTCTCCTCAGCTTATTTCCTTATTTATGAAAACATAGACTCATGAATTGCAGTTCTTTTCAATAGGTTGTAATAAATCAGTAACATTTTTTATTTTGGTGCCCAAATTGATACAGGTTTGACCAAAGACAATCCCTTCAAGCTGGCTCAGATTTTTGACTTTTAAAAGAGGCCAATTTTTTATTCAAATATGTCTCCACATGGTAGGAGTAAATGAAGTGGGAGAAAATGAAGTGGAAAGTTTCGGCAGCGCGCCTGGTGATGGTGAGCAAAGTGGCCTTTACCATGTCAGCGCTCCCTCAACTGTTCCAGCCTCTCACAGCTTCTTCCTCCTTCTCTGTCCTAAAAGGGAATTAAATGCTGGATCTTGGAGGCACCTTAGAGATTATCAGGTCCCTGATTCCCAAACACTGATTACCAAGGGCTGTGTGACTGCAACCCCTGGAGAGATAGTTTCTCAGAATAGGTGCCCCCACCTTCACCCCAAAGATTCAGATTCAAAAGCCTGACCTGGTGGGATGAACCCTTTTTGTGTATATGAAGCCACCCAGATGACTCCCGTGCTTAGCCAACACCCACCTTACTCCCATAGACATGCACGCCCCGCTTTCTTTTGCAGGTGAGAAACCAGTGACTCAGAGAGGGGAATCCGCGTGCTCAGGTCATGCTGTGAATGCCAGAACTGGAAGTTTCTTGTTCCATTAACACTGGCTTTTTGCCTGCATTGTGCTATCTCATTACAGTTCTTTGAAAGCTCTGAAATTTTTGGCTGCTAGCAGTTGTTCTCACAGCAGTAAGAATGACGAATTTACTTGTAGGATGGACAATGTTTAAGTCAGGTGTTTGTAAACCAGGGGCTGTCCCTGCTCATTTACTTGATTCTTACGTGCAATGTAGTTGGTTTATTTTATGCTAATCCCCAGAGTTTCATCATTTAAACTGAAAAGAATAATAATACTTTATATGGCCATTGTGAGCATTAATTTTAGAGATACTGTAAGTCTGGCACTTTTGCTAACTAAATATGCATTTACCACTCCCCCTACCCCAAATATGCGCGCACACACACACACACAGACACACACACACACACACACGCACTCCCCTAATTTCACTTAAGGAAGCACTTTCTGTTACCATTTATCTCTCTCTTACCTCCTGGCGCCTCACTGATAATAACAGCAGTATGTCCTTTTGCCATTGAGAAAGACAGCTGTAAGATAAACAGACGCCATTGCATTGTACATACATGTCCCCCTGAGACCATTCTGCACTGTAGCCACCACCCTGTCCCCTGGGCTACAGGAATCTGACTATTAAACAAAACTAACCTTTAAACATGTAAACTGTATCCACCCAATAACATTTCAGCCATACTTCCTTACAAATCTAGACACGACCCAATATGTTAAAGTCTTTGTGGCACTACAGTGAAGGAAGGGAACATCTTTTCAACATATTTATAAACACAAATAACAGTGCAGGGTGCTCAAGATCTCAAGTAATCCACTGCCGACTTTTTCATTAGGTGGTCCTTTGTTGAGCTTCAGCTCCCTTCCAGTACCTTCCATTCATTTTCTTCATCAAGGACATCTGCAGTGCACAGCAGCATCAGGGGACAGGTCTCCTGAGCCTCCAGCAGGATTCCATTTCTCCACCTTCCACTGCCATCTGACTGCTGATGCCCAGGCCTCCAGAGGAGGAAGGGCTATCCTGATATTATGAGAACAAATGAAGCTAAGAAGTGGTTTGAGGTGGGAACAGTCAGGCCTTAGAGACAGAAAGAATAGTTAATAAGTCTGTATTGTACTGAATTAAATAGAGCATCTTAACCTATCTACTGGGGATAGAACAATGCAGAAACTCCTGTGTTTTTTAGTAACATTAGCAAAAGAGCTTAGCATCACTGATAATTAAAATCACATCCACGTTTGGCTTCGGAATGCATAAGGCATCACAATAACTCAGCACTGAAGGGCTTGTAGTGGTTTTAAAATAAATCCACACATTCTTTGCAGTGTGCTCCCTTCAATGCAGCCTCATTCCTTTCCTCTTAAATGTAGGTTATTCTGAGTGACTCACTTATCAGTAGAATGTAGTGAAAATGGTGGAATATCACTTTCAAAGATATGTTGTTAAAGACACTGAGCTTCTGTCTTGCTCTCTCTTTTGGATCATGTGCTCTTCATGGAGCCAGCTGCCATGTCATGCAGACACTCAAGCAGCCCTATGGAGAAGCCACAAGGTGAGGGGCTGAGGCCTCTTTCCCACAGTCATGTGAGTGGGCCATTCCGGCAGCAGATCCTCCAGCCCCAGCCAAGCTGACAGACGACTGCAGCCCCAGCCAACATCTAGACTGGAGCCTCATGAGATACCAACCCAGAGACCCCACCCAGCTAAGCCACTCCAGAATCCCTGACCCCAAACATTGTGACATGATAAAAATGTGTTGTTTAAGCTACTAAATTGTGTGGTATTCTGTTATGGAGCAATAGATAATTAATACAGCACTCTTAATCTTTTCCACAGCAACCATGACAAAAGGTAGTGTGGGTTCAGCTTGCACCTCCCATGACAGAGAGCTTGCTTCTTCGCAGGTCTGTTACCAGTGCTGCTCACAATGAGCTGGTTTTGGCCTCTCTGTAACTTCCATCCCTGGTTCAAGATATGCCTCATGAAGCAAAGGTGAAGCTTCTTCTCTTTTATGGGACTGCTTTTCAAACAGCTGCAACTCGTGATTATGCTGGCCTCCTGTGTGCTCTTGTGCTGGCTAAAGAGAGAAGAAGGGGAGGCAGCACCTTTTGAGGGGCACAGGAAAAGAGGCATAGTCTGTGTATAGGAAAAAAAAACTGCTTTATGCTCTCTTTGGTACTCTCGCAACAGTTTTGGTCACCAAAATATGTGGAGTTTTCCCCCACACCAAGCAATTCTCTAATTCTCTGTTGATTTAATTGTAATTGAATTACAATTTAATTCAATTCTGACAGTAGCCAGAGTTAGTGCAGACCACACAGGTTAAGATCCCAGTCCCACAAGAGCACTTCTCACTTCAGACACCAATCACAAATAGTAGGTCCCCAGGTTACCCGCAACTTCTCTCTGACGTGGCTACACGGAAGGTTCTTGCAGCTGCCTCACTGGGTTTAATCATTTGCTAGAATGGCTCACAGAACTCAGGGAAACACTCTACTTACTTGGAAGATGTTCTCCCCGCCTTCACGGTAGGGCCACAAAACCTTTACAATTTTGGATGGATTTTAGATGTGTAAAGAAGTGCGGCTGAATTGTTGCTGGGTGGAAACTCCACTGATTACAAAGTATACGACTCAGCAAGAATCAAATGGAAGAGATGCAAAGAGAAAGGTGTGGGGAAGGGGTCCGCTTCCGTGCCCTCTCTGGGTGTGGACCCTCCCAGAACCTCCACAAGCTCAACAACCTGGAAGCTCTCTGAACCCAGTCCTTTTGGGGTTTTATGGAGGCTTATTGTTTACATCATTAGCTATTAGTTATTAACTCAACCTTCAGCCCCCTTTCCCCTCCCTGGAGGTTGGTTGCGGAGGCAGTGGGGCGGGGGAGGGAGTAGTGGGACTGAAAGTTCCAACTCTCTAACCACATGGTGAGTTCCCCTGGCAACCAGTCCTCACCCCAAGGCTGTCCAGGAGCCTCCAGCCCTTGGTCATCTCACTCGCACACAGAACGACACTTATCACTTATCACAAGGACTTTATGAGCTATGTGCCGGAAAATGGGGAGGGGTGGGAACAGGACAAATGTATATTTTTTATTATATCCCAATGTCATAGATTGGAATTAGGCCACAGTCCTTCATGTACCAATCCAAGAAAGGCTGGATTCTGGAGATTTTGAGAAATGGATGGCACTACTCCTAAGCCACTAGATAACAATCATAGCAGTAACAGTAATAATTAGTGCTGACATAGCACTTAAACAGGCTACCAGATCCTCTTCCATATATTTTGTATGTGCTGTCATTTAATCCCCACAAAAGCTCAGAATTATTGCCCCTTTTCACAGAGGAGGAAACTATAGTGCCAACAGGTTATAACTTGCCCAAGGCCACATAGCCAGTAAGCAACAGAGCAGGATTTAAAGTGAGGCAGCCCAGCTTCAGAATACTCCTCCCTACAACTCAGTAGTCCCTTCCCTTCTGGATCTAGTTCATCTTAGAGCTGCATTGAAAGCCATTATAGAAACAAAAATTGCAACCATTTATTGAGCATCTGCTATTTCTCAGTACCTGGGCTGAGTGCTTCGCACACACTAGAAAAATTAAGGTTCACGGTCAATGGAACCAATCATTTAACATTTATTTATCCAGCACAGACACTTTGCTGATCCCACTGGGGACACAGTGGTGACTCAGGCTTGGGTCCTGCCCTTACAAATTTTTCAGTCCCAAAGCAATAAATTATGTACAAAAATAGCTATAGTTTGAGGCATAGAGCAAGAGTTGCCCTTTTGGAGAGGAGTAGATAGAGCAATGTTATATTCTAAATGATCATGTTCTCCCAAAATTCATGTTAAAATCCTAGCTCCCAAAGTGATGGGATTAGGAGGTTAGATCTTTCAGGGGGTAATTAGGTCATGAGACTGGAGGGCTCCTGAATGGGATTAGTGCCCTTATAAAGAGCCTTATAAAGAGACCCAAGGGAGCCCATTTGCCCAGTCCACCATGTGAGAATACAGCGAAAAAAAAAGGTGCCATCTATGAATGAGAAAGTGGGTCTCACCAGACTCTAAATTTGCTGGTGCCTTGATTGTTGATGCCCTAGCCTCCAGAACTGTGAAAAATAAATTTCTGCTATTTGTAAGCCACTCTGTCTATGGTATTTCGTGACAGCAGCCTAAAAGGACTAAGACAAGCATGACACATGGAGAGAGCTGGGGCTATAGGGGTATTACCTGAGTAGGCTTTATCTGAACTGGTTCTTGAAGGAGGATATGGTTGGGGAAGGTAGAAGTGGGAGAAGGGCACTCTAGGAAAAGAAACAGGACAGGAGTTAAGATGAGAAGAACGAGGCTTCACTCTAACCAAAGACAGAATGATGAGATAGAAAGACGGAAACACCATACTGGGGTGGTTTTTGTCTAATCCTGTGCCTAACGTGTGATTTTAGAGAAATCCATGGTCTTGAGGCTGCTGTGGATTTGTGATTTCAGCAAATTTATCCCAGGCTGGAAAAGCAGAGGCTCTGTGAGGCCTTCATCTGGAGCAAATGAAAACTGTCAGACCCTCAGAGCCCCCAGGACACTCATTTATTATGGTGAGAAATATTATTAATAAACCCTTCTGCCTGATACAATTTTTTGTCATCACCCTCTTCTCCCACCCCCTGCTGCCGCCACCACCAGTTTCCATTTGGAGAATCAGACTGGCAGCAGAGCATCACACTTCTTGCAGACCTGTTGGATACACATTCATAAATACTCAACGCCAATCCTTTTATGTCTAATGAGTGGGAGGTGAGGGGTAGAGGTCCTGACTGGCCAGTGGGAGATTTGCAAACTGTTTTGCTGGGATTTCCTCTCCCCTGTGGGAAAGAGGGAAAGACATGACCCTACCAGCTTCCTGCATGTGATGTGCCTGCATGCACTGGGGGCAAAGTCATGACTCTGATCCCCAGGTCGGGGGGGGTGGGCATGTTTTTGGGAACTTGTGCTTTCTGAGATCTCAAGGAAGAGGCAAATTCTGATTTTGCGAAGCCTGAAAGTTGTACAATTTGGGGACCTTTTCTAAGAAAAAGAATATCAAATTATGAATACAAAGTGAGGCTTACAAAATTTTTTTTAGAGTCGAGGTCTCGCTCTGTCACCCAGAGTGGACTGCAATGGTGTTATCATGGCTTTCTGCAACCTTGAGTTCCCAGACCCAAGCAATCCTCCTGCCTCAGCCTCCCAAGTAGCTGGGACTAGCAGGTGCACTTTACCATACCTAGCTCAAAGTGAGATTTGAAAGTCACTATTTATTTAGAATGATTAAATAAATCACAACAAATTTTAAACCTTAAAAATGCTGATAAATACCATGAATATCACAAAAATCAGAAAAATGTTTTATTAACTGCCTGACATAAGACTAAAATTTATTTTTCTACTTTTCTGGGTCACACACTCTCTAGATCACTTCTTCAAATGGCAACAATTTTGTAATAGTTCTGCAGAGAGAAGACAATTCAGTCTGATGTCTAGCATGTTTAATTCAAATTATTAATATTTTCTTATTGATTTTTTCAGAAGTTTCTTTTAGCTTCACAACTCTTTATTAAATATGTCACTTAAATGTTTAGGATTTTTGTAAATTTGGGGAAAACTTTTAACAAAATATCTTTCCTGTATGACTGCAAGACTTCTGTAGCTATCTCCTTAAACACTCTTTGAATTGAGAATTACTCATCGATTCATTGACCAGTTAGTCATCCACATTCTCATTGTGGAGATGCACGATGAGTTGTATGTTATCCTCAGAAGTGCCAGTTTCATATTGAGACAGTAGGAAATGTAAATCTTTCTCCAGTGTGTTCATATGATTCACTTCTCTTCATTAACTGGACTATTAAATGATCTGGGAGTCTATTCACTACGATTTTATTGGAAAGTGATCTCTTCCTTTAACTGAATTACTGCTTTTGATGCGATTAAACAATATTTTATTGTAATTCTATCCTTGGTGTCTGAATAATTTCTATGTATCTCATTTCTTTTCTTTTTTGCTCCATTAACTTTTTTTCTGAAATTTCTCTGAGTTTCTGAATAAATACACTTAAAGATGACAAAAGATTGTACCCATCATAAATGCCAAAATTGGGAGTCTGTCCTCTCTTATTTCTTTTCTTGAAACGTTCCAAAAACGTCTTTCCAAATTGAATTTAGCTGGCTTGTTGAGCTTTATAAACCTGTAAGTAAACACCTTGCTTCTTATTTGTCTTTGAATTTCTCTTCTGAATCTTCAAAAATACATTTTTAAATTTTATTTTTATTTTATTTTATTTCATTTTTTGAGATGGAGTCTCACTCTGTCACCCAGGCTGGAGTGCAGTGGTGTGGCCTCAGCTCACTGCAACCTCTGCCTCCCGGGTTCAAGTGATTCTCCTGCCTCAGCCTTTGAAGTAGCTGGGACTACAGGTGTGTGCCACCACACCCGGCTAATCACACCCAGCTAATTTTTGTATTTTCAGTAGAGACAGGGTTTCACTATGTTTCCCAGGCTGGTCTTGAACTCCTGACCTCATGATCCGCCCACCTTGGCCTCCCAAAGTGCTGGGATTACAGGTGTGAGCCACCATGTCGGTCCTGCATTTTCTCAAAGATTGTTGTATCTATGTGTCAAGGCTTGAACAGGTTTATAATGGTAGACCAAATGTTACCTGCAAATATTACCTGGGTGCCATAAGATACATTCATGTTAAAATGAAATTTGGGTCCTACACATTTTGAACAGAAGTATTCCTGGAAGCCTTTCCTGTACCAGACAGCTGGTTGAGCACGTTGACTCACACCTATAATCCCAGCACTTTGGGAGGCCAAGGTGGGCAGATCACCTGACTTCAGGAGTTAGAGACCAGCCTGGCCAACATAGTAAAACTCCATCTCTACTAAAAATACAAAATTTAGCTGGGTGCAGTGGCTCACGCCTGTAATTCCAGCTAGTAGGGAGGCTGAGAGAGGAGAATCACTGCAACCCAGGAGTCAGAGGTTGCAGTGAGCCGAGATTGTGCCACTACACTCCAGCGTGAGCAAGAGAGGCAGACTCCATCTCAAAACAACAACAAAATTAGAACCAAAACCTGTACAAGACAGCTAATAACAACTCGTCTATACATGAAAGTGGCAGTGATTTCCAAACACATAATTATATCCCAATAGATATAAATTAATATGTGCCAACTCAACCTCCCCTTAATCAAATACCTCAAATGCCCATGGACACTACATACAACACTATCTGGCATCAGTGAGAATATGATGGAGGAGAAGTTGCAATGGAAAGAAACAGTGGTCTTAACCAACTGAATAAGTCACGTTTACTTTTAAAGAAGTGCTCAAAAAATGATGGGAGGACCCTGAAAAAGCTCCCAAGGGCCAAATCTGGGATTGTTAGAGCAATTATGGTAATAAATTGTGTTCATTCACTTATTCTATTTACTGATATAAATAAAAATAATTGATTAAATAAAGAAATGGGGGAGAAGGAACAGTTCTTCCTTACAGAAGATTTCAATTAATACATATGGAAAGGTGGAAATGGAAAAATCATCATCTGGCAAATACTACAGTAGTAATTTTTGTTGGCAACAATCACCAATGAATAGGAAAGTCAGTGGGTAAATTATGATGGTAAAGAGCATATTTGTACCAGTATCAATGCACCTCTTCACCTGGTACTTATTAATTACTGGGGGAAACCGGAAACTTCACAGAAGAGAAAACTGAAGATACTGTCTCTTCCAAGTGGTCAAAGTTAACATCCCTAGTAATGACACATACAACATCATGTGCCACCTGATACAATGCCTGGAAAAGATGTATCACAGCCATATAAGTGAAATATTTAGGGATCCAGTGGTTTTGGACATGCAGTGACATCCGCTGAAAATAAATGACAAGTTATTGCATCTCACCTCTTACCATCAAGAAAGAAGCCCCATGCCTGGGAGGCCTCTTCAGGTTCTAGAGGCAGTACTTAGTGATATTGCTCTGACCAATTTACCAGGTAACATGGAAGGCTTTCAGCTCTGAGTCACCGCAGGTATAAGATGCAATGCCATATTGCTTGGGCCAAATGATTGAGCAGACCCTATTGATATTAGTTATCTGTGGTGGAAAAATTCACCATGTGAAGCTTATGGCAAGCTCCAATAAGAGAATCATAATGTAGACCCCAGAGTCCTGGAGCAAGGCCATGCCATCTGCAGAGGAGACCTTAACACTACTTGAAAACAGCTCCCGGCATGCCACTTCCCTAACAGAGACGGAGCATCTGACAAGTGACCATGTGGCCAAAGCTACCCAGCACAAGCTAAGTAGTGTCTAACCTACCAAGCCATAAAGTTGGCAAGCCTAACAGCAATCGTGATAATGGAAACAGTACATCTGGGATTAGCCGTGAGCAGGGCCAGAGGGTGAATGTAAGCTGTGCTAATAGACGGCCCAGACCCCATGGCATCTATCACTGCTGTATCAATGTCTCTCCCTTAGACAAAACTTGTGGCCACATGAAGTATGCCTTACAGCCAAGCTGATGGAGGGAAAAAAGGGCTGAGATTGGTTCAAGGAAGTATAAGCTTGGTTTGGGGGTGCTAGCCAAAACTGGACTGCTGTGGCACTATAGTCCCATTCAGGGTGGTCCCAAAAAACATGGTAAAGAGGAATCCTCTCATTAGACTGAACACACAGTTATTCACTTTGTGTGGGAAGAGAAATGGCCTGAAGCAGGAATATATAACTCAGGGCTATGAAAAATGACTAGGCCAGTTGGCCAGGGGCCTGAAAAGGGAAAGAATGTAAGACTGGGGACTGGGACAGAGCATGTAGTTGGACCTACGGGAGCAGGCATATGGAGTTAAGACCTTTGCAATGCATGTTAGTGCCCACTAGGGAGCACCTACCGTGGAAGAGGTACTTCACTCTGTGAAGATAGGGTTCCTTCCTTTAGGATGTGGTTAACACCCTGAATCAAAGACTTTTATATGAGTTGGTATCCCCAGTAGGAAGAATACATGGGCCCAGGAACCAAGGAGTAAGGTTGGGAAAGGTTCTGCATACCAGCATTCCCAGGGTCACACTTGACAATTAATGCTTGTCATTGCTGCAACATTAGGCTCTGTGGGTCCAAAGGGCCTGCTTCCCAGAGGGAAACACTTGCACTGGGGGACATGGTAAGTGTCCCATCAGACTTTAAGCCTTAGTGGCTTCCTAGTCACCTTGGGCTTCTTGTACCAAAAGACGAGAAGACAAGGCCCCCATGCTAGCCAGGATGATTGACCCTGATTGTCGGGGGAGGTAGGGCTGCTGTTCCACAGTGAAGGCAGGGTGGAATAAGGTTGACACTCTGGTGATCTGTTGGGGGCTTTTCTTGGTACTCTCCTGCCTACTTTTGATGGTAAATTGGTGAATGTAGCAGCCATGGCTTGAGAACAGCAAAATGACCAGAAACTTGGGGATGATGGTTTGGGTCATTCTACCAGGTTAGGCACCTTGACTAGCAAAGGCAACAGTAAGAAGAGTATAAAATGAGTGACCTTGAGGCCAACTACGGCCACTCAGGGAATACACCACCCCTCTAGTCTTTACCTTGTAAGTGGTGAAGAAACCAACCAGAATTCCAGAAGAGCTGTTCCCAGGTGGATTGGACTTATAAAAAGCCAGTAGATTTGATCAGTGCAAGATATGGACCGTAGAGGATGCGCTGGTGTATCACCCAGATCTCTCCTTTCAGGGTCAAGGCCCCCGTTTCCTTGGCTGCCATGAATGTTGGCTGCTGACTGCTCACATCTGAGCCTTCTAGGAATTGCCCCTCACTGAAGACAGCTTCTGGCATAAAAGGCTGAGAATCCTTGCCTCAGTTTGGGACAATTCAGAAGGCTCATCTCCGCTCCAGAGCACCCTGGTAGAATTGGCTGAGGCCTCTGTTGCTTCTGCATTGCAGCTCAGCTCTTCTCTCTGCTCATTCCAGCTCCCTCACTCCCTTACAGGTGTTGTTCCCAAGAGCAGGCAAACAAACTTCCCATACACAAACACCTGTCACAGAATCTGTTTCCTAGGGAGCCTGACCCCAGGAGTCCAGAATTTTCTCCAAGCTCTTGACATGAGTTAGGGGTGTTTGCCCCTACATGCAATGGTTCAACTACGGTAGACGAGGGAGGATGATGTAAAGCAGAGCTCCTACTAACCCTGCGTGAGCATAGAGGATAAGCAAGACATCAACCTTGGTGGTTTAAGTCACCTGAGATCTGATGGTTGTTTGGTACTACAGTACAGTCTAACTCTCCTGACTGATACAGAATCAACACAATGATTCTGCCTTTAACAATTTATAGATTCTGGTCTCCATTCAGAAGTGGCCAATCTTAATGCATAAAGCAAATGTATGTCTGTACTTACGGCTGACAAACTAGAGTCAAGCTAGAAAGAGTCAAATAGAGTCAAAGAGGCTAAGTGCCATCATTGGGGCCTTTTCTTTAAAAAAAATTAAATTTAATTTTTTTTTGAGACAGTCTTACTCTGTTACCCAGACTGGAGTGCAGTGGCACAATCTCAGCTCACTGCAGCCTTCGCCTCCTGGGTTCAAGTGATTCAACTGCCTCAGCCTCCCAAATAGCTGGGATTAGTCATGTGTCACCATGCCCAGATAAAATTGGGGGTTTTCTCGAGCCTGACTGAGAGTTGCAGGATGGAACTCAAAGTTGCTTGGGGTGCTTGTTGGACAAGTCTGGAACATGGAGATGAATTACCATACAGCAGGTCCTGGTTCGAATCGGTTGGCTAATTTACATGTGTTTTCAGGTCACTGCCAAGACCTTTTTGCAGGCAATCCAGATGGGTCTGGACTCAAGTGAGAAGTGAGTCATCAATGCCTATATCAATGAGAAAAATAAAGATTAGTAATTCAGTGTTGGGTTCCATGTGTTTTTTTAGTGGGAGGCATGAATCCAAGAGAAAGGTCTTGGCACTGCACAGTGCATTCTTTGACAACAGCTCTTGTTAAGGACCTTTCCAAGGAGTTTTAAGCAGTGGTTGTTGCTGATAAAAGTTGACCAGGCAGGAAGCCTTACGTTATGGTCTTATCTGTGTGGGTGAAATGTCTTGAGTCTGTGAATGATTTCTGACACCCCGTTAGTGTCCTGCAATACAACACAATGTTATCTGGCTTAGGAATATGCTACTGGCCTCAGCCGCTGAAGAAGAAACCAGAGCCTCATCTGCTAATATTTCATGAGAGTTAAGTTTTGGGAATTTGTTTGCTGTCTAATTAGAGCCATGGGCAGTGCATCTGACCTCTTCCATCCATTTTTTGCACAAGTCTTGGCCGGTTGACTATTTTTAATCCCATTTTGATATTTTATTACCTCTGCTGACTACAGACCATGTGGGCATTGACAACACTAAAGATTCTGTAGGTTTTTACAACTTTGAGAACCAATCTATTGAATACATGTCCCTATGGTTGTAGAGTATTTTAAACCTGATAATGAGATTTTCTGGAGGTCTTTTGCTGGTCACCATTGTGTCAGCCTTGGAACATATATACGCTTCTACCCATTTTGAAGAGACATATAAATTACTAGAACGTTTCCATACCAATAGCATTTTCTTTATCTGGATAAATATAGCTTGAATATTAATTATAAGTAGCCCCCAAGGAACAGAAGAAACTGCTTTCTTTTCCTTTTTTTTTTTTTTTTTTTTTTTTGAGATGGAGTCTCACTCTGTCGCCCAGGCTGGAGTGCAGTGGCTGGATCTCAGCTCACTGCAAGCTCCACCTCCCAGGTTCACACCATTCTCCTGCCTCAGCCTCCCGAGTGGCTGGGACTACAGGCGCCCACCACCTCACCGGGCTAGTTTTTTGTATTTTTTAGTAGAGACGGGGTTTCAACGTGTTCGCCAGGATGATCTCGATCTCCTGACCTCGTGATCCGCCCGTCTCGGCCTCCCAAAGTGCTGGGATTACAGGCTTGAGCCACCGCGCCCGGCCTTCTTTTCCTTTTTCTTGGCAGTTCTCTCCTTGCTCCCTTCTTGGTTGTGATCCTGATAAGTAGGTCCGCTCTCATCATACTGTTTGTCCAGACTAGAACATTTTGGAACATACCAGGCAAGTCTCGTGTTTCCTAACATCCTCTCTCTTTTCATGTGGATTGTGTCATGGGCTACATAAGCAAGGTGGAGGAGGCAATTAATTCCTTTCACGCCAATCAAGATATGGATGTAAAAGACACTGCCATCTCCAAAGGTTCTGTGCTGAGTCTGAGACCTTATCCAAAATCTTCTCAGCTGAGGTAGGAAGAAGACAAATGCAGTCTGAGAATAACCAAAAACCTTAGCTGTGCTCTTATTCAAAGCAAACATCTTTTTAGGTAACATGTCCCCAGAAATCTTAATTCCTCCAGAAATTCCTCCATTGTGATAAACTGCCCGTGGACACAATATGGGTCAGACTCTGAAGAACTAAGTATACCCAGCTCAGGTAAGGGCAGCAAATTTGCTCCTCCAGGAGGCCAAGCACTGGTGCAACCTCTTGTGCAGAACAGATTGCGCCCCAGAGATCAGTCCCGTTCTTTTTCTCTCTTACACCAACACTTCCCACAAAGTGTTAGGCACTGTGCTAAGCTTTTCACAACAACCCTGAAGGGAGTATTATCTCAATGGTACAGGTAAGAGAGATCACAGAGGCCAAGAGGCTAAGTGAGTTGCATTGACTGACCCTGGATTTAGGCCCTGGATTTAGGCCCCGGTCTGTCTGCCTCCAAAGCCTTTGCACCTCACCTCTCTGCTACAGCCCTTCCTTACTATGCACAATGGCCCCCTTTTTGCAGTACTAGTATGAGCAGGAGACAGGTTTCCTATCAACCTATATGTCTAGGGATTACAGCAGCAGAAAAAGAAATATTTTATTCATCTAATTGTTTATTCATTCCCCAATCCATTCATTTAACAAATATTTGTTGAATTGTTACTACGTCCAACACTGAGCTAGATGCTGAGGTAGAGAGGTGAACACTGAGGAAATGAGACACTCAAAAAACAAACACACAAATGAATACATAATTACAAACTGTGATAAATTCGGGTAAAGAAAATTGTCTTCCCAGTGCATTGCCATCTGCAGCCGCAATATTGGAAAAGCAATTTCAGTTGTGTAGTTTGTGAATCAGAACTGAAAGGACCTCTGGTGCAGCACTGTTCAAAAGAAATATAATGCAAGGCCGGGCGCGGTGGCTCAAGCCTGTAATCCCAGCACTTTGGGAGGCCAAGGCGGGTGGATCACGAGGTCAGGAGATCAGGACCCTCCTGGCTAACATGGTGAAACCCCGTCTCAACTAAAAAAAAATACAAAAAACTAGCCGGGCGTGGTGGCGGGTGCCTGTAGTCCCAGCTACTCGGAGGCTGAAGCGGGAGAATGGCGTGAACCCGGCAGGCAGAGCTTGCAGTGAGCCGAGATCGTGCCACTGCACTCCAGCCTGGGCAACACAGCGAGATTCCGTCTGAAAAAAAAAAAAAAGAAAAAGAAATATAATGCAAATGACATATATCAGGGTAAATTTTCTAGAAGCCACATTAGAGCCAGTGAAAACAAGGAAGTGAAATTAATAATATAACTTATTTAACCCAATGTATCAAAATATCATTTTAACAAGTATCTCACTATTAATAAGGTATTTTGGGTTATTTATTCAGATTAGGTCTTCAAAATTCAGTGTGTGTTTTAGGCTTACAGCACATTTCAATTCCAACTAGCCTCATCTGAAATGCTCAGTAGCCGCATATTGATAGTGGTTGCTGTATTGCATAGCACACCTTTTACGGATACAGATAGTGCAACTTTTGTCCGTAAGTCAGTGGTTTGCAACCTTTGCTGGCATGGAATTATCTCAATGCCAGTATTGTAGATTTTCATCTAATTGATGTGGGGGTAGAAGAAGGGAATTGCCTAGGTATCAGTATATTTTACGTCTTCCCAGATGATTCTAATGTATAATGAGGGCTGAGAACCACTGCTCTAAGCAGTAGCAGTTTTGTACCCAAAGTCTTCAAATTATGCAAGGTAACAAGCCTGAAGCCCCTTTAACCCAGGTTGATAATCTGCCCACCATCTTCCCTCCCCGCTGCAAGCTCAGCTCCGGGCCCAGATTCTAGGCCAACGACCTCAGTCTGGGAAGCTAGGTTGAGGAGCTCCAGGGCAGCCATGTTGCCCCATCATCACTTTGGCTGCCGGTCTCATTCTGACCTTTTTGCTCTGGCTCTGACAAATCTTCTGATTCCACCATTATTTTTTAAAAATTTTATCAACAAGAATGAGCTTGAATGATTCTGCCTTCATCATTGGATTGTGCCCTGTGTCTAAGTCTCTCTTGCCTGCCTTCTGAGAAACTGCTCAGTGTCTCTAGCCTTGTCAGTTCTCTCTCTGGTCCTCTGCTGTCCTATCCACTTGCCTTCTCTAAGACCTACTATGGGACTGTACCCTTTCTGTCACCTACTGGGACACTTACCACCACTTACCAGGTCCTTCTGATGCAGCAAACTCACTGTTCCTCCTTTCTCCCTCTTGCCAGGCCCCATTTCTCCGGATACCAGGTCCCACTGGCCTGACTGTTCTCTTCATCCCCCTCCTGACTTCTCTGAGCACCTGCTCCAGCTTCCCTCCATCGCTCAATAACCCTGCCCTGTCCAGTTCACATCATAGCATCTTCAGCCCAGGTCCCTTTAGCATCCTGTCATAATGGCTCATTAATCTGTATCTAGGCATTTCAACCTGCCCAGGAAACAGGCAGCTCTGCTTATTTCTATTTTTATCCCTCTCTCTTTTACTCTATTTTTTATTTTACTTTCTTTTTTCAGTCTCCTCTCCAGTTGCTTCTTCTCTGGGTCTGCCACCCCCAGAGGAGGGAATAGAAAATCTAATAAATAGTGGCGCAAACACGTTTCCCACACCAAACACAAGAGGTGTTTGTCTCTGAGCTAACTCACTGCCTGTGGCTGCTTCAGGGGCATTAATAGGGCTACAAAGCCAGCCAAGAAAATCCCTCCAGGAAATTTGATTTCAAGCTCACAGTTTTCCCTCACAGCCTCTTTCACAGGGATCAAACAAATTTTTTTTCCAAAAGTCCTGAGTATTGCTATCATCAGCCCTGGCAGTTCTGCTATGAGGGTATAGAGCCCTTGGCCGAAAAGTTAATAATTTCCATGCTATTTTGCTTACAGCTGGTGTCCCCAGAGTCAAACTTGTCAGATAAATAAAATTAAGGCTGTGAGGCTGTTAATCTAAAAATCTACCATGATTCTATTCCCAACAGAGATTTAGGGGAAGATGAAGGTAAAGAGAAGAATAATTTCTAAATCTGTTCATCACATACACAAAGGCCAGGACTTAGGAGGCTCTTTTGTGTGAGGGGGGGCAGGAGGGATGACTTTCTCAGCTGTGGTGAATTTCCACTGCTCCAGGCCACAAGGTGCAATTTCTGGAGCAGCTGGCCACTCTGGCTCTGTCCTTGGCCCTCTCCTAGAACTATTGTGCCATAACTTGGCCTTGCCATTGGACAAATGTGTGGTTTGTCTCTGGATCACTCAATCCTGTCCATTGACTTGAAATACTAGAACTTAGTAGCGGCAATGGATGGGGTGAGCATTGCAGAATAGTAACATGAGGCCTGTGGAGTCCTGGGGGAGGGAGGGAGGGATGGATGGATGGATGGATGGGAGCTTACTATGCTGACCATGAATAGAATTTGTTCTTCCCTCTTATGTATAATAATATACATAAGAGATAATATTTTGAAACATCAATTGATATACTTTTTGTCCCTGATAATATGTTTTTATTTTTTGGCTTTTCCACCTAGTATTTTCTTCACAGGATTGCCATGAGAATTAAATGAGATAATCTGGGAAAAGCTGTTTAGCTTTGGTATTAATTTACAGTGAGAGATCATTATATGGCAGCTATTGCCATTATCCTACCCATTTGACACTAATAAGTTGGTAGAACCTGCATTAGTCCTGCCCCACTAGAAAGCAGCTGCTGGCTTGAATTTCTTCAGACCCTCACTCTTCCCTTTTAGAGGGAGAACAGCACCACTGAGGCTTCCCAGCACCAGTGTAGACCAGCCCTTCCCTCCCTCACGTGATCATACAGTCTGAGCTGGAAGAAAAATAGAGCTGTGTATATGTCGGGGTTAGGGTTATAGAAGAGGTCTGCTCTTTTGGCTTTGAAAATTGTAACATATGGGAGAATTCCGCTGTGGTTTCTCAAAAAATCTTATATGAACAGAAGCTCTCACTGTTCGTTTTAGGAGTCCAAGCCCTGTGACTCTGATGGTCCTTCAGACAGGAAAGAAATGCAGACCCAGGTGGGTACAGAAGAAGAGGCGGCAGTTCATCCTCCCTCAGCTCCTTTCCTGGAATTCAGATAAACAGACCTGCAGTGATTCTCTGCAAATGGAGGGGATCCCTTGCTCCCACCACCCCTGTACTCACCCCAAAGATCAGTTTGCCCCGAATGTCAAATATAGTTCAAAAGGAAGCAGATCATAACTGGAATCTGGCTCTGTTGGACACTAGCTGTGTCTCTTGGGCAAATTAATTCTCCCCTCCAAGTCCCTGAGCTGAGGGAGAAGAAAGAGAAAGGACCATCTTTGAGAAGCGGTGTTATTTGAGTTGAGTGGAAAGACGCTGGGGAAATCAGACTTTTTGGCTAGAGGCACAGTCAGTAACTCCTCCAGGGATCTTCTAAGTCCAAAGCCCCCAAAGAGGGCTGAGCTGGGAGCAGACAGAGCCCTCTGTGGCTGCGCAGATGGAGACAGCTTGATGAGAGCCAAGCCTTTTCCTCCCCGTGTGCAATCTGCTGCTGCAAAGGCTGGAGCTTGGCAGAAAGGTGACTTGTCAAATAGGCGGCCTCCATGCATGCTTAAGACCTAGATTTTTTTTTTCCAAAAGTACATATACTAACTCCAAGAGGACTGTCCTTGAAAGCAGAACAGCTGCTGCATTTTCTCCGTGAAGATGTCACCTGTAACTCTCACAACTTCTATTTTTCTGATGCTAGGCAACAATCATAACAAATCATTTTCACTAGTAAAAACTTGCATCTGCAATCACAGTTAATCTGCATGTTTTTAAAAACTGTGTTTCAGAAAGGGTCTCAAGTCCTCCAACATAACATCCAAAACACTCGTTCTCTTGTGAGAGATGTAAACATGTAAGTGAGATAGATAAGGCATGCAGCTGGGATGAGATCCATTTATTATGAACACGTGGAGCAGTGGTGGGAGCAGTGAAATGGCAGAGAAGCCATGTACCCCTTAAAGAACACCTCAAACATGGAAATTCAGCTTTGGGGAGCAACTAAATTAGTAAAAGTAAGATTTTTTATATCATAAGATTTTTCTCAGGATTTCCTTTGATAAAGGGTTGTTCCGGATCGCTTACAATATAGTGTGATTTTTAAAAGCCCATCTGTTCGCAACGTGCAATGTTTGCAAAAAGCACAGTGGTTGGTTTGTCTACAAGAAAGGAGGATCTACTGTTTATGTGCAAATGGCAAAGGCAATGTCCAGACGACTTGCAGAAGCACTTTTCCTGGAATTCTTAAGTCTATTTTCTAAGGGATTGTCCCAGTGAATCATTACTATGACCAGTACAACCGAGACAATTGGCAGCTTGTGAGTAAAGTGATGTGGAAGGAACAGGGGATATTTTGTCACATCAGCAACAAAGATGATGGAGGATGTTAGAGATGGACCAGGACTAGTGAAGCAAGCTTGTGTTAGAACAAGACGGGGCTTCGACCTGGAGAGGGGTCATGGGCCAGGAACCAGACAGGTAGTTAAGAACCAAGGAATTCATGGAAGCCAAAGGATAAGGCAAAGCTGTGGTTCAGAATTCAGTAAAGAACCAGGGGCTCAAATGTCCTGAGACTTCATGCAGGCAGAAAGCTGAGCTATAGGTAAAATGAAGGCTGGAGGGTTCCTCAGCTCCAGCCAAGGAACCTCAGGCCCTGTAGGCATGGAACAGATGAACCACATTTTAGAGGTATGGGATCACTTGTCTGGAAGGCAGAGCCAGAGGTTGGGCTGGAAACAAAGACTCACATGTAGTGGTTCATCTTTGGAAAGAGTGATGCCATAATGTCCAAAGAACAGGAAATTAAATTTTATTCTCTGCTGCCTCCTGGTCTATTTATACTCCCAAGATTTAATCTTTCTGTAATTCTTGTTACCTGAGTAAGGTACATAGCCAACTTGTCAGGTATCCAATAAGAGAGATAAGGTGCTTTTTCCAAAGCCACGTCTACGGCATATTCTTGGACTGCAGGGAGTTCCTCCAGGAAGGAAATTAAATCTCGAGGGCCTCAGCATTTGATTTGCCTTTTTCCTTCCTGCTGCTGCAAAGTTGCAGATGTGGTAACTGGTACCCTAGCTTGGAGAAGACCCAGGTGGTCTCCACCAAGGAGGCACAGGAGACGGCAATAGTCTCTTCTGCCTGCCCTATGATCTTGGGATGTTGAAAACAAGTAAGGAAATAGGAAGAGAGAGAGTGGCCCAAAGCACTCCCTGCCTGCATCAAGCATTTTACCCAGAGTTATTCCTGAATACAGGTATCCTGAGCAGAATACCTAATAGGGAGAAGATGATTAAAGATCAAGTTTCTACGAGGAATTGTGCATATTTGGGTTAATGCAAGTGGGAAAGGGGGAGAAAGAAAGGAGAAGAGGCAAAAGGCCCCAGCTGAGGCAAACTACTGCAGATGTATTATTTTTCTGTGTCAGGTAGCACTGATTTTTTTTTTTTACTTATAAAATATAATAGGAGTAATAAATAGTAATATATGAATAGCAACATAAATGTACAGATTACAAAATAACTTTTAGAGTCATAGTTATATTATATTATTTATTTATATATTTTTTGAGATAGAGTCTGGCTCTATCTCCCAGGCTGGAGTGCAGTGACATGATCTTGGCTCATTGCAACCTCCAACTCCTGGATTCAAGAGATTCTCCTGCTTCAACTTCCCGAGTAGCTGGGATTACAGACGTGTGCCATCATGCCAGGCTAATTTTTGTATTTTTGGTAGAGGCAAGGTTTCACCATGTTGCCCAGGCTGGTCTTGAACTCTTGACCTCAGGTGATCCACCCACCTCAGCCTGCCAAAGTGCTGGGATTACAGGCGTGTGCTGCCGCGCCTGGCCTAGTGTCATAATTTTATATAAAACCATAAATAATAATACCTTATTAATATATGACCAATGATTGTAAGATTTTTCTGGCTCATTTTTCTGCAAACTCATTTATACTTTTAGCAATTTATTTTTCATTAATATCATTGAAGGCAATGTGAGTTGCTCTCAGCAAATGCAAGACTGGAAGTTGATAATTGATTCTTTTTAATTTTGAGAAGGGTCTGATGATGCAACTGGTACTGAGCTATTAAGAGTTTCTACAGACTATGGCAACAGACAAATTCATCAAATAAATTTCTGGTAAATTACTTTGAAATACATAAATTTTAGTATATCTAGAGCTGGTGATTCTCATGAAACAATTTTTCTAAAAAGATTTCACTCTTTATATAAATCAGTTTCATATAGTCTGAATTTAATTTTAAAGTAATTTTATACAATGGCATTTAAAATTTTCATCTAATATTTTCTGTAACTTGTGAAAGTCCTACAAGAAACCAAAAGTGGTTTCATGGTTTTATATAATACAGAACACCTGCTTATGCATTCTGTCACCATATCTTCAATTACAAAGGAAATGAGTTATAAAATTGTCCTCATTATATTAAAAATTGGTTCACCTGACACTTTGTATGAAAATTGTGTTCCTTTCCATTGAATGCAATAATCTTTAAATTTAATTTCTCTTCCAAGGCTGTGGGTATTTTCTTTGCACTGTTGCAGCAGTTTTCAAAACCAGAGGCTAATCTCATTAAATAACTCCTGGCCGGGCGCAGTGGCTCACACCTGTAATCCCAACACTTTGGGAGGGCGAGGTCAAGAGATTGAGACCAGCCTGGCTAACACGATGAAACCCTGCCTCTACTAAAAGTACAAAAATTATCGGAGTGTGGCGGCACGTGCCTGTAGTCCCAGCTACTCGCGAGGCTGAGGCAGAAGAATTGCTTGAACCCAGGAGGCGGAGGTTGCAGAGAGCCCTTGAACCCAGGAGGCAGAGGTTGCGGTGAGCCGAGATTGTGCCACTGCACTCCAGCCTGGCGATAGAGTGAGACTCCGTCTCAAAAAAAAAAAAAAAAAGAACTCCTTGTGATGCTTTATTGCAATATATATGGTTTTATTAATTTACAGACAAAGTTTACTGTCTGAGCTCTGGCATCAACTGGCTTGGCATTCAGGCCACATTAATATTTGTGCTGATGGTGCAGGGATGATGCTAGGGTTTGAATATTTGTGTCCCCTTCGAAATGTATGTTAAAACTTAACTCCCAATGCAATGGTATTTAGAGGTGGGGCCTTTAGGAGGTGATTAAGGCATGAGGGCAGATCTCTTGTGAGTGGAATTATCAACATTATAAAACAGGTTCCAGCGAGCTGTTCGGCCCTTTTGCTCTTCCTCTCTTTCTCCCCATGAGGACACAGTGTTCCTCCCTTTTGCCCTTTTAACCCCCCTGCAATATGTGAGAACAAAGCAAGAAGGCCCTCACTAGACACCAAATGCTAGCGTCTTGATCTTGAACATCCCAGTCTCTGGAACTGTAAGAAATAAATTTCTGTTCTTCATAATTTACCCAGTTTCACCTATTTTGCTGGAACAGCACTACTGAACTAAGACAGAAGGGTTCTGGGGACAGGTAGGCAATGTGGCCGCCACCAGTGGTCCTGCCACCACTCTCGCACAGAGTCCCCCCTCTCTCTCAGGGTCGTGGCTGTGTGGGCCACCACTGCTGCTCTGCTACTGCTGGACTGTCATCATTTTCCATCTCGGCCTGGGTCCTGCTGCGGGCTGCCAGGCCAACCACTTGGCATGCATGTACCCCTGCCCACTGTGGCGGGGGACTCAGCCTATCTCACTGCCATCGGGCATTTCCTCTGCCCCACACACTGTCCTATCTGACTTCATTAAGAAAACACAAGAGTCAGATAAAAATGATAAGATAAGCAAATTCACAGCAGCAACGGCAGAGTGTTAAAACAAGCACAGGGCCCCTTGTGAGGGTGGGCCTAAGTGACGGCACAGGCTACATTCCCATGAAGCCACCCCTGCTTGTGGGACAGGGTCAGGCATGTGATGGGGGCCCCATGCTGGACTTAACACGTCTGGGCATGCATAACTGAGTAGTAGGGTAAATCCTCTACATCAATTTTCTGTTTTTCCTATACAAAAAAGCACAAAGAAGTGTGTGCTTCACAAGGGACTGGGTTGGAAGAATAAGAAGTGCCAATTCCTAGACCCTGGCCCAGTCCTGAGGATGGGCATCTGACTGAACCCTTTGCAGAGTGAGGTTGCAAGCAGAAGCTGAAGGAGCCGTTTCTCTCAAGGGCCCTGTGAATGTGGAGAAGTCTACAGGGGATGCTTGGGGGCTCAGGTGACTGCATGGCACAGAGTCTCCCACAGCTCTGAAGAGCAGTAAGCCAGGTACTGGACCACTAAGCACTCCGGAAAGACCCAGTTGGCCTGGTCCCTCAGGGCAGCAGCTCTGGGAGGCACCACCACAGCTTTTCACTGTGGAGATCAGCAGCAGCAGGTATGGCAGCATTCTGATCTCACAGGCCTTCCTGCCTTGCATGGAGGAGCCAGGCAGGAGAGGAGCAAGACCTGTAGAAGCCTGAGTGACAGAAGACTACTCGTGAGCTGGTGTGAGTCATGCTCAGCAAAGGGGGAAGAACAGGTAAAATGGGGTTAGAATCATTTCTGGGACTCTGTTTGTAACCAAGGGTCCTAGGGAAGACTGGTTACAGATGTGATCTTGGTGTTGAGCACTGAAAGGCCTAAGATGGACCAGCTCTATGAAGGTCAGTAGTGTGAGTAAGTAGCGTGGAGATACCTTTTAACCTCGTGGGAAGAGGAGAAGAGACATTCTAACCGTAAAAGCTGCCCAGCAAAGGCATGGGCTGCTTTGAACCGGTTCCAACGCAGATTCTGGGACTCCGGGTTATGAATCATGGGGAGAAGACATAGGAAGAGGGTCGGAGTAAGGAAAGGGAATGTTTTTCAAAGTGCTGCTGGAGGGACTACTTGCATTGGCAACATTTTGACCGGAGGGTGTTGAAACGCAGACTCCTGGTCTCCACAGAAATTCTAATTCAGTGGGTCTGAATATGGCCTGGGAATTTGCATCTTTGACACACACCCCTGACATTTCTAATGTGCACTAAAGTTTGAGAACCACTCTACTAAGGTCTTTGCAGCTGTAAGACTTGATACCTCTGTATCTCAGCACTTTTCTTTGACACATGCCCCTAGCATTTCTATGTACATTGAAGTTTGAGAACCACTATACTAAGATCTTTGCAGCTATAAGACTTGATGCCTCTGTGTCTCAGCACTGTTCTCCCTGCCCTTACAATAACGATGGCAGACAGAAGCCCCGAGTCTGTAACCCACTCAGGTCCCCCATGCCTCCATATGAGATACTACAAAAATGAACAGGAGACAGAGTGAGTCTCCTACTAATATTTTTTAGCATAAATTAAATTTTATTTTCACGAAATCCTTCAGCAGTTTTTCAGAATCTGACTTTGCAATCCAAACAACCCAAGCACTAAAAGGCACAGGCACTGAAAAAGACTATCTTCTTGACAAAATTTTAGTTGGGTTCCTCTGAACCTTCTTCTCAGCTGGGCTCAACCTTCTGTGTGCTTCTTTCCTGAGTCCCTCCTACCGCTGATACACCTATTGGAATAGTCTTGCATACAGTCTTCTTTGCAGGACTGTATTCAAGTCTGAACAAGCATCAGAATAATATTTTTCTTTAACAGGCATGGTATCACGACTCAGACAGGATCAGAGTCATCATTGGATCCCCGGGCCTCTCACCCAGGACCCCAGATGCCCACCTTTGAAGCTTTCATCTTCACTCCTGACTGACTGATTGGGGCTCCATTGGTGAGCTCGACTCCTGATCCAATCCAGGCCTCCAGATGACAGTCTGTTGAAGAATGGGCAGCACAGATTATGATCCTTGAGATTCTGAGTATGCTCTCGAAGCTGGGTTAGTGTTCTAGGCTTCTCTGCTTGTAAGAACCGGGCTATAATCTCAGGCAAACAAAAGGCTGGGTTGGAATCTCAGGTTTATCCGTAAGAAACAGGCTGAGTTAGATTCCCAGGTTTTTCTGTTTTAAGACATAGAGCTGGGATTAGAGTGCCAGGCTCCATTGCTTGTGAGGTATCATGAGTAATGAACATGGGAGCTTCTCAGTTGACTGAACCTCACCCCAACTTCCTTCCGAAACCCCTACTGACTATGTGCTCCACCGTTTAGGCACTAACTCTGTCTGCTTCCCTTCTCGTTGATATGATTTTACTAAGGACAGTTTGCGACTTCCCTAAAGTGGCATCTCTAAGACCTCTCTCTTCCTTTTGCTTTCATTCCTCCTTCCATTTTTGATATGTCCTCCTTTAAACTCCCACCTCCTCCATATTTTTGTTCAGCCCTGCCAGACTTTTCCCTTCCCACTCCAGGCTCTCAGCTACCTACACTCACTGGAGCCCCGTTGGAGACTCTATGGGACTCAAGCACCTCCAAAAGCAACTACATTATCTTAAAAATGTCCTCCATAATATTGGTAAAAACTATTTTTGCTCTCACATTGGCCAGGTAGCAACTTGTTCCATTCACCAAAAACACAATTTGGATAAAAAAATTAAAGTTCAGTAAAGACGAGAGCCAGTCTTCCATATAAACCAGTGAGTTCTGTATTACTGTGTTTACCTGACTCATGGCTACAATTTTGGAATGGAAGCTATAAGGTCTCCATTTGCATCTATCTGTATTTTATATATGTATGTTAGGTATATGTGATATTTTCCTACCTCCTGATGGCATTGCCCAATTAATTTATAAAGCCCTATAAAGAAACTCTATTCTGATAGGCTTAGGGACAAATTGCTTGTTTCAATCAAATATTTATCAAGCTCTCAGAAATATAGGAATTAACGCCCAGTTTTTTTTTTTAAGTTCATGTGACTTTGGGAAGTATTTGTTAGATAAAACTGTTTTAAAATTGTTGATTCAATAAAACAGCTGTCTTCTGAGTTATCACATGTATTAAATTCATGTGGGTGGAATAAAAATTTTATAAATTAACTTTTGGACAATAGTTATGTTTTATAATGTCTGCCTAAAAATGGTTTCCAAAATCTTTTTGGTAACTTGCAACCTTAAAATTATGCTAAGTAATAGATATTCATTAAATATCTAGAGTATTTCTAAGCCAGATAAACCACTGAAAATTTATTGCTAAGCATAGGTTTAATTTTATGTACTTTTGGCTTCTTATTTTTATATGGTATAGAGAGGCTAAATATATTTAGGTCTGTTAATAAACATTCTTTTGCCACATTAAAACAATTGTACCATAAGGAAGTACATACCTATAAAAATTGTGAGATGGTATATTCATAAAATTTGCTGATCTGCTATAGAATGCTGGTACATGGTGGACAACTCACGATTGTCTATAACATAGTTTTTTCTGTTACCAAAAAAAGAGGTTACTTATGGGTAAAAATTTTAACCAACATGTGTAAATAAAACTACTAGAACTAATAAAGGTAAAGGGAAATGACTTGCAAGCACAATTTGCAAAGTAGGAAGAAAATGTTTACAGGAAAAATAAAAATAACTGTCTTAAAGTGAAATGACTGGCTGTTCCAGAATGAGAAAGAGGAAAACATAGAACAAAATGAAACAGATATAAAAAATTGTAAAAGGAATATTGGGTCAGAGCAATTAGTCAAGACAAACAAACAAAGGGCATCCAAATCGGAAAGAAAGAAGTCAAATTAGTCTTGTTTGCAGATGACGTAACCTTAGACCTAGAAAAATTGAAAGACTCCACTAAAACACTGATAAAACTAATAAACAAATTCAGTAAAGTTTCAGGATACAAAATCAACATACAAACTGAATACAGTGGCTCACATCTGTAATTCCAGTACTTTGAGAGGCCAAGGTGGGTGAATTGCTTGAGCCCAGGAGTTTGATACCAGCCTGGGCAATATAGCAAAACCAAATCTCTACAAAAATATTTAAAAATTAACCTTGTGTGGTGGCATGTACCTAAAGTCCTGCCTACTTAAGAGGCTGAGTTTGGGAGAGTTGCTTGAGCCCAGGAGATCGAGACTGCAGTGAGCCATGACTGTGCCACTACACTCTAGCCTGGGTGACAGAACGAGACCGTGTCTCAAAAACAAACAAACAACAAACAAACAAAAATGCGAACACAAAAATCAGTAGCATTTATATACCCAATAACGAACAATTTGAAAAAGAACTCAAGAAAGCCATCCCATTTACAGTAGTTACAAAAAATATAAAATATCTAGGAATCCATTTAACAAAAAAATCTATATAAGGAAACCTATAAAACTCTGATGAAAGAAATGGAAGAAGACACCAAAAAAGAAAGATATTTTACATTCATGGATTAGAAAAATTAATATTGTTAGAATGACAATACTCAAAGCAATTTATAGATTCAATGCAATCCCTATCAAAATACCAATGTTATATACCTACTACGTGCCCACAAAAATGTTTTAAATTTTTTTAAAAAATAAAATAAAATGACATTCTTCACAGAAATAGAAAAAACAATCCTAAAATTTATATGAAACTACAGAAGACCTCAAATAGCCAAAGCAGTTCTGAGCAAAAAGAACAAAGCTGGTGGTGTCACAGTACCTGGCATCAAAATTTACTACAAAGCCACAGTAACCAAAACAGCATGGTACTGGCATAAAAACAGACATGCACACCAATGGAACAGAATAGAGAACCCTGATATAAATCCACACATTTAAAACCAAGTCATCTTTGACAAAGGCACCAAGAATATACAATAATGAAACGACAGTCTTTTCAACAAATGGTACTGGGAAAACAGGATAATTATATGCAGAAACATGACCATAAACTCCTATCTCTCACCACATGAGCAAATCAAAATGAATTAAAGACTTAAATCTAAGACCTGAAACTATGAAACTGCTAGAAGAAAACACAGGGAAAATGCTCCAGGACATTGGTCAGGGCAGAGATTTCCTGTGTAAGACCGCAAAAGCAAAGGGAACTAAAACAAAAATAGGCAACTGCGATTCTATCAAGCTAATAAGCTTCTGCACAACAAAGGAAACAATCAACAAAGCGAAAGGAACACACAAAACGGGAGAAAATATTTGCAAACTATCCACGTGCAAGGGATTAGTAACCAGAATATATAAGGAGCTCAAACAACTCAATAGCGAAAAACAAAATATCTGATTAAAGAATGGGCAAAAGATCTGAACAAACTTTTTTTGGGGTGAGACAGAGTTGTGCTCTGTTGCCTAAGCTGGAGTGCAGTGGTATGATCATTGCTTTGCAATGAACAGACATTTTTCAAAAGAAGATATACAAGTAGCCAACAGCTATATGAAAATAAATGCTCAATTCAACATCACTAATCATCAGAGAAATGCTAATAAAAATAACAATGAGATATCATCTCACTCCACTCAAAATGGCTTGTATCAAAAAGACAGGCAATTAACAGATGCCAGTGAGGATATTATGAGGAGATGCTCGTAATTCCATGGAAAATGGAAACCCTCATACGTTGTTAGTAGGAATACAAATTCCTAGTATAACCACAATGGAGAACAGTATAAAGGCTCCTAAATAAAACTAAAAATAGAATTACTATATGATCCAGCCATCCCACTATCGAGTATATGACCAAAAACAAGGGAATCAGTATGTCCAAGAGATATATGTGTACTCTCATGTTTATGGCAGCACTATTCACAATAGCCAGAATATGTAATCAGTCACAGTGTCCATCAGTGGATGAATGGACAAAGAAAATGTGGTATATATACATAGTGGAATATTATTCAACCATAAAAAAGAATAAGATCCTGTCATTTGCAGCAACACAGATGGAACTATAAGCCATTATATTAGGTGAAATAAGCCAAGCACAGAAAGATAAATATTTCATGTTCTCATTCATATGTAGGAGCTGAAAACATGTATTTCATGAAGATAGAGAGTAGACCGGTGGTTATCAGAGGCTGGGAAGGGGAGGGGGAAGGAGGAGGTGAAAGGCAAAAAAATTATATATATATATATATATATATATATATATATATATTAAAACATATATATAAATGTACTTATTACCACTGAACTGTACATTTAAGATGGTAAATATAGCAACTTTTATATGTATATTTTACCTCAATAAAAGTAAATTTTAGAAAGGGATATTGGAAAAGAAATCTTATCTTGTGCAATCAAAACTGGATAAGAGTAAACAGATGTATAAAGTTTTTAAAAAATTGGCTTCAGTAAAAGAGCTAAGCTTTTTTTTTTTTTTTTAACAATTGTGTTTCTACGTATATTTACTTTTGAATTCTTTTACTATCGCTTTGGTTAAATTGGTAACTAAGTATTGTTTCACAGTGGCCTAGAGTTCTGTTTAGTTAACTATTCAAATCTCTTGATATTTTTGACAATTTGGCCTTCCCAAAATAAAATCCTAAATGGAATCTTGATCTCGAACTGACCTTGAGATTTCTCAGGAGACCCCTGCAAAATCTCAAAGAATTTGTTCTTTCACTTTCTAAAAACAGAAAAGTTAAAAAATAATTAGGTTTATTTGGTATATTGAATTGCATGAAAAGCATTGTTATATAAAGAGATGCTTAACCTTCCCTGTGTTATATTTGTGTGGGTCAATGTTATTAGTATAAATATTTCAGAAATTGTATGAAGTTCATAGAAATCTGTCATTGTCCTTGTTGTTCAGATTTGGAACTGCACAACAGTTCAGTTGTCCTTACTGGAAAACTGTTATCAATCATAATTCCATCATTTTAATATTTAAAATGTTGCATGCCACAGAGACAACTGAATTTCCTTGTTATTTGCATATTTTTTATTATGAACTCTCATCAGATCTTTAGCCACGGTCATTTTAAGCCTTTTGTCATTCACAGATAATTTTTGTTTTACTCTGATTCTTCTCTGAAAGCATTTGCAACCAGCTACAGGCCAGCATGCTTCATTTTCAGCAATAAGGAATTGTCTCAGAGACCCATGGAAAGGACTATGTCAAGTACTCTGGGCTACAGGATTCTGATAGCATTGCTCACATAACTTTAAGACCATAGCACTGGACTAAGTAAGAACTTCCAGAACTCTAGTGGAGAAGCTTATGGGTTCATAAAACTGCTAATCTAAGTGCTATGGACTGATGTTTGTATCATATCCAAAGTTCATACGTTGAAGTCCTAATCCCCAGCGCGGCTGTATTTGGAGATGGGGCCTCTAAGAAAGTAATTCAGGTTAAATGAGTCATAGGATGGGGCCCTGATCAAGTAAGATTAGTGTTCTTATAAAAAGAAACACTAGAGAGTTCATGCTTGCTCGCTCTCTCTCTCTCTCCACATTTACACAAAGAAGAGGTCATGTGAGCACACAGTGGGCTTGGCCATCTGCAGCCCAAGGGGAGAGTCCTCATCAGATTCCAATCGTGTTGACACCATGATCTTGGATTTTCAGTCTCCGAACTGTGAGAAGTTTCCCTTGCTTATACTGCCCAGTCTATGGCATGCTGTCACGGCAGCCTGAGCAGACCAATACAACTAAGATCAAGCAGAACAAGAATTAATTACATGAAACAGAACAAACTGAAGAAGAATAGTTATGGCTTTTGTTTGAAATACTGTTGCTGGATTTAAGGAAGCCCTTTCTCTTTCCTCTGAAGCTGTCTGTAACTCATTAACAGAGTATGCTTTTGTAAACAGAATGAAACATTTCCTTTTTATTCCTGCCTAGACTTTCCAGAATTTGGAAAGTCATATTGAGTATTCTTATTTTCATGGTAATATAATTATTTGCAGAGATGCAGTCAGAGTCTGCTCTCCTTGAACAGTTCAGAGGCTCCTCAGAAAACTCAAAATAGAGCTACTATATGATCCAGCAATCCTACTGCTGGGTATATACCCAAAAGGAAGGAAATCAGTCTATCAAAGAGATACCTGCACCCCCGTGTTTGTTGCAGCACTATTCACAATAGCCAAAATTTAGAAGCAACCTAAGTATCCATTAACAGATGAATGGATACAGGAACTGTGGTACATATACACAATGGAGTATTATTTATCCATTAAAAAGAATGAGACCCAGTCATTTGCAACAACATAGATGGAACAAGAGCTCATTATCATAAGTGAAATATGCCAGGCACGGAAAGACAAATGTCACATGTTCTTACTTATTTGTAGAATCTGAAAATCAAAACAGGCTGGGCACAGTGGCTCACGCCTGTAATCCCAGCACTTTGGGAGGCTGATGCAGGCAGATCAGTTGAGTTCAGGAGTTCAAGACCAGCCTGATCAACATGGTGAAATCCCGTCTCTACTAAAATACAAAAATTAGCCAAGCTTGAGAGCGGGCATCTGTAATCTCAGCTACTTAGGAGGCTGAGGCAGGAGAATCACTTCTACCCAGGAGGCAGAGGTTGCGGTTAGCCAAGATCATGCCACTGCACTCCAACCTGGGCAACAAAGTGAGACTCCCTCTCAAAAAATAAATAAATAAATAAATAAATAATAAAAACAATTGAACACATGAAGATAGTACAAGGATGGTTATCAGAGGCTGGGGAGGGTAGCAGGAGAATGATGGGGGGAGGTGGGATGGTTAATGGGTGAAAAAAAAAAGAATGAATGAATACCTAGTATTTGACAGCACAACAGGGTGACTATAGGCAATAATAATTTGATTATACATTTAAAAATAACTAAAAGAGCATAACTGGATTGTCTGTAACACAAAGGATAAATGCTTGAGAGGATGGATACTCCATTTTATATGATGTGATTATTATGCATTTCATGCCTGTATCAAAACATCTCATGTACCCCCATAAATATAGATATATATACACACAGTATGAACCCATGAAATAAAAATAAAAAGAATATGTTCTCTTATTGGACACATTGGTTATAACAAAGGCTTTGACTATAATGTTAGATTTGAAAATGATACATAGATTCAGATACGGCCAGACAGTTTTAAGAAATCAAGGCTGACTATGTGGCGCCTACAAAAACCCTCTTAGGAAAACCTGACTTGGGCCGGGCACAGTGGCTCATGCCTATGATCCCAGCACTTTGGGAGGCCAAGGCAGGCAGATAACCTGAGGTCAGAAGTTTGAGACCACCCTGACCAACATGATGAAACCCTGTCTCTACCAAAAATACAAAATTAGTTGGGCGTGGTGGTGCATGGCTGAAATTCCCAGCTACTTGGGAGGCTGAGGCAGGAGAATTGCTTGAACCCGGGAGGTGGAGGTTGCAGTGAGCCGAGATCGTGCTATTGCACTCCAGCCTGGGCAACAAGAGCAAAACTCCAGAAGGAAGGAAGGAAGGGAGGAAGGAAGGAAGGAAGGAAGGAAGGAAGGAAGGAAGGAAGGAAGGAAGGAAAGAGAGAGACAGAAAGAAAGAAAGAGACAGAAAGAAAGAAAGAGACAGAAAGAAAGAAAGAAAGAAAGAAAGAAAGAAAGAAAGAAACAGAAAGAGAGAAAGAAAGAAAGAGAAAGAAAGAAAGAAGGAAGGAGAGAAAGAAAGAAAGAAAGAAGGAAAGAAAGAAAGAAAAGAAAGAAAGAAAGAAGAAAGAGAAAGAAAGAGAGGGAGAAAGGAAGGAGGGCGGGGGGAGGGAGGGAGGAAGGAAGGAAAGAAGGAAGGCAGGAAGGAAGGAAGGCAGGAAGGAAGGAAGGAAGGAAGGAAGGAAGGAAGGAAGGAAAGAAGGAAGGAAAGAAGGGAGGGAGGGAGGGAGGGAGACTTGTCTTGGTACCTGGCTTACAGTGTTTGCAGCCATAGAGGTGAGAAAGGAAGGCCACTTGCCAGCAGACCCAGGAAATTTTGGGGACCTCAAGGAGAGGAATTAATCCAAATCTATAGGTATTGCCAGTAAAATCTGGTGGGGAGTTCCTGGCTTGGCTGTCTGGTCTTGAGAAGCATTTTAAAAGTCTTATCTGAGATTCGTCATAGAGATGTCCAACAAAGAAAACTTCAAAAGGTCTATGTGATCAGTTACCATTCTTACTGCACTTATCTAAATAATCAGGCCAAATCTAATAAGATTTGACTTATTTCTCAAGTAAGAATAATCTTAGTGTGGTTATCTTTAATCAGAAATGGAGCTGATCATAGAGAACATTTTGCGTTTCAGTGAAAAAATAGCACAACCTTGTGGGTTATCAGATTCTGGTCCTGTTTATTGCCTTGAAGGTTTTGTTATCCACCTGTAACTGGATTCTGCTGTCAGGTATGTTTTACACTCTTTCATCCACATCTTTCACCATCTACACTGAGAAATAACCATGACTGTGACCCTCATGTCTATTCCATCACCAAAGACATTCACACTGCAAACAAGGAAACCCGTCAGCTTGCCAGTGCCGTCCTCGCTCCACCATCTAAAGATGTCTCGAGTCCAACATGTAGCAATCTTGGCTGCCCTCTGGACTCAGAAACTGGGTTTATCGTCTGCTCCAACCACTCATCTTTGTACTGCTTTTTATTTTCATAGAAATTTCACTCTTTAGATATTCTCTCCTATCAAATCTCTACACATGCTTCAGATAGTCCTTAATGAATAAAGGCAACTGAACAAGGAACAGATTTATATTTTTCAGAGGGAAGAAAGATGTCCTTTCCTTGCACAAGAGGAAGGATGGACAAAAACTCTCAAAACTCTCTCCTTATTCAGACCTCAGTGAAGTGTCTCTGAGCCCTCTTCTCAACTAGGCCTCAACCTTGGGCCTCAGTTTCTGCAAGAATCATGGTAAAGTGGTTTAGCGACCATCCGCCACTCTTTTTTCTGGACCCAACAAGTCAGGCTAGAGGGGCACCCTTTGCCACTGGCCTCTGGAGATGCCAGGGCAGCAGGTCATTGGAATGAGAGGTAGCCCAGCTCGTTAAAACCTGAGTTTCCCTTGAGATTCCATCCCCTGCAGGAGGACCCAGAATAGGGTGGATAAAATCAGATTAACACAGATTACAGGGCTGTGCCTCCTTTGTGGAATTAAATACTTTCTCCAGATCTGTCGCTCTCATTTGTGGGGTGAGGAGGAAAAGCCATAGGGAGCCCTAGGACTCCTCTTTTCCCAGACTTCGTACTAACTGGTTGTATGACCTACAGGCAGGCCCTTTAGGCACAGAGGTTTGGGACATATGATCTCTTAGATTCCTCCAAATCGTTCTTCCTGGGCCTTTGTCTCCCCACTCCTGCCCTCCTCGCCAGCCTCATCAAAACTTTGTACCATTTGTTGTTCCTCAAACTCATTCCCAGTGGTTCTCTCACCTACTGCTCCAGCTGGGCTCTTGCATGGTGTGAAACCTTTTATAAGGTGCAAAGTTTCTGTAGTCAACCAGTTGGCAGGAGGGAGGCAGTTATTACATTTGTTTCCTCCTTCTCCTGCACTTTGCTCAAAAAGCCTCTTTTAAATTTTTTTTTTTCTTCCCAGTTTTTCAGATTTTACTTAAAATTTGTTTGATTGTGGCCAGGCACAGTGGCTCACGCCTGTAATCCCAGCACTTTGGGAGGCCGAGGCGGGTGGATCACTTGAGGTCAGGAATTTAAGACTAGCCTGGCCAACATGGTGAAATCCCGTCTCTACTAAAAATCCAAAAATTAGCTGGGGCATGGTGGTGGGGGCCTGTAGTCCCAGCTACTTGGGAGGCTGAGGCAGGAGAATCGCTTGAACCTGGGAGGCGGAGGTTGCAGTGGGCCAAGATGGCGCCACTGTACTCTGCCCTGGGTGACAGAGTGAGAGTTCGTCTCAAAAAAAAAAAAAAAAAAAAAAAAAATTGTTGGATTGCTTTTCCCTGGAATGGCTCTGATTGCTTCCCTCTTTGGTGTGTGAGGAGGCACCTCTTCCGCAACATCTCCAAGGTGCCTGGCTCCTTCCCTTCTCTCTCCCCACTCCTTCCTCCCTGCCAGGCTTGACTCACATTCATAACCTCCCTTCCCTCTGTGGCTACCTTGTGAAGCGGGTATGAAGAGCCATATGTCAGCTATGGACATACCGAAGGAGACTCAGAGTGGCTGGCACATGCCCAGGGTTCTGTTGCCTATGGTGGGATGTGGCTTATAGTGGGGTCTGTTTCTAAAGCCTGTGCCCTGAAGCCTTGAGGCACCCCCTGTGGAGGAAGCACTAGAAGGCTGGTTCCCTCAAGGCTGGAACCTTTGTCTGATTAATTCAGTGCCCAGTCCCGAGCACCTAGGGAGATGCCTGGCATGTGGTAAACACTCAGTAAATATTTGCTGAATGAGTGAGTGAAAAGCGAAGGTCAAGGCCAGCGGTTCTCAGTCCAGGATGCACATTAGAATTAGTTGGGGAGCTCTAAAAAACTGTGAATGCCTAGGCCTTTTGCCTGGAGATTCTGATTTAACTGATCTGGGTTGAGACCCAGGAATCAATCGTTTTTTAAAGTTTCCCAGGTGATTCCAATGCACACCCCAGAGCAGTATTTTTCAACCATAGGCATGAACCAATGAGACACATTGTTACCACCCACCCAGGACCCTCCCCTCCCCAATTCCTTTCCTTCTTACCCACAGCCTTAAGCAGCTCTCTCCCAAGAGTGTCCTGAGGCTGCATGGCAGTGGGCCCCTGGGCCTGGTCCCCCAAACCATTTGTTCTTCCTAAGTCTCTGGGCCTGTGATGGGAGGCGCTGTCCTCCCCTTTCTTCCTATCCTTCACTCCTGTTATCCACAGAAGAGATTTTGAATTGGAAGCTTTCTAAGCCATAGCATAATTTTAACTGGGAAATATGCAGGAACTGGATTACAGCCTTGGTTACTAGTGAAGAAGGCAAATTGGAAGCTTCCTAGGCTGTAGCATACTTTTAACTAGGAAATACATAGGAACTGGATTTATAGCCTTGGTTACTAATGAAGAAGGCAAATTCTAAAAGGCATTAAAGTCTTTCAATCCCAAGCTATGAAGCAACTGATTAAGAACTGGCTGTGTTCTAGATACTGTATATGCCTAAAAATGTCCAGAGCTTGCCTTCAAACCATGACAGGTTTTGTGAGATATTTTAGAAGTTTTTCTGAGGACATTCCAGGGAAATAGTCTGACCTTGATGTCAGAAGACAAATCACACCAGGAATTACAATGAGGCATTGCCCTTCTGTTTAGAGAAGACCAAAGGGTGATTTTTAATTCAAAGATTTTCCCATGCCACGTAAGACAGCACTTTATTACCCACCATGCTGAACTGATTCCTAATTGTCCCCATGTCTGCATCTTGTGTCTGCAATTTTAAAGCCTTTGAGGGTAAGGTTGTTAAAGTCTATCCATGCACAGCTTTTGGTTGAGAGAAACTGAAGATTTACCTTAAAAATAAGTTGGCAAGTTTCTGTAGGTGGCAAGGAGATTTCTAGAAGAAAGGAATCGAGACTCTACTTCCTTTCTTTTGGGAGGCTCAGTGTTTCAGAACTCATATAATGGGTTTCAGTTTTAAAAAGCTGATTGACTACAGTTGTTCGTTTCTCTGCCCTACCAAAACCTTGCCAAGATGATAGTAAAGAATAAAAATGGGCACAAGGACAAGGAGAACAGGAGGGCAACAGCAGACAAGACATTTAGATGAGTTTTCAGAGGACAAATAGCAAACGAAGAAGTGGTTGCTGACTCAGCGGACAGGAGCAAAGTATAACTTAAGGGTCTGTTATAAAAAAATTGGCATGAAGAGGAACCCAGAGAAATACTGAGAGGCTTGGGATTTGGAGGCTCTGCTGAGAAAAGGGATGAGGCGTTGGTCTGAAAACAAGAGTCACTGGTTGAAGGTCTGCATAGAGTGTGTTGGAATCCTAGGTCCCCTCTTCATCCCACAAAGCCAGGAAGCTGATATTTGAGTTTGTCCCTGTGAAAATGATGGCTCAGGATTTGAAAACCCTAAAGAAAAGCCAATCAGCTGACAGCTCTATACACACACTGCAGAGCTTCCTACAAGACTTTTAGTGCCTCACTCTTAAAATGAATAGATAGCCAAGGATACGACATACGAGGAAAGCTTCCAACTTAGGAGAGACAAAATATCCAGAAAAGAAAAAGGAATGTGGGGGAAACAGACAGTATAGGGAACATTAGAAATGATATTGTGGCCAGGAGTGGTGGCTCATGCCTGTAATCCCAGCACTTTGGGAGGCCGAGGTGGGCAGATCACAAGGTCAGGAGTTCAAGAGCAGCCTGGCCAATATAGTGAAACGCTGTCTCTATTACAAATACAAAAAAATTAGCCAGGTGTGGCGGCACGCGCCTGTAGTCCCAGCTACTAGGGAGGCTGAGGCAGGAGAATCACTTGAACCCGGAAGGCAGAGGTTGAGGTTACAGTGAGTTGAGATCATGCCACTGTAGTCCAGTCTGGGCAACAGAGTGAGACTCTGTCTCAAGAAAGAAAAAAAGGAAAAAAAGAAATGATATTGCATCATAAAACAAGAACATGATGCTATGAGAAAGAACTTTAAACCAGAAACAGTCTCTGGGGAAAAAATACATCAAAGTGATGTGGTTAAGCCTATAGAAAATTCAGTAGATTGGAATAAGTTAGGGATGATGGAGCATTTGGGGGGAAAATAACACTGCAGAAAAGCATGCAAATGTGAAACAAATTATAAGCCCTGGAAAAACTAAGGGCCATATAAGAATTAAAGCATAATATAGCCCACTTCTTGATTCAACCATGAAAAATATTTGTATAGCCAGAATGAAATATGGCTGTCAATTTAACCAAACATTGTGAAATAACTACATTTGGAAGATGCAAGAGACAAAATGAGAAGGAGCATTAGTATATGAAAACTAAGTCCTCATCTACCATGGTGGAAGGTTAGTAGAAAATGGCTAAAAATGATAGGTTAAACATTAGGAAAAAAAATAGAAGCAAATACTAGAAGAGCTGGCTAAAAGTTTTGTGGATAGTTGCCCTAGGCAACAGAACTGGAGAATGGGGTGGTGGAAGGCGTGGGTAAAGGCCTTGGGGTTTTCAATATGGGCCCTGTAGCACCATTTGACTTTCAAGTTATGAACATCTGCTACTTGGACTAAAAATTAATTATTGACCAAAGGTACATTGCTAAGGATTGAGACAGGTTGCTTGAAATCAATGAGTAACAATAAAAGATTCCATAGGCTTCCTATGGCACACAGTAAGAACTCAAAAAGTATCAACAACTATTATTGTCATATAACAATCAGTGGAGAAGCCAGCAGACTTTGCAAGATCATTGCCCGTCCATGACTGACCTTTGTCTATAACTGGCAGGGATTTCTGGTGTGTCAGCTGCAATATTTAGATCTGGTTGGAGAGCTGCAATATTACTGAGGCTCAAAGTCAAGAGAGACCCCGAACTTGGGGAAAATAACTTTGTGGCGAAGAACCTTAGCCAAGTGATCTAAGGTTAGTGACCCCAGTGATATCATGTGGCAATCTTCTGAAAGTTCAAAATTATTCCAAATTAAAAACTGAAAAAAGGTAATAGGGAAAGAAAAGGTAAAAGCTTTAAACAGGCAATTGACAGAAATACAAAGTGGCCAATAACTATATAAAAATATGCCCAGCACCCCCAACAATCAGAGAAATGCAGCACTTAAAAATTATGAGGTATCACTTTAGCCCCACCAGAATGGCAAAAAGTTGAAGAGAATGAAAACAGTTACTAGTTAGGGGAATAGTGGGGTGAGGTTCCCCCAAATATCATCTTTCTTTATAAGTAGAAATGTTATAGTGCCCCTTTTAGAGATCAACTTTGTTCTACCTTTTAAAATGAAAAAATTGACATACTCTTCCCTTCATGAGTCCCTCTCCTTGGGATCTATCTGATAGGAGCAAGAGTCCATGGGCGTTTAATGACCTCAGATTCAATATTACTCATGGCACCCTGGTTCCAAGTAGCCACTCAAATCCCCAATTAAAATCCAAACAAAAGGAAAACAAACAAAGAAACAAAAACCAGAAAACCACTGGAGACTAAGGTAATTAAAGAGTTAGATCTGTTTCAGAAGAGTTGAAGAAATTTCTAGAATATATTTCTTCTTAATTCTCCCTGCCTCCCTGGTTTCTAGACAAGGTGGTTCTACACCAGGTGGTTTTCAGGGGTTACCTGAAATGGGAAGAAGAGTTGGTGCAGATAAAGAGGCACGCAGAAGGGAAGCAGGAAAGTAAGATAGCAAAAGACTGCATGTTTAAAAATACCTCCCAAAATAAAAACAATCTCATTTATGTTAAATACGTGTATGTATAAAACTTATGTATATACAAAATATTGTCAACAAGTGGCTGATGGGATCATCTCGGGGTGGTGGGATTTTAAATGGTTTTTATTTTAATTAATTAATTATTTCATAAAATACAGCTCCTGTAGGAAGGTGAACTTTTAAGTTATTTCCTACACTTTTATACTGTTTAAATTATTCCAAAGAGCAAGTGTTAATTATATAAACTGAAACAGCAATAAAGCTGTTTACACAGTGAAAGGAAAAAAAGACTTATCAAGGATCCCTTATCCGTGCACCCACCTGGTGATTTCTTTAAAACAAAATTGTAACCAGCCATGTCCTGGAGCAGACACGGTTCTTTATTTTACTATGTGATAAAGGAGGTAGCGTTTCTTTTGTAAATTCAAGCTCTTCCTCTGAGGAGGGTTCCTTGACATTCTGAGAACTGTTAAATACGTGTACATGCCTCGTTGCTAAACCTGAAATCATTTAACAGATTTGCTTATTGTCTGCTCCATTAATTGTGCTATTCTCCCATTGCAGACCAGTAAGCCAGGGCTGAGGGGATCTAAAGCTCCTCCCAGCATCACACAACTGAGACCTCTCCCAGACACATCCCCTGGGAGCTAGTAGATAGACTGGAATAAAAATTCTGAGCCTTCTCAGTCTCCCAAGCCAATCTTTTCATCTTGCTATAGCATAAGCTTCCATGCAAAGCCACCCTCTCCCTCCACTGTTCTCTGGAGCAGAGCAGGTCTACAGGGTCAGGTTGCTGGCTTAGGCCCCTCCGTGAATGCCCCTTGATTAGAGAACCACTATTATTCTCCTCCTCATAGTCCATGGAAAATAAATACAGGAAAGTCAGCAAACTTTCAAGAATGATGATGCTGGCTGTTTTCAGGTCCCAGTCATCCCTGCAGCCTGGCCGTGCCTTCTGTAAGCCTGTTTCATCATAAGCTCTCGGCCAGCAAAACTCTTGCAATAGAAAACCATCTGGAGAAGAGCCAGGCAAAGGCCTTGACATCGGTGTTCTGGGCGCTGGGAGTGATCATGCAGAGACCAGAGCAGCGGCAAAACAGAGACCATTTTCTCCAGCCTACCTATAGCTGCTGCCCTCGGGGCTTGCTCTCATACCCAATTTTTAAAAGCAGGCTCTTAGAATAATAAAACCAGAGAATCCTCGAAAACAGAACCATTGACTCTTAGAATCATAAGTTATGGAGAGAAGAACTAGGAAATTCTAGAATCTTGGCATTGGAAGTTACCTCCCAGGTCAATGGGTCCTGTCTCCCCACCTAAGCAACAGGTATTTCTTCTGAGGAAACTGGGTGCGGTGACGATGTGGCCACAACACCTTGTAGATGTGGGAAGATGTCCAAGGTGGCCACAGTAAGAATCCTTTTATATGTGGTCTCTACCTTGAAACAGTGCATGAGGCAAGAAAATGTCCATGCTTGTCATGACAAAAACTACGACTCCCTGGAAGTCTCTCGTACTCTTGAACTCTCTTAAAACTTTATCGTCCCTTGAAGAAGCTTTCAGGAGAAGGAGGAGGCCCTGGAAACTCTTGACAATGCCCTCAGCACTGCTTCCAAGGAGCTCCAGTTTTACAGACAGACCATCCCTAAGAGAAACAAGAGAAAATGGGGAATTCTGACTTCTCTCTACTTCAGAACTATGGACTATTTTAGTTGGCATTTTTGCCCCCATCCAACTTTTTTTTGGCTTTGCTATCTAAAACAAATAAATAAAAACAGCTGATGCTGTGAACTGTAAAGAATCTGAGCTAATTTGGTTCTCCCCTTTCTCCCATCCATTGCAGACTACGGCCATGGCGCGTGAGCATTAGAAAACAACTTGTCGCCCACTCAACTCTTTCTCATTCTTAAAGGAAAATATTTATATTATGCCACAGAAAGGGTTTCCATGGCAGTGATGACTGTAACACTGTTGCCTTAGTAACCACTTGAGTCCATCTTGAATGATCTGAATCCCCTTCACAGACAAATAAGGAAAATCTGTCAAAAGTGCCATTCCGCTGGTGGGAAGTCCTGGAAGACAGTTTTCTCGCGCCCTCATTCTCCCTCCAGGTCCATCCCCCCAGCCCCCCAGTACATATCCCCTAACACTCACTAGGGAACTTTCCATATTTGCTGCTCTTTAAAGAGCTTGCCCTTGCCCTTCTCCTAGTGATTAGACCCTAATCCACCATGGAGACGCTGCCGGGAGCTCTGCAAAGGGTTAAGGACTGGCGGGCAGAGCCATGCCAAAGACAACAGGAGACAGAATAAATACACAGATCATCCTTTTTATAGAGCCTTGCTCTTGCCCCTGGAGACTGGGTGCTCTTTTTTCTCTGTCAGTCCAGAGCAACTCTGAGGGGAGAATTTTATAGGAAAGACTAGTCTTCCTTGAGGTGCAGCTCTCAGTCACAACAGGTGGGCAGGTTGCCTCTTGGGCCTCAGTTTCCTCATCTGTAGGATAATGGGGTTGAGTGGAGGGTCCTTCTGGCTCTTACACTCTAGGAATTTGGGGGAATCGAGAATGTATCATCTGGCTGGGCGCGGTGGCTCACGCCTGTAATTCCAGCACTTTGGGAGGCCGAGGTGGGTGGATCACTTGAGGTCAGGAATTCCAGACTAGCATGGCCAATATGGTGAAACCCTGTCTCTACTAAAAATACAAAAATTAGCAAGGCATGGTGGTGGGCACCTATAATCCCAGCTATGTGGGTGGCTAAGGCAAGAGGATCGCTTGAACCCAGGAGGCAGAGGTTGAGAGACTGCAGTGAGCTGAGATTGAGCCACCACACTCCAGCCTGTGCGACAGAGAGAGACTCTGTCTCGAAAAGAAAAGAAAAGAATGTATCATCTTCTTTCTCCCAAAGTCATCAGATTTCTTGAAGCATGCCTACAGAGAACTCAGATAGGACATCAGGACAAGTGACATCCTGGAGTGACAGGGAGCACACCAGCATTCACAGGGAGGTGCGTCTTCCCCCATCACACACGTGGGCACAGGGGAAAGGCACCATCCACCTCAGCGGCAGCAGCGCTAACAGGACCATAGGCACACACTGCAGACCAGGCCACTCCAACTCAACGTCTTTCACTGGAGAAGGTGCCCCCGCAGGCTGATTAAATCAATAAATGAGCCCTCTCAGGGAAGCAGCGACTTTTCTCCCAGAGGAAATGTTTTCAGTGCAATTTATATCCATCTCTGGAGTTTTCTTTGCCTCTTTCCTTATTGAAAAACAGCTTGAAAAGCTAGAAATGCTGACCTGTTTTCTTTCATTCATCTTCCTGCTTCTTACTGACAGGGAGAAAGCTGTTTCAAGAGAGAGAAGAGAGCAATTTAAATCATTTTTATAATTTTACTAGCCAGCAAGAAAATCACTTTACTGGTTTTGTATGGAGACTAGGAGACATGGAACAAAACATGGGTGGAGGGGCGGGGAGAAAAGAAAAAGGAGAAGTTGATGCCGCTTTAGGAGGAAGCTGAAATACCTCTTCACCAAACCCCTTCTTGGAAAGTGTAATATCTACAAAAGCCACTTCAGACCTTTTCAGACTTCTGACCTAACTGAGGCAGGATGGCGTGCAGCAGTTAAGAGACTGGGCTTTGGAGTCATACCAAAGTGGGAATGCACTTTGCTCCCACATCCCCTCTTGCCTGCTGGTCACAGTTGATTAGAGTAGGCAGGAGTAGATCCCTGACCTTAAGACAAACTAATCACGGCCTGACCTGATCTAACCCAAAAGGATTGGCTAGGGCAGCTGGTTTTCTTTCCTTAGGAGCCTGAATAGGAAGTCAAGAAAGAATTCAGCCTGGCGCGGTGGCTCACGCCTGTAATCCCAGCACTTTGGGAGGCTGAGTGGGTGGATCACCTGAGCTCAGAGGTTCAAGACCAGCCTGGGCAACATGGTGAAACCCTGTCTCTACAAAAAATACAAAAAATTGGCTAAGTATGGTGGTGCGTGCCCAAGTCCCAGCTACTTGGGAGGCTGAGGTGGGAGTATTCCTTAAGCACATGAGGTCAAAGCTGCAGTGAGCCAAGGTCATGCCACTGCACTCCAGCCTGGCTGACAATGTGAAACCCTGTCTAAACAAAACAAAACAAAAATAAAGAGAGGGAATTCCCCAGTCAGTGGAGGACAAGTCAGGTCAATAGTGAAAGAACTGAAAAGGCAACATTGGTAGTCATGGAATAAGACTCATCTCATCCAGACCATATCGTGTTCTGCATTTTTGTGAATCTGTTACCAATCTTTAGACTTTGGGATATTTTGCATAAAAACCCAGCTCTTTGGCTTCTCTTAAAAAGCCAGAAGCTCTGTAACATGGGGTCAGCATGTCCTGGCTGCAGTCAGCTGGAGCTAGGGCCTGCAGCTGCTCGCTTTTCCTGGGCCATATGTTCTCCCATCCACCAGCCTCCACCCTGCCTTGTTATGCTCACACTTAGCTTACCTGCCTGCCACATGTAGGCACTGGTGCATGCCTGTGTAGGTATTGGTGTGTGCAACACCTAAATTAGAGGGAAGGTCCCTAGCAACTGCTTCCTGGAAACTGAAATTGCCTTGAATACAGAGCTGGAATTACTGAGGCAAACTTTAATATAGTTTCTGGTCCCAGATTTCCCAGAGGCTCCCCTTAATCTTCTATGTGGAGGCTTACAATAAATCCTCTCTACCAAGCTAGCTTGAATGGGTCTTTATCCCTTGCAATAGAACAAGCCCCACGTATACAGGGGTAATTATTAAATTACCTCCCCTTCTCTTCCCAGCTCTCTCAGAGGCTGCAGTTTGTACAATGGGCTGCTGTCTGAGAAGAATTCTAGGGGAGACTGGCTGACAATTGAGTGATGCAGTCCTGAGGATTAGCTGGGCACCAGGAACCAAGGTCAGGCTCACTTTGCCAGGGGAGATACAGGAATGAGAGCTGACTCACGGGCCAACAGCTTGTGAAAAATACCAACGTAACTCCATAGGTACCTACCCGGGATTTTCTGGAGCCAGATGTAGGCAAGGCATAGATTGGTCCTCTGGACATAGGAAGCCAAGGGTGGTGTCCAGTAGGACTTTGGGGAAGCTTACTCACGTGAGCAATCAGAACCAACCTCAGCCCTGGCCTTTGGAGGCCTCTAGCTGGACTGTAGGAGGAGCCCAAGGCAGCTGGAGTTCTCCAAAGGACTTGAGGGGCTCTGGACAGAGGCTATTCATTAACCAGTGTGAAAGTATATAATATGTGAGCCACTGGTATGGTCCCACCTGTGACTGCGGGGCTTTAACTCAAAGAATAATCATTCTTTAAGTAGTCATGATGGATATTGGGCCTCATGGTTACCAGGTTGCTGTGAGTGCAGCATTGGTACCTTAACGGGTTAATGCTGGCACAGCCCTGGGAATCTTCCTTTGTTATGTGCACAGGGATCTCTGGAAGCCTGACTTTGGCAAGGATTTGGGTTCAGAGATGTGTGTGAGCTCCAGGATATTGCAGTTTCTTATCACTGACTCTCAGGTACTCTGGACATGAGCCACACATCTCAGCCACACAAAGACAGTGAGGTCTTTATCTTGTCGACTAGATTCATACTGGGGGTATTGTGTGGATCAACACATAAGCAAGATGGAGGAATGGGATTTTCCAGTGCCCATCTATCCACAGAAACATCAATTTGAACAACTCTCCATGCACAGAAATGCCCTCAAAGAGCTAAGGAAACCAAGTGAGAGATTATAGCAAGTGGGTTGTAGCACAGAAGTAAGAGGTGTTTAAGAGGGTAGGAAGGAGAGTCTGACATCACCCAAATCCCCCCTCCCCCAAGTCCAGGCAGCAGAGGGCAGAGAGACACCCTCTATGTTGGGGAGGGAGAGGGAAGTGAACACCTGACTTTGCCTTGGAGCCTAACACTGGACCCTCTCAGTAAAACTCAGTACCAGGCAGGACTCCACAGCCCAGCCTCCAGGCCAATACCCATGGACTAAGCCTCCAAACCAGCCCTGGTGCCAGGAGGGATCCTGCAGCCCCAGGCTCCAGACCTGCATGGTGGAAGGTCTCTAGGCCCGTCCCACTGCCAGGCTGACCCCAGTGGCCCCAGACTTTGGGACTACCTAACACCAGGCCAACCACTACAGACTCAATATCCAGGCCCTGGACTCTGGACCATCCCCAGCACTAGGCTGCCTCTCACAGCCCCGGGCTTCAGGCCTGCCCCAGCACCAGGTTGACCCCAGAGCCCTAGTCATCAGGCCATCACCTATAGACCCAGTCTCGAGACTAGCCTTTGTGTTCATAAGTTCTTATCACTTAGCTCTCACAAGTGAGAAAATTTAGTATTTGGTTTTCTGTTCCTGTGTTACTTTGCTAAGGATAATAGCCTCAAGCTCCATCCATGTTCCTGCAAAAGATAGGATCTCATTCTTTTTTTATGGCTGCATAGTATTCCACGGTATATATATACCACATTTTCTTTATCCAATCTGTCATTGATGGGCATTTAGATTGATTCCACGTCTTTGCCATTGTGAATAGTTCTGCAGTGAATATTCACATGCATGTGTCTTTATGGTCGAATGATTTATATTCCTCTGGGTATATACCCAGTAATGGGATTGCTGGGTGGAATGGTAGTTCTGCTTTTAGCTCTTTAAGGAATCACCATACTGCTTTCCACAATAGTTGAACTAAATTACACTGTCACCAATAATATATAAATCTTCCCTTTTCTCTACAACCTCACCAGCATCTGTTATTCTTAGAATTTTTAATGATACCCATTCTGACTGCTATAAGATGGTATCTCATTGTGGGTTTGATCTGTGTTTCTCTAATGGTGAGTTACATTGAGCTGTTTTCATATGATTTTTGGCTACATGTATGTATTCTTTTGAGAAGTGTCTGTTTATGTCCTTTGCCCACTTTTTAGTGGGGCTGGTTGTTTTCCTCTGGTAAATTTGTTTAAGTTCCTTATCGATGCTGGATATTAGACCTTTGTCAGATGCAAATATTCTCTCCCATTCTGTAGGTTGTCTGTTTACTCTCTTGATACTTTCATTTGCTATGCAGAAGCTCTTAAGTTTAATTAGATCCTACTTGTCAATTTTTGCTTTTGTTGGATTGCTTTTGGTGTCTTTGTTATGAAATCTTTGCCTGTTCCTATGTTTAGGATATTATTGCCTAGGTTTTTATAGTTTTGGGTTTTACACTTAAGTCTTTAATCCATCTTGAGTTGATTTTTCTGTATGGTATAAGGAAGTGGTCCAGGTTCAATCTTCTGCATATAGCTAGCCAGTTATCTCAGCACCACTTATTGAATAGAGTCTTTTCCCCATTGTTTGTTTCTGTCAGCTTTGTCAAAGATCAGATAGTCATAGATGTGGGGCCTTATATCTGGGCTTTCTGTTCTGTTCCATGGGTCTGTGTGCCTGTTTTTGTGCCAGTACCATGCTGTTTTGGTTACTGTAGACTTGTAGTATAGTTTGAAGTTGGGTAACGTGATGCTTCTAGCTTTGTTCTTTTTGCTTAGGATTGCTTTGGCTATTTGGGCTCCTTTTTTGTTCCATATGCATTTTAAAATAGATTTTTTTTAGTTATGTGAATAATTTCATTGGTAGTCTGATAGGAATAATATAGAATCTGCAAATTGAATAATGTCATTGGTAATCTGATAGGAATAATATGGAATCTGTAAATTGCTTTGGGCAGTATAGCCATTTTAATGATATTGATTCTTCCTATCCATGAGCAGGGGATGTTTTTCCATTTGTTTGTGTCTTCTCCGATTTCTTTGAGCAGTGTTTTGTAATTCTTTATTTATTATTATTAGTATTATTATTATTATTTAGACACAGTCTTGCTCTGTCACCCAGGTTGGAGTACAGTGGCACAATCTCGGCTCACTGCAATCTCTGCCTCCTGGGTTCAAGTAGTTCTCCTGCCTCAGCCTCCCGAGTAGCTGGGACTACAGGAGTATGGCACCATGCCTGGCTAATTTTGGTATTTTTAGTAGAGATGGGATTTCACCATGTTAGCCAGGCTGGTCTCGAACTCCTGACCTCAGGCAATCTGCCCGCCTCAGCCTCCCAAAGTGCTGGGATTACAGGCATGAGCCACCACACCTGGCCTGTGATTCTCATTGTAGAGATCTTTCACCTCCCTGATTATCTGTATTCCCAGATATTTTATTCTTTTTGTGGCAATTGTGAATGGGATTGCCTTTCTGATTTGGCTCTCAGTTTGGCTGTTGTTGATGTATAGGAATGCCAGTGATTTTTGTACATTGATTTTGTATCCTACAACTTTGCCGAAGTTGTTTATCAGCTAAAGGAGCTTTTGGGCTGAGACTGTGGGGGTTTTTAGATATAGAATCACGTCATCTGCAAACAAAGATAATTTGGCTTCCTCTTTTCTGTTTGGACGTGATTTCTTTATTTCTCTTGCCTAACTGCTCTGGCTAGGACTTCCAATACTATGTTGAATAGAAGTGGTGAGACAGGGAATCCTTGTCTTGTGCTGGTTTTCAAGGGGAATGCTTCCAGCTTTTGCCCTTTAAGTAAAATGTTGGCCCTGGGTTTGTCATAGATGGTTCTTATTATTTTGAGGTATGTTCCTTTAATACCTAGTTTATTGAGAGTTTTTTTTTTTTAACATGAAACAGTGTTGAATTTTATCAAAAGACTTTTCTGCGTCTACTGAAATAATCATGTGGTTTTTGTCTTTAGTTCTGTTTCCTATGATGAATCACATTTATGTTGAACCAACCTTGCATCCTGGGGATGAAGCCTACTTGATCATGATGGATTCGCTTTGTGATGTGCTGCTGAATTCAGTTTGCAAGTATTTTGTTGAGGATTTTTGCATCTATGTTCATCAAGAATATTGGCCTGAAGATTTCTTTTTTTGTCGGGTCTCTGCCAGGTTTTGGTATCAAGATAATGGTGGCCTCATAGAATGAATTGAGGAGGAGTCTCTCCTCCTCTATTTTTTGGAATAGTTTCTGTAGGAATGGTATTAGCTCTTCTTTGTACATCTGGTAGAATTAGCATGTGATTAGCTTTCTTGGGTTGGTAGCCTATTTATTACCGATTCAATTTTAGAGCTCATCATTGGTCTGTTTAGGGAATCAATTTCCTCCTGGCTTAGTTTTGGGAGGGTGTAAGTGTCCAGGAATTTATCCATCTCTTCTAGGTTTTCTAGTTTGTATGCATAGAGGTGTTCATAGTAGTTTCTGATGGTTGCTTGTATTTCTGTGGGGTCAGTAGTAACATTCCCTTTGTCATTTCTAATAGTGTTTATTTCGATCTTTTCTCTTCTTAATTAGCCTAGCTAGTGGCCTATTTATTTTATTATTTTTTTTTCAAAAAAAAAAAACTCCTGGGTTCATTGATCTTCTGAATGGTTTTTTGTATCTCAATTTCCTTCAGTCCAGCTCTGATTTTTGTTATTTCTCATCTTCTGCTAGTTTTGGGGTTGATTTGTTCTTGCTTCTCTAATTCTTTCAGTTGTGAAGTTAGGTTGCTAATTTGAGATCTTTCTAATTTTTTGATATGGGCAACTTTTAATGGGCATAGGGATTACCTTTTAAAATGTGGATTCCTGAACACTCCCCTGGAGATACTGAGCTGAAACTGACATGACCTCCTAGGCCAGTGAAAAGCACTAGGGAGAGGACAGACTACCGGGAGAGTCCCTGAAAGACTTGGAATCTGGAGCTTGATGGGTGAACAGATTGTGTGACTTGGACAAATTCCTTCACTTCCCTCTTGTTGTTATATAAGGAAGTTGGACGGGATAACCCCAGTGAACCCTCCGGTTCTGATATCCCAGGGCTGTGCCATTTGACAAGTTCCATATACTCAGAACCCTTGGTTTGGCTGAGAATACAGATGCAAAGTGTCCGGGGACATTGGCCACACTTACACCCCCCAACACAAGGTTCACTGGACAATATTCTCTCCTGCAGAAGAGCATGGAGATAAGTCCCTGGCCCAGTCAGAACACCTCATGTCAATTGATGCCTTTCTAACACGTATGCCCTTCCCAGGGGCTCTGAGAACAGAGTGCAGTCTAGGGGCCTGTCTGAATGGCTTGTGCTCTTCAGACTGAAGTGCTGTTATTTCTTCTTTCTCCCATTGGCATGCCTTATTTCTGAGGATGCTCATTTATACACCTGGGAGAGGATCAGCCTAGAGATATAAAATACAGGATTTTTCAAGGGATGAGAAAAGACAGGGTCCTGAGGAAATCAGCTCTGGGCTGGAGAGGTGGAGCATTCCTCTCTTTCCCCTTTGAGCCTCAAGGCACCATGGAGAGGAGAAAGGCTTTGGGGTCAGATTGAATTCCAGTCCTGACTCTGCCACTTACTACTTGGGGTAATCCAAGTAACTTAACTGCTCTGAGTCTCTGTGTTTTCACATCTGAAAAAAATGAAGTGGCAATAATCAAGTTTATTTGCAGGGTTGCAGTGAGAATTAAATCTGATTACATACATAAAGGTGCCTGGCACTTAGAAGGGGCTCAGTAATCCTCAGCCCTCACTTCCCACCTCCAGCTCTTTCTTGCTGCCATCCTCTGTCTGGGGAAGGGTATCTCTACCTAGTCCCTGCAGCCTTAGGAGTCATCAAGATAGAATGGGATTTGGGGGAGGACTCCTTCCTTCTTTAGTATTATTGATGGATATTCAAAAGAAACATTTACACCAAAAGCGACTCTGAGGAAACAAAGGGAAATGAACAAAGCAAATATAAATCCATGAAATGAAATGCAGATTACAGCTTCTACAAAAGCCTCTCATAAACTCCCCACAGTGCCCAGAAACAATGGGGCCAACTGGAGCTGGGAACCTGTTCCCAGCTGAAAATTGAAGCCCTGTCTCTCCAGTGGAGCCTCCTCTGCCTCTGTAGTGTTTTCTCAGCCTAAGGAAGGCAGGAGGTGTGGAGAGTTGGAGGCCCAGAGAGCGCTCCAACTTGTCTGTCAGCTTTGCAGCTCCTCTATGGCTCCTGCCCAATGCACACTCCTCCCTTCAGACATCTCTACCCCACTGAGGTCCCCCACAAAGAATAAAACCACAGCCCTGCCTGTGCAGAGCTGCACAAGGCTGCACAGAGACTGTCATGACTCGGGGCTCAGAGGAGACTTGCTTCTGCTTGGGTGGGTGTTGGACAAATAGCAGGAGTTAAGAGGCTAACACTGCTGTCTTTTCTGCATCTGAGCCAGGTCCTACAGCATGGGCTGCTGGGGATGTTAAAGTGTTATCAAAAAGGGGTCCTGATCCAGACCCCAAGAAATAGTTCTTGGATCTTGTACAAGAAAGAATTCGGGGTAAGTCCACAGAGTAAAGTGGAAAGCAAGGTTATTAGACAAGTAAAGAAACAAAAGAATGGCTACTCCATAGTCAGTGGCTCTTTTTATGGTTATTTCTTGATCATATGTTAAGTAAGGGGTAGATCATTCCTGAGTTTCCTGGGGAAAGGGGAAAGGAGTTCCCAGAACTGAGGATTCCCCTTCCTTTTAGACCATATAAAGTAATGGCTGGACATTGCCATGTCATTTATAAACTGTCATGGCACTGGTGGGAGTGAATCTTAGTATGCTGATGCATTATAATCAGTGTATAATGAGCAGTGAGGATGATCAGAGGTCACTTCTGTCACTATCTTGGTTTTGGTAGCTTTTGGCTGGCTTCTTTACTGTATCTTGCTTTATCAGCAGTGTGTTTGTGACTGTAGCTTGTAAAAGCCTCCTGTCTCATCTGTGACTAAGAATACTTACCCTCCTGGGGTTGCAGCCCAGCAGGTCTCAGCCTTATTTTACCCAGCTTCTATTCAAGATGAGTTGCTCTGGTTCAAATGCTTATGACAAAGGGACAGAGAACAAGATTAGTGGGACCCATTCTTGGAATCTCACAGCTCACAGCCTACGACCCATACTCAGCCCTGGGAGAAGTGGGGGGGCTTAGAAGGAAAGCCCTGAACAGCTGCCATGTCAAGGGAAGGCCAAATCAAACAATAGCCATTGCCTGAGCTTGGGACAACCAGACTGAGCCGTGACCCCTAGTTCCCTAGGACAGGAGGAAGAGTGAGACCCTCAGTTTCCAAAAACTTCCAGACCAGACAAGCAGAAGTAACACCACAGTGCAGGCTGCCTTTACTGACACAGTAAAGGTTAATAAACCCTCCTGGGCTGAGGCCTGAGAAGGGTGGCCAGGATCTGCTCAAGGATCTGGAAAAATTTCCAGTTAATGATTTAAGAAGCTGAGGGTGCTTAGTAGGGAAAGAAAAGCTTTAAGGACACCTGGGTTTATATATGTGAGGGTTCATCTGTGGAAAAGGAATTTGCCATAATTAGGGGATGCATTTAGGCAGAGGGTAGAAGTCACAGGAAGAATTTCCGTCACTCAGAGTGGTTAGCAATGGAGCAAGCACGGCATTGAGGTCTTTAGAAGGATAACCTGTTTGGATTTGAAACAACAATGCCCCAAGCGAGATATGTTGGTGGGCGTTATACCAGTCATGGAGCCAACAAGGGACTCAGTGAGCCCTCTTCAATATTTTAAGCAGGTTAATGATGCGTAGGGATGGTTTACACACATATGTGTGGGTTTTTCAAACAGAACCCAAAACCCATCAGCTTAGCGAGTCACCATGCAGATCCCTCCCCATGAACAGCA
>NC_045435.1:100119413-100212280 GCF_002776525.5 Piliocolobus tephrosceles | reverse complement strand
TGGTTCAGCGGGCCCAGCTGCTTGTCCAACCCACCGTCATCCTGTCTGGATTCATATTGTTTATTGTCCCCTGTTGGGAGGCCTAATAATCTGCAAATAGAAGGGAGTCCCACAAAGCGACCACTCTAAATGGCTGCTACTGCCCACTTCCTCATCACTGCTTTCCCTTGTCTCTTGGCTGGGGCTTGCTCTCTTATCCTTCAGAAAAATAGCCCTGAACTCAACCCCCAGAACTGTCGTATCTTTTCATAATCCCAAACAAAAACATCTATCAGGTTGGATTTTAGACCAGATGTAAGGAGAAAGACGCTGTTTCCACATCAGAAACAACAACTAACAGGAAGAACTAACCATTTATCATACTCAGAGGTCTACATCCTCAGCTCATTCATCCCTCGCAACAATGCTTTTATGGGATACATTCCCCTGGCCCTTTGTATCAAGCAGTTGTAGCAGGATATGAAACTTCCATTTGCTTTGTAAGACACCTCAATTTGTTTGCACCTTCTCTTTGCTCCACTGAAAGTTATCATCTGCCTTTCCCCAGGATGAGATCAAACATTTTCTGACCCCTCCACAGAGGAGAGATAAGATGTCTATCCTCTATGAATACTAACTCTTCGTGCCTTCAAAGGCGAAAGAGTCTGATGTTTTTATTTTATTTCTTAATTACGCATTATTTGAGCTCCAGTTTTTATGGACGGGTTTTGTGTGTGTGTGTGTGTGTGTGTGTGTGTGTGTGTGTGTGTGTGTGTGTGTATTTTCACTTTGGCTATCCAGCATTCTTTTCTTAATTGAAAATATTCTAGGGCTGGACGTGGTGGCTCACACCTGTAATCCCAGCACTCTGGGAGGACGATGTGGGCGGATCACCTGAGGTCAGGAGTTCAAGACCAGCCTGGCCAACATGGTGAAACCCTGTCTCTACTAAAAATACAAAAAAAAAAAAAAAAAAATTAGCTGGGCGTGGTGGCACATGCTTGTAATCCCAGCTACTGGGGGATGCTGAGGCAGGAGAATCACTTGAACCTGGGAGGCGGAGGTTGCAGTGAGCTGAGATTGCACCACTGCACTCCAGCCTGGGCAACAGAGTAAGACTCCATCTCAAAAATATATCTATAAATAAATAAATAACATCCTAGTTTCCTTTTAGGAAATCCTCTCCCCCATTGTTTGCAGACTGGTGTATGACAGATCGGTGTGTCTTGCCCCCAAATAACAGAAACAGAAGGGTTACTGTGGGCTTCTTTCACCAGATTCTTTCTCTCTCATCCCAGTACAGCCATGTGGTCATGTGACCTAAGCCCAACTAATAATATTCTCCCCTGGGACTTTGAATGTTGAGCAGAGTAACACAAAGATGCCAAAAGGGGAGAAGCAACACCCTGTCAAGTACATCCTGTCCTGATTTCTTCCTGTTTCCAAGCTGTCTTCCAGACTTCCCAGCACTTCCATGAATTCTCCGATAACTTTCTAATAAATTTCCTTTTCTTCATAGATCATGTTTTAGGACTTGGCCAAAACCAAGGACAACTTCTTTCCCCGGCACTCTTTGGATTATTTAGAAATAAGCAACTAGATAGAAGTGTCAAGCCACCAAGAGATCAAAAAGTCAAAGGACTTTTCTGCTATCTTCCTTTATTCTCCCTCAAGACATTGCTGCTTAATGATGGGCTAAGAGAAGAACTTCCTCTATCCTCTATGTACAACATTCAAGTAAGTGCTGAGGAATCAGATCAGACAGCTTGCAATCCATCCTCATTATTCCCATGAGTGGTACCTTCATATTGCTTGCAATAGCCCTCAGTATGCCTCCTGTGCAGCCTTGAGATGAGACAGAGTTTCACTCCACATGCCCATGATCCACAAGCCTGGGTCATGCTGTGAATCAGTGCTCTGCTCTGCTCTCACTCGGCCTCATCTATGAGGATACACTTATGGGGCTGTCAGAACAACAGGAAGACCAGAAAGAGCATGCACCCCAAGGGGTAGTGTAGAAGCTCTTGTGCTCAGGTTCAGTTGCTGAACTGAACCCTCTGGAGAGGCAAGAGCTGAGCTGGTGGGACCGTGGAGTCCCCTGACTCATAGCTAAGTGCATAAGCATGGGTTGAGGGTCACATGACTCACCATGTTCAACAGAAAATGAAGTTTTAGACAACTCAAGACCCATGGGGTGATGTGACTCCCAATAAGCTCAGTCAATCTGGAGAGTCATTTCAATGATGTTTGGAATATTGGGGACAGCTCTGTGCCCCCACTAAGGCACTTCAACACCAGGAGATAGAAATCAGAAACAGAGAAAGAGAAGATTCAGGTGGAGAGGAAGAGTCAAGCGGGCAGCTAGCTGAAGCACTAACACATCTAAGAGGGACTAGAATCTTTCTGCATCATAGGGCAAAACTGAAACCGATGGGTAGAAGTTCTAAGGCAGCAGATTTGTATCAGAATAAGGAAAATCTTTTAAACCAAGCAGCATAGCAGCAACGTGGGCTACTTCCCGGGGGCCAACAGAATAGTGGACAAGTCTGGTGTTAGGAGGCAGTAACCATGGTCAAGTCCCAGCCCTATTGCTTAACAGTCATATGACCTTTCTAAGTTACTGAGTCTTTCTGTTCTCATTTGGAAAGGGAAGGAAATAATAGTGCCCACCTCTGTGGGTATTTGTGAGGGTTAATAGTGCTGCACTATGGCACTGACCAATTGCCATAGAAGTATGGAGAAAAAAGATTTTCCAACTGGAGGGTGTCCTAGAAAGGCTCAATATAGCTTCCTTGAATAGTGCCTGATATATACATATACTGATTATCAAAGTGCTAGATATTAAGGAGGATTATGCTTGTGAAGTGGTCAGCACCTCATTGCTGGAAAAGGTTAAACCATGGCTGCAAGACAAATGTCAGAGATGTTAGAGGCCATTCCCATACTGAGTGGGAGATGGGACCACACCATGGCTCAGAGAACAGGGCATAAGCTTTGGTGGTAGACAGCTCTGGTCACATCATGCAGCTACCACTGGCACACTGAGCAAACCACAAGATCTCTAGGCTTCAGTTTTCATATCCATAAATGAGACTGATATGTCTCACTCCACAGCACGGCCACAAGGATGAAATAATTACGTATACAGATGTGTTATATTATTTGCACTTGTTTTGTATTTTTAAAACGTCAAAATATAATGATAAAAGACACTTACAGAATGATCACCTGTTTGGTCCCTGGCACCTAAAGAGGTAGCGTGTGTATGACGATCATTCTCTGTCCTTTGCCCTGAATGCCCTGCATGTCCCCGGACACCAGAGCTGGCCCTGGGCTGCCTTCTGGTGGGTCTTTTTGTCCTTTCACAGTGACTGCCCTGTCCTTCCAGGCTGCTTTGTGTGACTCATCGTTCTTTGCAATTAACTGTGATATTCTGCTGGAGGCTTCCATTAGGAATGATGAGAACAGCTACTTTGGCCTAAACAGAGTGTGGTGGGCTTGTTTCACCTCACGATTTATTGCTAAAGAGACAGAAGATGGGCCCCTGGGCAGGTCATGGCTGGCCTTAGTCCTTCCCTCTGCACAATTTTGTCCTGTGATCTGGGTCCCCATGGCATATTCAGTCTTGAGGGCCAGGCCTGTACACTCACACAGCTCAGTGGCACCTGGCTAGACAGCAGGAGCCAGGAAGCAAGGCTGGTGAGGAGGTTGGCAAGGAGAAAAATACGGTTTCTTCTCTGGGAGTTTGAATCCCATTTAATTTAAGAAGCTTTAATTGAACACCTACTGTGTGCCAGGCACACTGGGGGATCGGATGTGAATTAAAGCAACCCTCACTCCCTAGAAGCTTAGAATGTAACAGAGATAAAGGCAAATCTATGACTCATCCTGAGCCTCTAGTATGGCACTGAGCAATTATCACAGAAATATAGAGAAGGCTGAGACTTTGCAACAAGAGGGGGCGCTAGAAAGGCTTCATACAGCTGCCATTTGTTGAGTACCTACTATGTGCAGTATACTCCCCTTGTTTAATCTACGCAACTCTGTGAGGAATGGGATTATTATCACCCCTATGTTGCAAACGAAGAAACTGAGGTTCTGAAAGGTTAAATAACTTGCTCAGAAGTTACATAGCCAGTTAAGACGTACAACCAGGACAAGATTCTGAGTCTGAAACATGTGCTTTTTCAAGAAGGCCAGGCTACCTACTTCTTAGAGGAGGCTGAATTTGTCCCAGGCCTGAAATAAGGCTGATATTTTGTCACACGGCTCTGGATGGGGAGGGCCTTCCTTTTGGTTCTGCTTCTAGGCAGGTACAATCCGCCTGTTCTGAGACACAGCTAATGTCCTTTCATCTTCTTCCCACAGGGGACCAATAAAGCCTGATAGTAGCTTGGGAGGGGCCACATTCCTCCCAGGAGAGGCTAGTTCCTCTCTCCAGCCCCTGCCTGTGATTTAGCCCTAAATATATAACCTAAATACGTAACTGTCAATTCAAATACTACCTGCCCACTGGAACCAACAACCTGGATTCATTTCACACCTGCTGGGAGGCATTACTGGTATAAACACATTCTTCACATCACCCAAGGCAAGTTTGTTCTCAGTCATAGCAGTTTAGACTACAGTGCTGGAAGGCAATGGAGTGCTTAGAGACAACCAGGTTCAAGTACCTCTTCTCACAGATCCACACTGAGCTTCAGAGAAGGGAAGGGGCTGCCCTGAGGGCTTTAAGGAGAGACATGAAAAAGGACACTGTCTTTTCTGTGCTCCACACCTGCTGGGAGGAGCAGGATGAAGATTCACTGAGCACATCTGCAGGTATTTGTCCTTAGTGTTGTGCTATCACAGCTCTGATTCAAGGTCCCTGCACCCCCTTTCCAGATGGGAAGCCTGATAAGCTGAGGGGTCCTGGGAGGTGTCCCAGGACACATGAGAAGAAACACAGCCAAAGTGGGAGCACACACCTGCTGGCTCCAAAATCCCACCATGGAATGAAAGGAGGCAGTTGTTCCCCGCTCTTTTTGAGCTTGCAAAATGGGGTTGGGGTGGGTTTGGACCCAGGGGGTCTACAATACAGTTTCTCCAGCTCGGAGGGACCCAACCCTGGACTTTCCCATGGTGGGCGTTCTGAGCTGCATGAAATAATGCCCAGCCCTGGGCAGGCATGGAGTGACATGCAGAGGCTGTGGAAAGTGTACCTACATTTCTTGCTTTGTTCCTAGATGACTCATGCAGCCCACAGAACAAAATTAATGTCTTGTCCAGCACCAGCAAATTGCATTTCTTTCTTTGAAAAATTACAGTCAGGCTGCAAAGGGCCCTGGTTTATTCTGGGGACGTGGAGCCATCCTGTGGCTGCTTCCACGGGACAGGCTGGAAACAGCAGGCAGGTCCCTCGGAAGGGAGGCCTCCCTGAGCTGTGTAAGCCTTGTGCTCTGCTCTGGCCAGGCCCTCTGCTCCTGCCAGTGACATGTCCTTACACCCTTGTCTCCTGTGAACTGATGTTCCACATAAGATCAAGTGCTCTCCAAGCCCCCGTACCACTCCCCTCACACGGCCCCTCTCCCTGCAGGTGGCAGACTTACTCATTCTCACACTTCAGCTCCAGGCGTTCCCCTGTGTGAGTCTTCTCTGTCCACTCCCACACCCCAGGTAGCATTGTCCCTGCTTGCTTCGTGCCCTCACTGTCTCCACATATATACACATCTCTCACAATAATATTAAATACCAGCCAACATTTATGTAGTACTTCTTATGTACCAAGTACTGTTGTCTGTCTATCTATCTATCTATCTATCTATCTATCTATCTATCTATCTATCCACACACTCATTTTATCCTCACAATGCTATGAGATAGGTATTATTACTGCCCATTTTACAGATGAGGAAACCAGTCTATAATTGGTTTACTGAGATTTACTGAGCATATCTACAGGTATTTGTCCTTGTTTATAGGAAACCAATCTGTCACTGGTTTCCCTTTCTGTAAAAGAAGTTAAGTAATTTGCTTAAGCTTACTCAGCTAGTGTGTGTGGTCAAGCCAGAATCTGAGCTTCTCTCTGGCCCAAATTGCTTATTGTAACCACCACATCATATGGCCACTTCAGCACCACTTCACACCTCATTTTACTTGTTGATGTCTCAGCTTTCCCCTCTATTCTGCGGGCTACTTGAAGAGAAGGCTTCTGTCTTATTCCTCTAGGTATCTCTGCACTTGACTCAGCATCTAGACCGTAGGTAGGTGGGTGGGGTTAATCCATACTTGCTGAACACCTGTGTCCATGCCCAATGTCCCTGTGCATAGTGGCCACTTCTCATTGTTCACACGCATCTTCACGACTCTTGTTTCTTCCATTCACCCATGCCATGTCCCTGACCCTGTTCTCAGTGCTGAGGATGGAACCCCATTGCTGCTGCTTCCAGCCCTGGCCCTGCCCCTGTTTGGGGCTCAGTGCTTCATCCCATGGAACTCAGGGGGTGCTGTGGGTACTGACAAACTTATACCCCATTCCTAGTTCAAATTTTTCTTTGCCTTTCAAAGGCACTGGGTGTGTGTTCATACATTCAACTAATCATGTCTGGACACCCACCACACATCAGACACTGTTCTAGGTGCTGAAAACACAGTGTGGTGACAAGAACAAGGTCCCACCATCGTGGTGTCACATTCTGCTTGGGGAGACAGATAGTAAACCATCAGCAGCTGAGTAGTAATATGGGGCCACGTGGTGGCCAGCACCATGAAAAAGAAAGCCAGGTAATGGCAGAGAGTGAGGGGGTGGTCAGGGAGGGTTGTTTCTGAGGATGTGATATTTCCACAGAGACCTGATGAAGAGAGTGGGAGAGAGAGGCTGAAATCTGGGGGAAGAGTGTTCCCCGGCAGAAGGAACAGCAAGAGCCAAGGCTCTGCAGTGGCTCATGTTGGGAGAGATTGAGAAACAGTGAAGCCCACTAATGCAGGAGCAGAGTGAGACAGCACAATATGGTAGCAGAGCCTGGAGGTCCTCAGGGGGCATGGAGAGCCTTTGCAATTTTATTCCCAATGTGTTAGAAACACCTCAGAGAGGCTTGTGCAAGGGGCCGGCACAATCTGCACCATGTTTTAAAAAACTTGAAAACATAAGTGTATGTATATGCTGTCCCCCTCAGTTATGAGATCAATAGTGGTGTTTTATGTGATGTTTTCTTAGGAGTCCTTTCTGTTGCCATCACTATTTCTCAACACCCACCTCTCTCCAAAGCCCACATTGTTTCTCTCATGGACTCAACTGGCTTCAACTAGAACTTACAGTTTAATAAGAGACACGACCAAGTAAACATTGGAGTGCCAGTGATATGAACTGTGATCAGGGCAGCTTTGGGGACTGTGGAAGCACAGAGAAGGAGCTGCTCAGACACTGAAAGCCAGAGATGGCTTCTGGAGGTCATGACATCTGACATGAGACCTGAAAGGTGAGGTCAGCCAGATGAGAATGTTCTGGGCAGGGGAAACCAGGCATGTGAACCGAGAAACCGTGATGCTGCTGTCGCGGTGGCCTTGCCTGCGTCCTTGGTTCCCTCACCACCATGTCCTTCAGTCCCCACCTAGGCAACTCCAGTGCTAGGCAGGCTGAGTAAATCCTCTTCCACTGCTGAACATTGCCATAGAAATTTGCCACCCCTTGTTCCAACATAAACTCACACTCTATTCCCAGTTGGATCTTTGGCCATTCAGTACTCCTTCTTTCCTTGATAATTAACTGCCTGCCACATTCCCAGCAGCACACAGTCCAGGCTTCTATTTTCCTCCTGCCTACCCCACTCGCTGAGGGTGACCTGACCTCCTATTATGATGTGCCTCCCACTCCTCCCACTCTGATCTCCACCTCAAAGAATGTTTGTCTTCAACCCCATCTCCTTCAAACGATCTCAGAAAGAGATAACGATTATGCTTTTTGAGATTAACGCCTTGGAAAAAAAATTAAGCATTTATTTTGCCTTGCCTGGATTGCATTGCAGTGTAAGCAAATAGCCGAGGTTGATAAGGGAAAGTTCATTTTCATAGAAGCTTTAAAAATTTGAAAAGAGTGCAGAAGTAGAAAGCCATTTTTTGCAATCCCATTTGGTTTAGGCAAAAATCATACGCAGATGAAACAATCAGATGGTGTATTAATGGATAACTTTCCGTGGAGAGATAAAGCTTCCACCAGCTGATCCTGCTTCTCAGTTTTATCACAGTCACTAACAACGGCATAAACAATGCTATGAATTTGCCGATGAGATGAACTATACAATGGGTGGCACTTTGCCTGCACATTGGAATTGCCTGGGGAGCTTTAACTATTGATGTCTGGGATCCATTTCTACTGATTATAATTTTAAATGCCTGGGATGTAGCCTGGGCATAGAGATGGCTAAAAACTGCCTTCAGCTGATACCAATGAGAGGCCAAGGTTGAGACCATGGCCAAATGAAGCACAAGTGCGAACTGTGCTAGCTCCCGCAAGAGTTGATTTTCATCAAGCCTTTCAAGTTCATCTGTAGCTGAAAATATTTTGGGGCATAGGGAAACAAGTGAAGGGACAATGTGAGGAAGACAAATCCAGAGTGTAGCTCATTCTGTCTAGCAATGGACTCACTGTATTTTTTCAATAATCCAATGCCTCTAAAAAGGGGAGGAGGGACTGTTACAAATTAAGAGATTCAAAGATACAACAATGAAATGCAGGATATTGGATCTCGAATGGAACCAATCATTTGTATACAACTGGGGAACCTTGATTATGAACTGGATATTAGATGCTTCCAAAGAGTTAGGGCTGATTTATTAGGTAGGTAATGACATCGTGGTCATGTAAGAAGTGTTTTTGAAATCCATGGTTTTTTAGGTGTAAAGGGGCAAAATAATAGGAGGGCTAGGATTTGCTTTAAAAAATTTCAACAACAACAAAATGAAGCAAGTGTGACAAAATTTTAGGAATTACTAAATCTGAAAGATGGGCATATGCATGTTCTTATTCGAGTTTTTCCTTTTTATAATAAAGTAAAACAAGTGAACCCCTCTGTTTTTACAGTATGAGATATCATTAGTAGTAGTATCATTACCCTGTTCCCTCGCTTCATGATCGCCGCCGTAATCAGCAGCAGCAATAGCACCAGTCAGGTGAGATTGAAACTGTGCTGGTGCTGTACTTCCCCTGCAATCCCGTAGGGTGGGTGTTGTTATCCTTGTTGTACAGACAAGAAAACTGAAGCTCAGAGGGAATAGGTCACTTGCTCAACATTGCCTGGCTAGCAAGGAGCAATCAGGATTAGAAGCCAGATGTAAGAGCCTCTGATCTTCGTCGTTATGCTCTGTTATTGTCTTCCCTCTTTCTCCCTCGCTCATCTCCTGTCTCTCCCTCTCCACCATCTCCTTCCTCCAGGCTCTTTCCTCCTACACTCCCCTCCACCCACCCCTTCGGTGGCACAGTCATTTCTTTCTTCTCTTCCCTCCCCCACACTGCTGGGAACAGTCATCTACACTTAACTGCCTTCTCATCCTCACACCCATTCATTTCTTAGTCTCTCGTAGTCTGACTGCAACTACCCTAAGATCATAAAGACCTCATAAACACAACCTGGAGAATGCCCTCAGCCTCATCTCACCTCCCTACAGCACACGACTCACTTGTCTGCTCCTTCCTTCTTAGCGTCATCTCTCTGGTTGACCTGTCAAAGACGGGCTTCTCCTGTTAACAACCCTGACTCCTTCTTTGTCTCCTATAAAGATAATGAACTGACTTTCCAAATGTACTAACTAGTGTGATCATCACTGCCTACTGTTGCATTGAACCACTACTAACCTCGATAGGGAAGGCACTAGGTTCAAGAGGCCAAAGAAGAGACCCAGAGCCAGCAAATGAGACAGGGTTTTATGAGGGGAGAGAGTCCAGTGGCAGTGGGCTGGGCAGGAGAATCACATTACACATGGCCCAGTGGCAGCAGGCTGGACAAGAGATCTGCCTTGCCTACAGTTCAGGGGTGGCGGGCTGGGCAGGAAAACCACGACTGCTTGCAAACATCATGCAGTTTACATGACATTGTCACTTGGCAGCCTTCCCTAACGACTTCCACCTGGCAATCTTCATTTAACCCAAAACTCAGGGCCTCAATCCCCTGTATGGACCATGTTTCATGGGACCGGCCAGGGGCTCAGATGTTTATCATAGGTAAGGAATGAATCTCCGGGTTGGCCACTCCTGGATTCCCTAGCTAGGAACACACATTCAACTGTATCTGCCATTCTGAGGGTATTCTTCCATTATTGCTGTCAGGTGTGTTGACCTTCTATCTACATAAGTATTTCTCAAACCAAGGCCCCAAGATCAGCTGAGGTATATGTGAAAATCGTCATCACCTGGGGTCATCACCCGGGGTATATGTGAAAAATGCAGCTCCTGGACCCACTCCTAACCTTTTGAATCACTCTCAAAGTCAGGTATGCATTTTTAATAAATTCTCCAGGAGATTCTTCTGTCCCTACGGTAACAGTGCTTTCCCGGTAGCCCAGCCTTTCCAAGGCCTCCACCTGCCACCGGCAGGCTGATGACTCTGAATGCTACAGATTCATTACAGCCTTCAGGCTTCTCTCTTGAAACCCAGTCTCCTGTTCTACTCCATCCTCCTCATTCCCCACACATGATCCATTGCTCCACCCTCCTAACTTTGTTTCTGAGCCATTCATTGCATCCACTATCTCTTATTGTCCCACTGGGCCCAGCTGCCCTGGCCTTGGTGAAATTCTCACCCTCCCTCACCTGGTCTGTTGTCTAAGTTTTCTGTCCCCAGACTCCCCCATCTACCAATTGTCCTCCATATCCCTGCAAGCATACCCTAAAGCACTGGTCTAATTATATGGATTTCCCAACCCTGCAACATGCAGTGGTCCCCTATGGCCTGTCAAGGAAAGTCCACATTCCTCATGACCCAACCCCCACCTACCTGAACAATCTTATCTTCCCTTTAGATTTAAAATGATCAAGACTAATACTGTTTTTTATTCTCCACACACACCAGCGCTTTGCTCATGAGGTCTCTCTCTCTCTTTTTTTTTTTTTTTTTTTTTTTTTTTGAGATAGAGTCTTGTTCTATTGCCCAAGCTGGAGTGCAGTGGCATGATCTTGGCTCACTGCAACCTCCGCCTCCTAGGTTCAAGCGATTCTCCCGCCTTAGCCTCCCGAGTAGCTGGGATTACAGGCACCTGCAGCCATGCCTGGCTTTTTTGTTTTTTATTATTTTTAGTAGAGACAGGGTTTCGTGATTTTGGCCAGGCTGGTATCAAACTCCTGACCTCAAATGATTCACCCTCCTTGGCCTCCCAAAGTGCTGGGATTACAGGTGTGAGCCACTGTGTCCAGCCGAGTTCTCTTCTGCTAAGTATGTTTTCTCCTCCTATCTTGGATGTGAAAATCTTTTCCATCGGTGGCAGCTAGGCTCCAAAGAGCCTCCCCAGAAAACCCTGCTTCCTGGTCATGATGCAATCATAGAATCCCCTCCCATTTGAATCTGGCCCCACCAATATCCAGTAGTGGAAGTGATATTGCATAACTCCCCACGGTAGATCATAAAAAGACTCACAGCTTCTCCCTTGGCCTCTCAGAGTGCGTGCTCCAAGGGAAGTTAACTACTATGCAAGAAGCTTGACTACCCTGAATTTGTCATGCTGTGAGAAAGCCCAGTTAGCCAAGTGGAGGGGGGCTATGTAGAGAGAGATACTCTGCCAGCCAATGCTGCTTCAGCCATCCCAGAGGAAGTGCCAGACATGGCAGTGACAAAGCCATTTTGGATGCCCAGCCCAGCTGAGCCTTTGGATGACTCCAGCCCCAGCTGCAACCTGACTGCAACTCTGTGGGAGACCTCAAATGAGAATCACCAGTTATTCCACAGAACTATGGGAGAGTATAATAAATCACTGTTTTAAGCCACCATGTTTGGGAGTGGTTTGTGACACAAGAGTAGATTTCTGGAACAGCTTGTTTCTAAGTACAGGCCAAATACTCCCTCCACAGTGAAGGGATCCCTGAGCCCTTGGGTGGAATGAATTGCTGTCTTCCCTGTGCCTTCATGGCTCTTGATGCCTGGCAGAGACTCACTGGGCTGACTCACAACAGTTGGGAAGGGCGACGATTTTTGTCTTGCTCATCTATGTGACTCTGGTGCCAATCACAGTTCGTGGCACGGAGTAGATGCTCAGACAATGTGTGCTAAATTTAATTCATTTTCTTTCCTTTCTCTAGTCTCTCAAGGCAGATAGGCAGCCTCAAGACCCGACAGAGATAATGAAGAAAACCTCAGAGTGCCTAGAATTGACTAGTGAGGTTGAATGTACCAAATCAGTGCTGGCAAAGCTTTCCGTAAGAGAGGAAAGAAAAACCTTTGAGCCAATGTTTAAAAAGCTGAACCAAAGAGGGATGGAGGAGGTTGGAAGTGACCATCACTCTTTGCTCATCAATAGCAGTTCAGTATTTGTGGACCTGGTGCCTCCTGGCCAGAAGCATACTTCCCAACTCCCTGGACAGCTCCCATAGGTTCTGGGCTGGAGGATCCTAGTCCATCAGGGTGGCCCAGAGACGTCCGCCACAGGCTGGCTTAGGTGGATGCTACAAACATTTCGTTTACCAGACAGTGCCAACCCAAGTCTTTTAATTATTTTTGAGCCTCAGCATCAGAAAGCCACCACAAGTGCCTCTTGTGGACCAGAAATAAATCTTCCATGTCATTATCCCCTCTTTTAAAACACACTCCAGGCCTCCCTCTAATCACCTCCATTCCCTTCTTATTAAACAACCCTCGCATCATTCTCAGTCATATTCTGACAAATAATTTTAAGTGTGTTTTACACAATTGCAGCTGTCACACTATACAGATGACAGAAGTCTCTACTTTGTTATAGGACAAGAGTCTAATTAATGTGCCTCTATCCTAAGTGTGACTGTGGCTTGGCTCTTCCTAAGGAGTTGGCCTGTGAGACAAGTCATTCTCCATCCTGGATGCATAATAGGACCCGGCAGAGCTTTGAAAATAATACCTATGCCTGTTCTTAGCCCAGCATGATTAAATCAGAATCCCTGGGCACAGGGTCTAGACATCAATATTTTTTTAAAAGCTCCCCAGGTGATTGAAATGTGCACCAGAGATGAGAACCATTGTTCTGCAGAACATGAATGCTGGTGATGTCTGCGGTTCCAGGCAAACCCAAACAGTTTCCTGCCCTGTCCTGTTTCTCATCTGGGCTATAAATTAGTTTTTTGTAAAACATGCCTGGCCTTCTAGGACAGGAGGGACACGAGACAGACATGAAGCTGTTGCCAGCCAAGTCTTAACTAAATTCAGGTTCAGTCTTATTACATGGGTTCAATTCTGTTTCTTTAAACATTGATTTGCGGTCCAACAATGGGATATAGTGTTTTGTGACAACTCTGAAAACTGTAGCATGAAAAAATATCAAACTATTAAATGAAATAGCAGAATTTTCTCTCCTCTGTGATTGCAGCTACATAAAAATACACATTTAAAAAGCCTGAAAATGAAAGCACAAAATGATCCTCATTAGGGTATTGGATGATTTTTTTTCTTCTTTCAAAATGTCTTTTGTGTTGATCATTATACTTTTAAAACAAAACAACAACAACAAAAAGATCAAAATAATGTCTGAATACTTGAATTTATACAGACAGTGACTTTCACACAGACCAAGAGGAAAACAGGTTACTGTGCAACCTATACAAGCCCCTTCCCCTCTCTGGGCCTCAGTTTCCTGGCCGGGAGGTTGCACCAGAAGAGCTGCAAGGCCTCTTGCAGCCCCACACTCTGATTCCTGGCTCACATGATGCTGCTTTTATGAGACAAGCTATGCAAATGTTATCCAATATGTTTCTCTTGGTGAGGAGTCAGGGCCAAGCAAGCTCTGAGACAAGCTGTCTCACCTCCTCACCTCCCGAGCACAATTCACCCACAGCTCTGCCCTCGCCTCCACCTACATCATGCCTTCCTGCATGCCAACTTCCCTCTGAGGTTCCCTTCGCCCACTTACAACCGCAGCTTCTTCCGGACCTCCCCTACGCAATGAGCTGTTTGCCAGTTAATATACATCAAGCTGCCACCATCAAACAGCTCGGAAAGCCCCATCTGTTCTCTGTAGCATTCCGGCTAGAAAGACCTTTCACCACCCGTGGCCACTGAAGAAGGTGCTCCCCTGAGTGTCAGGTGCGGGGGGCTGGGGTGCTCCTGACTCTGAGCCCCAAGTAGCTTAGCTTGGGAGAGCAAAGGGCAGGAGCACTATTTACCCAGTTGGACTAAGGGCTCCACACTGTGCCTAATAGGAACCTCCTTCTCACAGGTGGCACCTTTGTGAATCAGGGTCTGTCCTGAGCCACCCTCCCCTGGAGAGATCTGAGCACTGAGAACTGCACAGCCTGGGACACCAGCACAGGGTTTGAAAAACTCCACTCCCAGCCAGACGCGGTGGCTCACGCCTGTAATCCTAGCACCTTGGGAGACTGAGGTGGGTGGATCACAAGGTCAGGAGTTCGAGACAGGGTGGCCAGCATGGTGAAACCCTGTCTCTACTAAAAATACAAAAAATAGCTGGGCATGGTGGTGGGCACCTATAATCCCAGCTACTCAGGAGGCTGAGGCAGGAGAATTGTTTGAACCTGGGAGGCGGAGGTTGCAGTGAGCCAAGATCGCGCCACTGCACTCCAGCCTGTGTGGCCGAGCGAGACTCTGTCTCAAAAAAATAAGAAAAACGTCATTCCCATGTGTGTCCTGGTTGCTTGTCTCTTTCAAAGTACCGCATACTAATTGCTACCACCCATTGCCCCTTGTGTGCTGGGAGCTGCTTCAGACTTATTATCCCATTGAATGTTTTCAACAACCTAAATGGTAGGTACTATTATTTATAAACATGTTTTCTGATAAGGAAATGGAAGCTTAGACAAGTCAAATAATTTCCCCCAAACACACAGCTAAGTGGTAGGACAGTGTGAAGTATTGGTTCTGAATTCAACCTGTTTGGATTTGAAGTCTGACTCTGTCACTTACAAAGTGTGTGATTTTGAGTGAATTATTAATCTCTCTGAACATTAGCTTGCTCTTCTATTAAATGAAGGTATTTATTTCTATTTTTCAGGATAGAGGTGTAAGGATTAAATGACATAATCCATGTGAAAATGCTTGGTGCAATGTTTGGCACAGAAGTGAGTTCAATAAATACAAACTATGGTTTTAGCCGGACGCAAATCCCTCTTTCAGGAACTCAAACATGACTTTGTATAAATGTTGACTTCATCTAGATGTGCCCCTTCACATGGGCCTCTGGCATGCTGGGCTCCAGATTTCCCCATTTGTCTTCAAAAGTCCAGGCTTGAAGAAAGGGAATGACCAAACGCATGTACCAAATGCCTCTCATTTTAAAGTCCACCAGCCCTGTGGACTTTGACTTCCAGATATATTACCTCCTTTTGTATTATCAGAAACTTGGTTGCCCCATACCAGCGGGGTGAGGTGGAATGTGGGGAGCAAACAGAATATTTGTAAGAGATGAAATGAGATCACCTACCTAGAGACACACCCCAGAGGAGAGTAGGATAGTTCTAGAGTTTTGTGGATCAAACAGGCACTCTTTAATCCCTTCTGACACCTCCTTCTACCCCATGCTACCCAGTCCCTTGCTCCAGTCAAAGAGAGATGGGAAACATTTTTTGCACAGCCAAAACAAAGTCACTCAGGATGTAAATAAAATAGTCTGAACACCCAGCTGATCCCTCTGCTTTTGAGACTGGAATCATCTAGAGGGTGAATAAACACTTTCCCTGCTCCAGCACTCAGGGAGAAATAAGGGAGCAAGGAGGGAGCAATGGCCGCTGGGAGCGTTCTGAACTCTGTAAACAATATGGAGACTGCTCAGTAGATTATGGAGGGGTAAGGGCTGAAGTGTGTGTGTGTGTATGTGTGTGTGTGAGAGAGAGAGAGAAAGAGAGAGTGTGTTTGTGTGTGTAACGTTAGTGATGTTAATGATTTCAGAATCCAGGCCACTGATAAACCAATTGAGGTATGGGTGACATGCAGAAGCGCCCCAGAGGTGTACTGCCCATCACATCCTTCTCCAGGGCACTGCTTGCTGAGTTCATGTCTTTGTCACTCAACACTGCTGTGCCCACAGTCTGTGGCTTCTTGGAGATTGGTCCTTGTCTGTGTGGGCAGCCCTGGGGGACAGCTGAGGTAACTCTTACCAGTAACTTTGACTCCGGAGTCCCCGGGGCCTGGGCTTCTGGGAAAACAAGGCTGTGTGAGTATGAAACTCAAACTGAAAGGATTTTCTTCTTTTTTGGTTGCATTGCACTCTGAGCAAAACTCACTGGCTTGTGACGAGCAGGTGCTGTGCAAAGGGAGGAATACCTCCTGCTCCTATTCCCTCTTCTGGTGAAAGGCCATGCCCCCTCACTTGGCTCTCTGGGACAGTTCTTCTGTCAGGAGGCCTCTGCAGCTGGAATGTTCCTCACTCTTTGAGGTCAGGCATCTTTTCTCTTTCTTTTCCTTTGGAAATCTGTAGTCTTCCCTTTGCTGTGACAAATTGCACTGTGTGGCCAGTCAACTCCATTCTGCCTCCTGGAAAGGCTCAATGACCTGGCCTCCATGAGGGCCCGGGGCCGCTGCAGGAGTCCTCGACTTGCAACTCTGCCCTTTTCCATCCAGCCTTTGTCCAGCTCTCCGTTCTGTTCTCCCATTAGGTGTCCCCTCCAGCCCCTTATTCCGTTTCCAGCACACCATGCTCCTGCTTGAGGACTGAAGAGGAAAGAAAGCCCATCTGGGGAGGCAATTAGGGAAAGAGAAAAACAGAGGCACAGTAGAGACAAAAGACAAAGAGAAGGCTGCTGCCTGGGTACTTTTGCTCCTCCAGGGACTGATTCTGGAATTTCCCAAATCCAGCTGTAATCTCATTAAAGTTAACTTTTTTTTTTTCAGACTGAGCCTCGCTCTGTCGTCAGACTGGAGTGCAATGGCGCCATCTCGTCTCACTGCAACCTCCACCTCCTAGGTTCAAGCGATTCTCCTGCCTCAGCCTCCTGAGTAGCTGGAATGACAGGCGTGCGCCACCATGCCCAGCTAATTTTTTGTATTTTTAGTAGAGACGAGGTTTCACCATGTTGGCCAGGATGGTCTCAATCTCTTGACCTCGTGATCTGCCATCCTCGGCCTCCCAAAGTGTTGGGATTACAAGCGTGAGCTACCATGCTCGGAAAGTTAACTAACTTTTAACTTAAGTTAGTTACATTTGCTCTCTATTTGTCATCCTCCAAAGAATCCTAATAAATATCTCAGGCTCCTTCACCCACCTTTCTAAGATTCTGTTGTGCGCACCTCCCCATTCTGAATGAAGTCTTCTCCAGGCAGAGTGAGCTGCTCGTGCCTCTCTTCCCACTGTGTTTTGTGCACAGTTCTGCTGTACATTATCCCATGTGTGGCTATGATCTAAGGAGCCATTTGCCCATTTATTTTCCCCATGCCTTTGTGGCAAGGACTGAGTTTCTTTCCTGATTAGGAGCCAGGTATCTTCAGCAGCCTAGCACAGTGCTTGGCATGTCATACAGTGCTTGGCATATCGTAGGTGCTTTATTAGTGTTGGATGAATCCATGAGCCAACGAACCAACAAAAGAATAACATGTCTGTGCAGCAAAATGCAGACAAGTTGTATAAAATTGTCAAAAGTGCTTCTGGAAATTTTAATTGTAATTTAAGTTTTAAGCATGCTATTTTGTGCAAGATACATTAGACTAATAGGAATATAGTCCAGAAATGCATTAAACAGGGATTTAATCATTGTTGCTGTCTATTGAGAGGACTTTCCCATCTTCTTTCTCCTAGTAACAGACTCCATCCCACTGGACAAAAAGGTGAGCACATTACCCTGTCCTGGCCAATAGGAGTGGTTGCCTGATGTGAAGGGCCAATTCCGCACAAAACAAAATGATCAGCTTGCTGGGAGACAGAGCAGCACCCTGCCCACTGAAGCAGAGACAAGCAGAGACGTGAGACAGATGGAGAGTCGGGGGAACCTTGTGCCCTCAAGCCAGTTCCTTTGGCTCCTCTGTCTACCGTAGGGCTGCCCTTGTGTCCACATTGGCTTGGAGAACCCATGTATTCTCTTTCTTGCTTAAGCCACTTTAAGCTGGGTTTCATAAAGAATCCTAACTAATTCAGCACTAAATCTCCTGCTGGAATCTGGACCTGATTACCAAAGCTGCCCCAAAAAGAGACGGCTTTGTAATGCTAGCCCTTTGTTCCCACCTCTGTCTGATCAAGAGTTATTTGTGGACTTTGCCTTCCTTCTGGCTGCCGCTGATGTCTGTGAGTCCAGTGACCCGAACAAAAAACCTCCAGGCTAGGTTTAAACATGGCCTTTATTAATCTCCCAGATGTGTGAGAAAATGAAAAAAGCAAGGTACAGTGTATAATCAGTAATGACTGATGTGCTGAAATAGGGTAGACATGGCCATAAAACGCATATACAAGCATGTAAGAATGGCAGCACCACTTGAGTGCTTGAATGTAACTCCTGGAGGGCAGACATTCTCAACTTTTCCACTTACTGCTCTATCCCCAATGCCTTGAACAAGCACTCAATAAGTATTTATTGAATGAGTCCATGGAACCGCATGAAAGGAATGTCCTTGAAGAAACACATGAGAAAATGGCATTCCTGGGCATCTGTTAGGGGGCAGGCGGGATGAGGGGTAGAAGAGGGATGAGAAGGAGACTGAGTACCATTCTATATTGTGTGCATTTTTTATTTTATTTTATTTTTTGAGACGGACTCTCGCTCTGTCACCCAGGCTGGCACGCAGTGGCACTATTTCTGCTCACTGCAACCTCTGCCTCCTGGGTTCCAGCGATTCTCATGCCTTAGTCTCCCAAGTAGCTGGGATTATAGGCGTATGCCACCACACCCAGCTAATTTTTGTATCTTTGGTAGAGACGGGGTTTCACCATGTTGCCCAGGCTGATCTTGAACTCCTGACCCCAGGTGATCCACCCGCCTTGGCCTTCTAAAATGCCGGGATTACAGGCCACTGTGCCTGGCCTTGTGTGCATTTTTTATACAGGTATCCTACCTTTAAAAAAGAAAATAAAGCTGGGCTCAGTGGCTCCTGACTGTAATCCCAGCACCTTGGGAGGTTGAGGCAGGTGGATCACAAGGTCAGGAGTTCGAGACCAGCCTGACCAACATGGTGAAACCCCGTCTCTACCAAAAATACCAAAATTAGCCAAGCGTGGTGGTGCATGCCTGTAATCCCAGTGACTCAGGAGGCTGAGGGAGGAGAATCACTTGAACCCGGGCGGTGGAGGTTGCAGTGAGCTGAGATCATACCACTGCACTCCAGCTTGGGTGACAGAGAAAGACTCTATCTCAAAAAAAAGAAAAGAAAAGAAAACAAAAGAAAAGAAAAGAAAAGAAAAGAAAAGAAAAGAAAAGAAAAGAAAAGAAGAAAGGAAAAGCAGAACCCCTTGAATCTAAAAATGAGTTGGGAAGAATCTGAAATCTGGTCAAGAGTATCTTCCTGGTACCGCACTCTTACAACAGAAGGGGAAGGGCTGCACACAGGACTAGTGGTACCTGCTCCCTCACCTTCGAAGGAACGAAGTGAAGCCTTCCTTTTACACAGCATCCCTGCCAAGCTAATCTGCTTCTGGTTGTAAATATGGCAAACCTGGAGTATTTTCTTTACATAAGTAAGTAAGGCTCCCACAAACAGCTCAGCTCATTTGCTTTAAACACTGGAGCAACAGGTTTTCCTTTCTGACCGTCTCTTGATACCCTGTCAATCTCATAGGATGTCATTTCTGCTTTTTCTGTTTGCTGATTTCACTGACACCTTTGGAAAAAGATAGGCAGGCTTAGAAAAGAAAAGACCCTATGTGTTTCATTTGGGCCAATTGTTTTACAATAAGCATTCTTCTATTTCCAGAAATACTACCAAATGTCCAATTTCAAAATAATGCCTTCAAAATAATGGGTAGCATATGAAAAAGAGAGAATTTGTACTTTTTGCCAAGAATTTTACATAAAGTATCTCATTTGTATCCCATAATAACTTCAGGCAGGAGATGGGACCACCCCATTTTATAGAAACTGGGGCTCAGATAAGCAGGTGGGCAGCAGGGATTCCCAGCAGATCTGTCTCTAAAAAGCATACTCCTTCTGCTCTGCCCCGCCACCTCCCTCCATTTGCATGGCACTTGCAGTTTACAAGGCAACTCATCTAAACTATCTGATTTAATCCTCACAACTCTAAAATCTAGGAATTATTTTAATTCTCATTTTACAGAAGGGGAAAATTGAGGCTCCGAGATAGGAGCACAGAGTCAGCATGACATAAGAGAGAGCGAGAACTGGTCTGGGTGGGAAAAGACCTGTGTCCTACTCCTGGCTTTGCACTTTGAACTTTGTGGCCAGTCACACATTCTCTCTAGCCGTTTCCTATCTCCAAGGCAGGTCGATGGACCAGATGGTCTCATGTGCCCAGCAGCTCAAACAGTCAACGATCCTAGCAAACCTTTTGGTGTTCCTTGTAACCAGATTAGAACTTTAGTTACAAGAGGGAGCCAATGGAAACTTATGTATATAAACGGCTCCTGTGGGATATTTGCTGAAGTTCACATTTCTAAGTTTCTATAGTTACAATGTCTTAATCATAATGACACTGCTTCTACAGTGCTAGTAAGATTCCTGTCAGAGCCAAATTGCTAATAGCACCCTGGGGATTTTGCAACTCTTGCTATCATCTGCCTTTGGTGATTTTTAAAAATCACATTTAAGTGTATTAAAATATCAGTTTTTTATTTAAAAAGAGGGAGCTCGATGCCAGCATCTGTACAAATGCAGAAAAAGAAACTCTGTCCACCAGAAATAAGCCAGCCACACGGGTACCAACTCTACCGAGCTGATGGAAACATCTGAAGAACCCAGCTCTGCCTGGTTGCCCACGATGTGGGGGGGTTCCCTTTGCTAGTGGGAGTTGCCAGCAGCATTGGCAGGCAAGTACTGAATTAAAGCAGCAGCTGGAACCAGACGTAGGTGGAAGCGCATGACCCCCATCTGTGGCACAAAACTGGAGAGAAAAGCAAAAGAGTCACACATGGTAAGGCAGTGGGGGCAAAATGGGCAGAGCTTGTTTGAATCTGGCTCTGTCACTTGTGCCTTGTGATCCTGGGCCATTACTTCATCTCTCTGAGCTTACCGGATGTGTTAGGCTGTGTTCCACTAAAACCAAAAATAAGGATTTGAGTAGAGGTAAGGTATTTGGGAGGTGACCCCAGGAAGCCCTGGTCAGAGAGTGGGAGAGTGAGACAGGAATGAGAAGAAAACCAATGAAAGTTTGTCATGGAGCAGGTGACAACTCTGTGGAGCTCAGCTCCACTGTGGATCTCTGTGAGACAGTGTGGAACATGCCTCAGGGTTGCCCCACCTGAGGGGTGAAGAAATAGGCATATTGTCTTCCTACTTCTACCCATCATTGGTCAGGAATGATCCCAGGAGCATTAACTTCCCAGCATTTCTGGCCATCCCCATGCATTGGCTGAGAATTGCTGCAAAAATTGAATGGACTTATGAGTCTTGACAAAAGGAAACAATCAAGAAAGTAAAGAGACAACCCACAGAATGGGAGAATATATTTGCAAACTACCCAACTGACAAGGGATTAATAACCAGAATATATAAGGAACTCAAACAACTCAATAAGAAAAAAATCTAATAATCTGAATTTAAAGTGGGCAAAAGATCTGAGTTCACATTTCACAAGACTCACCTAGCCTTGAGTCCAGAAACCAGCTTCTGTCAGCACAGTGAAGATGGGTGGGTGCATCCAGCCTGGTAATTTACAATGAGTAATAACTATCATAGGAAACGAGCCCTTATGACTAATAGCAGTCACATTACTTGAAAGCCAAGTCAGAATCAGAGGTTTGCCTGAGAAACATGGAGCAGAATGAGGGATGTTAGAGGATTCAAGTGTCTGACAGCTAGAAGCTTGAGTCCACCAGCAGTAGGTGAGGGTCCTGCTTGCTCCTGCCCAAGGGACAGCAACATCTAAAGGCACTAACCAAGGCTTCCTCTTTTGGGAACAACACCTGGACATACTCACCTACTCATCCAACCTTAGTCCCCAGGACTCAACTTTTCTTATATTCTGTGGCTGGCCATGGGCCTCCTGTTTTTTGACTTGTTTCTGCATATAAGACATTTTTTGTTTCCAATCAAAATACAGTTAAACTGGAAGGATGGGGAGCCTATCTGTCTTGTTAAGATGACTTTGAGGATCTCTGCTGTATCCTTAATAAGGATACTTGATACATTTACATCTTCAAGAGGACTCTTATTTCTTTTAATTCTTGATGTATCAGTACTGGTAACTACACAAATAGCCTGACACATAGTAAGTGCATGATAAATGCCCATTTAACAACAAACATCTACCCTGGTGATATGTGGGCAAAAGACACAGTCTTTGACCTCAAGGAGCTCACAATCTAAAGGAGATGAGAAACCACTACTCTGGATACTAAGGACTGAGATGTGGTGAAGCTGGAGTGTCACAGGAGCACCAAAGAGAGGTATGTTGTCAGAGAAGCCCCTGAGAGGACATCTAAGCTGTTAAGAGTGATAGGGAGAAGACTCACAGAAAAAAAAAAAAAAAAAAAAAAAACATAGGGAGGGTTATTCCCAGTGGAAAACAGCATGACACCCTTGAAAAATTACCAGTGATTCACTGCAAGTGTATTAGATTGGAGGTGGGAGTCAGGGTCCTGGGGGAGTGGAGAGCTATGAACCCTTGTGCCAGGTGGAATTAAGGGCCCCTCTGCAGGCCTTAGGCTTTCCCAAGCCCCTTCCTCCAGCGGCTCTGCAGCCCCTTGCATTAGTTCATTTTCATGCTACTGATAATGACATACCCGAGACTGGGCAATTTACAAAAGAAAGAGGTTTCATTGGACTTACAGTTCCATGTGGCTGTGGAAGCCTCACAATCATGGCAGAAGGCAAGGAGGAGCAAGTCAAGTCTTACATGGATGGTATCAAGCAAAGAAAGAGAGCTTGTGCAGGAAAACTCTCCCTTATAATAACCATCAGATCTCACGAGACTTACTTACTATCAGGAGAACAGCATAGGAAAGACCCACCCCCATGATTCAGTTACCTCCCACCGGGTCCCTCCCACAACACATGGGAATTCAAGGTGAGATTTGGGTGAGGACACAGCCAAACCTTATCACCCTTCATGCCTGCTGGATGCCTCTGTGTACTGTATCATGAAGGACACATATCATGGTCCAGGAAGTTGGGATTTTATTTGGCAAACACTTGGAACCCAGAGGATTAGAGGGTTTAAATTAAAGATTTGACACACTCATCACTGCATTGTAGAAAGAATGCTCTGAAGGCAGTGAGGTTCTTGATTTTTGAGGAGTGACAGAGAAGGCTGTGAGACCTGTGGGAGGACACGCCAAGGACGTGTGCAGAGGCACAAGGCAGAGAAGCAGAGGATGGAGGATGGCTTTGAGAAATCCGCAGAGGGTGGATTGGACAGGATTTTCTAACCAGCTGGATATGAGAGAAGAGAGGATAGGATGATGGCTGGATTTTGAAGTTAAGAGAGAGTGAGTCAGGAGAGGTAGATTTGGAAGTCATATGTAGGAAGAGAGGAAAGCTAAATCCATGAGAGAGTCAAGCGTGAAGAAGACCAAGAACAAAATGTCAGGGAACCCTGATATATTCGAGACAGGAAGAAATGTGCTGGAGTGGGAGGAAGTTGAACAAACGTCTTTCTTTCCTCTACTAAGTAGAAGGTGGAGGTATCTGTGGAGGCCAGGCCGTGTGATGGGGGGGAGTTGGGGAGAGTGAGGAGGAAGCAGCTGCTGCCGAGAGTGGGTGAGGAAGCTGACTGGGGACATAGAGGAGAACTGCCAAGCACGGGTTGTTTTCTCCTGTCCTGACAACTGCTGTCAGTCAGGGGACCAGATGGAATAATGAGGTAAGATTCTCCCAGCACAGAAGCTACACCCTGGGAGCAAAGCAGGTACTTCTAGCAAAGAATTTATTCCTCTGAACCACCAGAGGGCCGCTGGTGCCTGATGGAGTAATTTGGTTACAGGAGTGTAGGAAGAAACTGTGAGATGTCCTCCCTAGTTACAACCAGGAACAGGTCCTCCCTAACATTTGCAGACCTGGAGCAAATGCCAGCCTGCATTCCTAGCTTGCAACCCAGAGGCTAAAGGAGCCCAGGCCACCCCTGCCACCTGTGAACCTGGGAGTAGCTCAGATCTGCTGGGACAAGATGGGGCTAAAGCTGGACATGGGTCCAGGACTCCCAGCTGATGACCTTCTGAACCCAGGATAGAAACTAACAGAAGAAACCCAGGAAGCCAAGGCAGATGGGTTTCACTTGTCATTTTCTCAACTCAGGATTTCCAGGTATTTCTAAGCACCTGCCAAAACTCCATCACTGGAGTAGAGAGAGGGGAAAGAGCACAGTTATCTTGGGGAAACTAGCCTGGCTATACACTCACTTTGGGTGGTTTGAAGCAACTATAAACAATAGTAGCCTTTCTGGAAACAATTCAATGTCCTTTAACCAGTGAATGGTAAAACATAATGGGACCAACCTGATCAACATGGAGAAACCCTGTCTCTACTAAAAATACAAAATTAGCCTGGCATGGTGATGCATGCCTGTAGTCTCAGCTACTTGGGAGGCTGAAGCAGGGGAATTGCTTGAACCCAGGAGGCGGAGGTTGCAGTGAGCCAAGATCGTGCCATCACACTCCAGCCTGGGCAACAAGAGTGAAACTCTGTCTCAAAAAAAAAAAAAAAAAGAAAAAGAAAACAATGGGATACATCCATACATACAGTAGAATAATACTCTAATTAAAAAGAACAAACCACTATGCATGCAACAACATAGATGTATCTAAAGAGCATTATTCTAAATGAAAGAAGTTAGACACAGAAGTCTACATACTGCATGATTCCATTTACATGATATTAAAGGCAAGCTATGGGGAGAAGAAACAGATCAGTGATTCCACAGCAGGAAGTGAGGGGGCAGGGACAGAGATTAACTGCAAAGGGACATGGGGAGTTTCATTGGGTGATGAAAATGTCCTATATTTTGATTGTGTTGGTAGTTAGCCAATTGTATGCATTTGTCAAAAGTCAGCAAACCAAACACTTAAAAAGGGTGAATTTTATAGTTTGCAAATGATACCTTAATAAAGCAAACCCTTCAAATAAGTAATTAGTAAGCAATTGATCAATCAATCAGACCCTCTTTCTCTGGCTTCCCAGAGAAGAGACTGTGATTTTCTCCTTTCACCCACCTCCCTACTTGAGAATTCAGATCCGTATCCCCTAGTCTACAGGGTCTATTCCAGCCCATTGCCCTCTCCCATAATTTCCCTTCGCCCAACTGGTTACCAAACCAGACAGAGACAGACAGAGAGATTTAGACAGGAAAGCCAGAAAATGTTTTTTACTGTAGAGTTTGAGATATGTAGGAACCTCCCCAAGGCAGGGAAGGGCTCCTCTTCCCAGGGCCTAATGACACTGTGAGAATGTCACTGACTGAGAGAATCTGCTTTGGTAAGTCTGGGCATAGGTCAACTTTTAACATCCTATGGATTTTTCTCTCATTTAACACACAACTATCTGATAACAGACATTCTATGAACACTGAATTTTTGTTGAAAGTTTGAGTGTACATTTTTAAGACAGTCCCATGGTCATTTTAAAGTGAATATTTCCCCAATCTACTGGTTGTACAAATTTGAAATTGTTCATGATTAGATTTGCTTAAAAGGAAAGGCACATGAAGAGTATGACCTGAGCCTCCATTGTGCTCTGCAGATCTGCCAAATTCATCCTTCCATTATGACAGGACCCAGACAGAAACCAGAGAAATGGAGGGCAGAAGAGCAAAAGATCAGCGAAACCATGGATAAATACATTTTTTTTAAAAATCTAACTTTAAGTTCTGGGATACATATGCAGAATGTGCAGGTTTGTTACATAGGTATACATGTGCCATGGTGGTTTGCTGCATCCATCAACGCGTCATCTAGGTTTTAAGCCTCATATGTATTAGATATTTGTCCTAATGCTCTCCCTCTGCTTGCCCCCCCCCACCCCACGACAGGCCCCAGTGTGTGATGTTCCCCTCCCTGTGTTCTTGTGTTTTCATTGTTCAACTCTCACTTATGCGTGAGAACATGTGGTGTTTGGTTTTCTGTTTCTGTGTTAGTTTGCTGAGAATGATGGCTTCTAACTGCATCTGTGTCCCTGCAAAGGACATGAACTCATTATTTTCTATGACTGCGTAGTATTCCATGGTGTATATGTGCCACATTTTCTGGATAAGTACATTTCTATTTGTCTTTCGGGTACATACTCACAGATATTCACACATCCCCCCAACTCTAGCACTCTTTTTCCCACTTGTATTTCACTAACGTTACTTGAAACCATAGGGTCCACTTACACTGAAAGCATGCCTTAGACTTGTGACAAAATGAGGAAAATGGCTTTCTTGAAATTGTCACATCACGGAGAAGACTTTTGGCATGAACCCCCCCATCACACCAACAGGCTGGTCTTAAATATGGCGGCATAGAAAGTCTGTAATCCACATGAAAGTCACAGAGCCTCTTCTCATTCAATTTAGTGAGTTGATTGAGAATAATGAGTAATTATCGTGAGTAAGATGGGAATAATGATAACTATCTCCTGTTTCTCACAAAACCATGGTGAGGGTCAAATGAGGTATCGTATGTCAAAGAGCCTTACAAACTCTTAAATACTATGTGCAAATATGAGCTGCTGCTTAAGTGGTTGCAAGACACAGTGAATGTGGCAGGTAAAAGTGACTCCCTCACAACTGCTAGGACCTCTGGCCTTTAGGGAGGCCCCAAAAGCTTGTGAGTGGTTCTAATTTATAACTATCTTGCAGGCAACTCTCTTCCCCCTTCTTTCATCCTTTCCTCTCCCCCTGCTCACAGAAACACAGTCTAAAGATTCATCTTTCTGTCCTGAGTGCTGGATCCTGGAGTACCAGCCTAGCTAGGGTCACCAGGCTCACTGTGAGCTCAAGCAAACCATTCATTGTGTACCCAGAAATTGTGGAGGTCAGCATACAGCCAGGCCGCACCATTGTTCTGGCCCCATGGTTCAATGGACAGGCTAATGTGGCCTGTTCAGCGGGGTGGGGCATGAACAATAGGAATAAATCTCTGTCTGCTGTATCCCAGAAGGCAAAGTGCTGGCAGGATTTCCTCTGAAAGCTAATCAATTCCAGAACCACTCAACCAGGGTGCTGAGACTTGCAAAGGGGCACACTGGTGCTGGGGAAACAGGACTAAAGTAAAAGGAAATGAGATCATTTAGCTGAGATAAGAGAAGGCCAGGTGGGCAGCTCAGGCCTGGCAGAAATAGAGTGAGATTAACTTCCCCTTTCTGTGCAATCAGCTACCCCCCTCAGCTGTAAAGAGCTCTCTGGCTCTCCTGTACTCCCTACTACTACCTCCCCTCCCTTCCCCAACTCCCTCCCCAACTCCCTCCCCAACCCCCTCCCCTGCACTTACTCCCAGAAATGATCTCATAAAATCATTGATTATTAAAACAGAGTGGGGTTGGAGAGACAAACATCCCTCTGGTTCCCAATCTGTTTACCACAAGGGACTCCTCTTAAGTCTCCTCTTTCCAGAGAGGTTCCATCTTTTAGAACAGCTGCCTTTATTCAGTACCTGCTCCTTTGGGTCATTCACTGGGCTGAGAATTTTTCTCCTATTATCTCATCTAACGCTGTGAAGTAGTTATAACTACCTCTATTTTACATATGAAAAATCTAAGACTAAGAGAAGTGTGTTTGCCCAAATCCTGCAACTAGAAAGTGGGAGAGGTAGAATTCGACCTAGGTCTGTATTGGCTTCAAGGCCCTGCATGTTTCCAGCATTTAAGAAATAGCTCAGATGCCCAGCAATTATACTCCTAGGTTATACCCAAAAGAAATGAAAATACATGTTCACATAAAAACTTATACACAGTCCGGGCACAGTGGCTCATGCCTGTAATCCCAGCACTTTGGGAGGCCAACACAGGAGGACTGCTTGAGTCCAGGATTTCAAGGCTGCAGTGTGCCATGATCATGCCACTGCACTCCAGTCTGGGCAAAAGAGTGGGCCCTGTCTCTGTTTAAAGAAAAAAAAATCAAAATAGCCAAAAGGTGAAAACAGCTCAAATGTCTATCTACTGATAAATGGATAAACAAAATGTGTAATTTCCATACAATGGAATATTATTTAGTCACACAAAGGAAGGAAGCAACAACATAGGCCACAATATCTGTGAACCTTGGAAACATTTTGCTAAGTGAAAGCAGCCAATCACAAAAGACCATGTGTTTTATCATTTCATTTACATAAAAGGTCCAGAATAGGCAAATACAAACACACAGAAAATAGATTCAGAAATCTACAGAAAGTAGTTCTTCAGGACTGAGGGGTTGGAGAGATAGATAAAACAGTGATCCCTAAAGGGTACTGGGTTTCTTTTCGAGGTGAGGAATATGTTCTAAAATTGCCTGTGGTTATGATTGCACACACACTCTGTGGTAAGGATACTAAAAAACACTGTATTGTATGCTTTAAACAGGTGGATTTATGACATGTGAATTATATCTCAATAAAGTTATTTAAAAAGAAATAGCTCATTCTATGATAGACAAGTTACTATGGTTCTGTCTTGAAAGTTGAGAAGCAGAAGTTGCATGGTACAGTGGAAAGAATGAGAGCTTTGGAACCAATGACTTCAGACGAGTTGTTTAGCCTCTTTGAGCCCCAGTTCCTCATCTGTAAACTAGGGTTAGTAAGCCCCATCTCACTGTTTTTATAGTATATGGGGAAGCCCCAGCCTCTCCTGTTCTAAAATTGCCTGACTTTGAAGTTTGAGGCTTGAAGGAAGAGGTAAAGGTGTGAGGTGTCTGTGGACAGAAAGGTTTTCCCTTGCACTGAAGTCACACCCATGAGGGACTCCTGTGTGTGTCAGAAGCTGGTCACCCAAAGCTCAGTGATTAGCTACCCTCTGTCTCCTGAGGAACCTCAGAAAAGAGAGACAAAAATAAAGGGGACTTGTGTGAACTCTAGGGACAATTCTGCTGGCTGTGGAAATTGCTGGGAGCTAGAACCAAGGGAGAAGCTTACGGGAGAGCTAAGAAAATGCTGAACTCCTATGATAACAAAAATAAGGCTCTTTTTCAAGGTAGTAGGATGGGTTGGACCATTCTGATATATTTCTTCCCAATTATGGGGTATCTGCCAAAAATGCAGAGATGCTTTTCTGAAAACTAGGGGATAGAAACAGGCATTTAAAAAGCTAGACAAGTTAAAACACACACACACACACCCCCACAAAATCTGATAATAGAAGTACTTTAGTGCTCAGAAACAATACTAATGTGGCAACCATGGTGGTAAAGAACCGGTGACCCTCATTATAATGTAGATTCCATACTTGCAAATTCACCCACTCCCTCCAATTTCATTGTAATCGCAAAAATCACTAATTGTGGTACTCTTGTGATCATTTATGGATATGAGCAGAGCAGTGAAAAACCTGAGTCATCCAATGAGCATATTCCCAGTTAAGGTTGAACAAATGCTCCCCCTTCTCGTTTCAGCTCTCATACTGTAAACAAGTCTCCTTTCAGCCTATTTAGTGCCATGCTTTCCACAATGCATTGTTCTTTATTGGTAATGTCACTGTTGAAAACATCCCCAAATGTAGTGCTGAAGGGCTGTCTAGTGTTCCTAAGCCTGAGAAGGCTGCGATGTGCCTTACTGAGATATCTATTAGATCCTCTTTCTTCAGGCAGCACTTACAGTGCTGCTGGCCCTGAGTTCCATGTTAATAAATCAACAACATGTATTCCAGAGTCTTTTAACAGAAACACATATGAAAAAAGTTTATATATTGATCAGTTGACAAAAATGTGACCAGAGGCTTACAGGAACTTAACCTAGTATTTTATCTAAGAGCAATAGTTCAGTATTTGCAATTCAGTGTTTGGGGTATTTTTATGGAGTAAAACTACAGCAAATAATGAGAATTAACTCTATATGCTACGTATTTTTCACATACCATCTCATTTTAATGCCCACAAATTAGGTGTTATGTTAGTTTCACAGAAAATTGAGGATATACATACATGTTAGATTATGTGACTTAGAGCTAACATATGGAAGTGGCGGAATTTGAATCCATTTCTGTCTAACTACCAAAAGAGGAAGAGAACTCTTTAGCCCTTTGACTGGAGAGTTGGCTCTTAGGGAAAGGTAGCCAGTCATCCATACCAGGGCTGGGCCACAGGGAGAGCTGAGCTTAGTTAAGAACAGTATAAATCAGAGAAAAAAGATGAAAGAACTGAACATAATCCTCCAGCACTGGTCAGACTACATACAGCTATGACAGTGGGGAGAGAGAAATGACCATTAGCATGAGGAGAGGCACCAGAATGGTGAGGAGTCTGGGAGCCCACACATCAAGAAAGAAAGGATGAAAGAAATAGACATTGCTCAGTGTAGAAATGCCACCATGGAAGCAAACTGGAGGCATCTTTATATACCTAAAGAGCTATCCTGTGGGTGAAAACTAGGATTGCAGGTTGACAGCTTCAGGGATCAGATTTTGGCTCAATCCAAGAAACAATTTCTGATATTCAGAGTTGTCCTACAAGCCAAGATTGGAAACTGGTGGTCCACAAGCCACATTCAGATACAGATGTATTTTGTTGGTGTGCAGTGATTTTTTTAAAAAAAAATGTATTTAAATGTCCTTCTATTGGGGAATGTGCTCATTTTCACAGCTTGCACCACTCTCTGTTCTTAGCCCCATGTCACTCCTGTGTAACTTGCCTTGTCCTTGAAGTAGGGTTGTTGGATTTAGCAAATAAAAATATAGAATAGTTAACTTTGAATTTCAGACAAATTTTACAAATATTACATGGCACATATCTATACTATATTTATTTTTCTATCCCAATACTTGGAAGTTCTAGATGGAAGCCTTTGATATTTTGTTTTGAGACAGTGAGCTCCATGTATGGGAATATTCAGAGACTTGTCTTAGAGAAATTCTTGTGATGGAAATAGGGCCAAAATGGTTTAAGGTTGTCCTCGCTTTATTTTATTGAGATCCCCCATTTCAGAGCGATAAAACAATAAAAGGTAGGGGGAGATAACTGAATTATCAGGTGCTGTTCTGGGTGTGGGTGGCAGGTAAGACACCGACTTCTTGTCCTAACAGCCGAATGTTCTACCAAAACAGCTGGGACTGACTGACAGATAAGGATATAAAGTGTTTTTGACCTCTAATATCAGTTGTTAGTCAAACTCCTTTTAAGCGTAAAGTTGATTGGTGTGTCTGCAGCTGGAGAAAATGATAGCAACCTCTTTCTAGACCAAGGCATGAACCAGGAGGTATGCAACACTCCAAAATAATAATCCTGCTTTTATCTGTCAAAAGTCATCTTCTACTTCTCTGTAACTGTGGTTAGTCATCCTGACACTTCTTGTTTTCCTATCCTGCTGCCAGAGCTGCTTTTCTAGTTGTTTTGAACAGACCGTGAGCAACTCACCAAAGAACATGGCAAGCAGTTGATATAAGAGACTGATACTAACTCAGTTATCACAGCCTATTTCTTTGGCAAAAAATCAGTGGATCTCTGAGGTCATTTCTGGAAATTGTGCCTCTAAAACTAAGTGTCAGTAGTCCTTGGTCATCAGCTAGTTTTTTAGTGTCCTCCTGCTGGTCTCTGGGGAATGAGAATGTCTGTGTTAGATGAGACTCTGGAGAGCATTTGGCTCAACTCCCTTGTTTTGGAGATAAGGAAATGTAGCTTCACAGTATGGTGACAAGATTCAGAGCTCATGGCTGCAGTCAGCTCACAGGCCAGAGCTCTCTGCAGCTCAGCAAATGGTTTCCCATTCCTTCTCCATTTGTCAAGTTTCCCTCCCTTACTTACACCCACTTTTTTTCAGTCTCTCACTTGAAACAGACAAAATGACAAAAGGGAGGGGAAGATAACAACATGAATAAACATATTTTGGGGCAACTGTGCACTATACACTACAGAGTATACCCAAAGGGAATTTAGCAATTCTAATTTGTCCTTTTGGGGAAGGCTCCTAGACGACAGGGGCTTTGCTATCTTGTTTACAGATGGGTGCATTCCGCATATCCCCAGGTTCACCTGAATGCTCACTAAATACTCCTGGTCATACTGTTTCCTTCATCATTCTCCTCTTCAAGATTAAATAAAATCTCAGGGGTTACTCAAAGCAAGTAAAACTTGATAAAACTCCATTTCAACTATTAAAACATAGGGACATTTTTAATGTGTGTCCTTTCTTTACACAAAAAGTCTAAACTTAGGGTTGAGAAGTAACTAACACAGCAGTCTTTGGATCTTAAACAAGGACTTCAGATGGCTTATGGTTCCATCATTTTCAAATAATATCCCTGTTTTCACTGGTTGTTCTTGATAGATACTCTGTTCCCTCAATTGGAACATCAGTGGACCCTCTCTTTCCTACCTTTAAAATTTTTCAGGGGCTTCTACAGACACTACATGCACAGATCTCCAGCCAATGTGTTGAATGCATGTGTTAGAAAGAAGAACAATGATTTTGGGAGCAGAAGTAGCCCGGACTGAATCCTGGCTCCTCCATTCACTAACTGGTGAATCTGGGCAAATTTTAAATTTCTCTGTTTCCTTATTTATAAAATACAGACAAACTACCTCTCACAGCGTTGTAAAGAGAAAATGAAATAATGTAGGCACTCAATAAATGGTAGCAATTATTACTGTGCCTGTTGAATTAATGCAAAACATAAGCAAAAGGAACCACCACCTTTTAATGAGATCTCATTTTGTTTGGCACAAAGATCTAGATCGGTGATCTGGTGGATGTGTTGCTTAGTGTAACTGTCCACTGTGGCGAGCATGATATTGCTGGTCCCTAGAAGCATTTAAGGAGAGGCATTATAGTCAGCAGTGGGATGCATGCCAACTGTTTTATTGATGATGCCTATTTGGACCACAAGGCCAGCCAGCATTTGGGCCTCAGGAAGAATATGGCCCCATTCATGTCATTACTCCACAATGCGGCGGAAAGACTGGACAGCTGGGGAAACTGCACCCCAATCGATGGGCTTCCGGTACTCCTTCTTGTCCAGGAGGTACTGCCTGCCACGGTAGTTGGGTAGCTCATAGAAAATCCAGACACCCTCCAGCACCTTACAGGAGTGGATCTCTCGCATATGAAATTGCTCCATGATGGAAGGGCAATCTTCAGTGGTTTCATACATCTGACCATTAAAATCCCCTTTCTCAAAGATCTGAATCTTATACTGGCCTCCACTAGGCTGAAAAGACACAGGAGAAAATGAACAGAAACCATTATGGAAATCACCAGCAGGTCAAGAACTTAGAGAGCAGTATTGTTCAGAACTTATCACCTTGAAAGCTAGATAATCTGAACTCCCATCTCACCACGTACTGACTAAAATAGCTAACTTTCAATAAGAAAAAATTAATTCTTCAAAACAGTCAAGAGGCAGAGATAGCACCCTGGAAATTAGTGTAGTCATTCTTGTGATGAACTGCTCTAAGATGTTATTCAAGCCCCAGCAGCCAACAAGCAGCTACTTATTTAGAGGTAGAAAAGACTCAAGAAAATTTTCACCTAAAAGCAAGAGAAAGCAGACAGAGGTATGGGAAAGAGAGGGACTGCACAGTCCCCAGACTCACCAGATGAACAGCTCTGCAGGAGCTGAGGCGGTCATTGAGGCCCATCCAACGCTGGTATTCAGGGTACTCTCCCTGGGGTAAGATGTACATGTACCCAGCAAAGTTGGGCCTTTCGTAAACAGCCCAGGTGCCTCCTTCCACTTTAATGGAGTTGCAGCGACTTAGGTATGTGTGGAAATCTGCACAGTCGCAGTCACAGTCATAGCGACGGCCTTGAAAATTTTTGTCTTCATAGAAGGTAATCTGAAGTAGAGGGCCAACAGAGAAAGAGCTGAGGAGTTGGTGGGCTTAATTCACAGATAAAAATTAGGACTATAATGCCTACTTTAGAAATTTCTTTCTCCTCAATTTTGAGGAAAAATATGTAGTTGTACGTCACGTTACAACATTGCTTTCTGACAGACAACTTCAGTTGTCAACAACAGAAATGAGTACTTCCTGAAAGCTGAACATGAAGCAAAACAGAAGAGGGCCCTAAGAGAAGTGAACAGTCTCAGACTCAAGTTCATTTTCCTTCCTTTACGTTCCCACAGCTCTCTGTACTTACCACATTATATTATAAATTATCCATTTATATGTCTACGCCTCCCACCAGAATCCTAGTACACTTTTTCCAAGGCAAGTACACTTTTTCCAAGCCTTATTTGAGCTATCAATCCTCTATGCCCATCACTTGACTTCAATAATTGTTTCATGAAGATGAATGACTCCTAGGTGATATGGAAGATACAAAGAGAAAAATAAAACATAAACCTTAGCTTTAGAGAGCTTATTTTAGATGGATGTAGAGATTTCATATATGAAAATATATCATATTTATGTTCTTTATTATTAGTTTATTGCCAACAGAGTAGTTGCAAAGTAACAAAATGATAAGGTGCCTCCAATGATCAAGTTTCTACCACAATGCCTGGGGTAAGTCTCCGATGGCACTGAAAAATATGCAGCCCTGTGAAACCAGAAACAGTAAGTTTGGACTACAGAGCTCCCTCTCCACGATTAGCCTTACGATCTTCATCCAGCCACCTCTCTGAGCTTCAGCTTCCTATTTGAAGACTACAGCAGACTGGAAGTCCAGGCTTTAATAAACAACTCTCAGAGCTTTTCTGGCTAAAACAGGAGACAGAGGTCCTGGGAACTCCCAAGGATTCAGCAAGCGGTTCCTGAAAACCACGATGAAAACTACAAATGGGCTACAGAGCTTGTCCCTTGTTATTCAATAATTCCACAACATTTTCATCTTTTTTTTTTTTAAGATGGAATTTCAGATCAATGCTAGGTTATAAACTGAAATCACAGGTGTCATGCTTTGAACAGTTAATTACCTGGCATTATGCTGCCACCTTGTGGCTGATTTACTTTATGGACTTCAGGGGAGAAAATTATGTGAGTCATTTCAGATGAAAGGAGCAGAGCCCAGGTATTGTCTTGAGAGGATCTTTGAGCTGAGGATTGAAGGATAAGTAGGTATTTTCCAGAGGCAAATGAAAAGGAACAAACATGTTCAAAAGAATATAGAAGTGAAAGAACACGGCCCATTATAGGGACAATAAGTAGTTCATTAAACCCAGTACATATTGAACATGTGGTGAAGTATTAGAAAATAAAGCCAGAAAAATGACACAAGAACCATGCTGGAATCCCTTTGGTGATTATGAGCGAGTTGGACTTAGTAGTGTGTGTCTAGAAACAGATGGCTGCTGTGGGCCAGGTGAGATATGATGACGGCCAACCAAAACGCAACTCCAATGTGAATGATGATGAGAAAACGGTAAAGAACTTCAGGATTTGGTGACTAATTAGATGGAGGGAATGAGGAGAGGAAGAAACCAAGAATGACTCACAAAAAGGCATAAAACATCATTCTCCTCTACCCTGGGTATTTCTTTCTATCTAGATACTAATATACTAATAATTATTTCCCTCCACCTTAATCTTTCCCTTCCCTTCCCATTTATTTCAACTATTCTCTTTCCTGTTCCCTAAAAGGGTCCTTTTTCCTTCCCACCCCTAAATCATCTACTTCATCTCCTTTACCCCCTGCCCAAATTTCTTTATGTGTGTCCGTTCCCTTCCCATCTTAGCACAGTATATAGATTTAGATACATGGCACCTCAGTTTATGGATAAAGAAAAAAAAAAAAAAAAAACCAGTGCTACTGCTTTCTTGCTATGTGACCTTGGACAGGGCAATTAACCTTTCTCTACAGCTCTTCATTTGCAAAACAGCATGACAGTGTCTCTTGCAGATGGTATGTTCTGAGAGTCCAAGGGGATGTTGATAAAGTACTTAGTTTAATAGCTGACTCACAATTGGCAATAAGCTTTTGCTACAGTTTTTACAGACGAAGAAGTTAAGTGATTGGCCTAATGTCACTACCTAGTTACAAGTTAGTTGCAGACAAGCTGGTGGGCTGCAGTGCAAAACTCCTGGTTAGTAATCTGTTGTTCACTTAATTTTCCTTTGCTGTCTTTCTGCCTGCACAGTTAGCTTCGTTTAACATGGCAGCACTTACTCTCTTGGACAAGAAACAAGGCTGGGCCTAAGCCTGAGGGGCCCTTCCTCGTGACCTGTGGAGAGATCTTTAGGAAGGTCAAATAACTTATGAGAATGGATAGATTCTAAACTCCTTAATTCACATGTTCTATTTGCCTTTGGTTTTTGACCAAATAGTCACCAAGAAGAGCCTTTGCAAAAGATATCCTACGGGAAATGAAGTTAATAATACCATCGATTTCACTTCATAGTTTCTCACATTTACTGCCTTCTGCACATTTGCTTGACTAATTATCAATATCTGCTAAGTAAAAATATACACGACACCTGGTAAGGTCACCTGATGTCCACCCTCCCAGGAGACCAGCCAACCATCCAACAGTTGAAACAAAGCCCTCATCCTGTTGCTATGGAATCATTACTGAGCTCCAAGACTAAGCTCTCCTTTCAGTGGGAGACCTTCTATATCTCAGAGCCAGAGAATGTTGCACCGAGCTGTGCTCAATTTCTATTTGTAGAATAACCATGAAATCCATGCTATTGTCAGTTTAGAGGTTTTGACCCTTGGGCAAAACGTTTTGTAGAGAAGGCTAAGAAATGTGCAGAAAGTTTTCTCAGAAATTATTACAAAATTCCTATCATTATCAGGTTTATTTGTGGAAAAATGGGCTACTAATCTAATGCAGCAGAGAGAAAAATGTCTTGAGTATCCCAGAGGTAATGAAAACATACTTAGTTAAATCTATTCCTTTTGCCAAGCCCATAACTCGTCTGATTAAACTGCTAGCAGGATAGTGGGAAAGGAAGAAGCAATGAGAAAGAGTAAGAAATAATTTACTATCTCCTTTACCCTAGCAAGCAAAAGTTATTTAACTAAACGAACAACTCAGCTATAAATAAAAAAGAGTACACTATTACTACTCTGCAAATCTTTAAAAGCAGATGTTTTCATCTAAGATGGTTGTATAACAGCTTTACCTCAAGACACATGGATATCCCTCCTCTAAGGACTTAAAATTCTTTTTTAGTGGATTTGCATGGTATATTTTCAAGAACCTCAGAGCACTAAAGACACTAAATTATAGAACAAGTTAACAGGTACCTTCTGACATGATGCAACAGGAAGTACACACCATTCCCTATGTAGCTTTCTTGGCAAAGATATTTATTTTAAATCTAAACATGAGGAAACAATTAGACAAATCTAGATTGCAAGACTTCCTAAAAGACATCTAACCTAGGCTCTGAAAAATGTCAATGTCTCAAGAACAACAACAAAAGGGTAGGGGGACTTTTTTAGAGAGGCTAAAAAAATGGAAGAGAATAAAGAGACATGACAACCAAGTGCAATACACGTTTTTGATCCTGTATTAGGGGAAAAGGCCACCATGAAGCACATTTCTGGGGACAATCGGGGAGATTTGAATATGGTCTCAATATTAGCTATTATATTTATGGTAAATCTTGGGGACACGCTAATGATACAGTGTTTATACAGGGAAATGCCCTAGTTTTTAGGAGATACATGCCTAAATACTCAAGGCAAAAGTATAATAAAGTTTGCTACTAATTTTCAAATGGTTTAGTAAAGAGAAAGAGATGGAGATAGGAGAGACCAAATATGGCAAAATGTCAACAACTGCAGAATATAAGTGAAAGATAAACAAATATTCATTCAACATTTCTTTCCCATTCTTTGAAGATTCAATGGGTTTGAAAATTTTCGAATAGCTGGGGGTAAAAATCACGCAGTGGTTTTGTCTCATCAGTGGAAGAGCTAAAAAGAAAATGAAGGCATATTCCCTCATTCCCAAAGCCCTACCTGAGAGAATAATTTCCAATCCAGCAATCGTGAGTCAAATACTTTAGAGGCAATTTTCTGACTGTAAGGGAGCACTTCATTTGGGGAACAAGTAAAAATAATTGCTTGAATGAAGGAGAGATGTAGGAGTTTATTCACCTGATTAGCCCATCCACTTTGGCCTTTTAGAACACTAATGGTTGAGGCTACATTTCAGAAAACAAAATTTTAATTGATTATTAAAAGTTTTCTTCTCCATATAATCCCCATTAGCATGTCTTATTCCTATGGAGAATATCAGTTGCATAGAATATTCGTTGCTAGAAGGCAGAAATAATAGTGATATTTATAAATTATTTACCTGTATAGTATTCAATATAGCACCATACATAAAGATAAACCCTTAATAAAGTGTTTGGTAATTCTGTTAAGAGTAGAAAATATAATAAGCATTTCTTAATCTTCTCTCTCAATCCCAGTTCTCTAACCACTATCATACTCACCTCTAGGCAAAGAAGCAAAAGCTTTTCTGTGTGTTTAATGCATCATTAGGTGAAAAGTGGGTAGGCTAAAAATCAATGTGACTACTTACCTTGGTTCCAGTTTTAGACATTTTTGGTGCACAGACTGGTTTTCCCAGTGCTGAAAGAAATTCAGGAATGGCTACAGAGAGTTAGAGGCACAGTGACATTTATATGGGCTGGTTTCAGTCAAACATTTGCTTAGTCATGAGAACAGGATCCAAAAATTGAGTCAGTCATTTAGATGCTATTGATGGTTTCTAGAAAAAACAATTGGGATTATAAAATAAAGGAAAGCTTCAGTACCGCCTTTAATGCTTACCAAGCCCTGCTGCATTATAGACTTTGCTGAGTCAAGAAACCAAAACCCAGACAAAGTTGTAAAAATTAAAAACAAAACAGTCCCTTTTTGCTTTTTTTTTTTAATAGGAAGCAGCCTCTCTGAAATTCCTAATGTCCTTTTTCTTCAACAAAGCTTGTGAGAGGTAAGAGTCAGAAGACTATCTCTAATTCTGGACAGAAGCGACATGTTCTAAAAGCAACAAAACTTACATGACAACTAAATGCAATGCATGATCTTGTGTTTGGGGAAAAAAGTCACTATAAAGAACACTGCTGGGACAATCAGGAACATTTTAATATGGACTGTAAATTAGATAATACTATTGTACCAAAGTTTCACTTCTTGAATTTGATCATTGTACCATGACTAGGTAGGAGAATGTCTGTTTCTAGGACATGTATGCTATCATTTAGAAGACAGGTTCAAGATGTCTGCAACCTAACTCTAAAATTGTTGAGCAAAAATGAAACAATACTATCATGTCGAGAGTGGTAAACAGAATGTAGCAAAATGTTAACAACGGACAAATCGAATCTAGATAAAGGGTATGTTAAAGTTCACTGACTTATTCTTTCAACTATTATTTAATTTTTTCAAAACACAATTTCTTTCTAGAAAAAGAGCTCTAATCCATAAGAAGGGTGCCACTGTATGTAGAAAAGTGACTTGGGACTCCTGAATTTGCCAAGGGTTAGCTAACTAAACACAACCTGCTACTAGCTAGGTGGTCTTCTTGGCCCACAATACAACATTTGAACCTGTTCGGAGAACATTTTGTGGCCCTAATACACCTCTGACTTTAGGAATGAGATTGCATCTTATGTAAATACAAAACAACAACAACAACAAATTAACTTTTCTCCATTTTCAACTTTAAATGATCAAGTATATTCTCAAAAGTCCAACTTCCTCATCTTCCTATTAATAAAACTATCCAACAAATATCTTAATAAATGGGATGTATTATGGTCAATTCAGAAAATGGCAAACATGCCTTGATATAAAGATTACTGAGAAAATATTAAGCTATATGCTTAGTTTTCTGAATTTTATAAACTTTAAAAAAAGTGTCTGAGTATCATTTATTTCATTAACAAATAGCAATATCTAAAATATATTTCTGTTACTCCAGTGTTTATTTGGTAATAGTCTGCTTCTTAAATTTCTTCTTAAAATAAAAACTATGTAAACTTCAATTAGAATTAAACATTCTGAGGGTTAATTTTTACTTTAGAAATACAAAAGACTTTTTTGATAGAATTACTAATTAAATGGCCAGAGAGCATATGAACCAATGTTTATCAGCAATCTGATTCGTTTCACTCGTTTGGTAATTTGACAATTTCACTCACTTATCTGAAAGAAGGTTTTCCCAGTCAAATGGAAACTTACTTGACATTTTGAGGAATGACACTGGAAACCTTTTCTAAAATTAAAAGTAAAGCTATATCTTTTACAAAAAAAGGAAATAATTCTTCAGAGTTTGTTTATTGAAAATTTGAAGCAGGACGTGAAAAATAAAGATTTTTTTACACAATTTCATTAAGTTCCATACTTTAAGGACTAAAATATAGTATAAAACTATTTCTGCTATATCTATATACCAACAAATCATACTTTCTTTCCAATTATTTTTTAAAAGGAGTAGCAATTTCCTTTTAAATAGTTACAAAGAACTATAAAACTCTTATTTAACTCTAGAAAGAATAAAATTCTTTCATCACACAAATGAAGATACATACTATAGTTGCAAATCTACACTCAGTTGCTTTAATATTAACATACATACAATGGTACTACCTTCACCAACTTTTTCATTTGGGCATCACAAAGATGAGTCTTCTGATGTTCTATAAACAATACGTTTATATAAAAGTCAGAAGTTTAGCGAAAATTCAGCCTACACAGTAATAAATGAATATGGAATGGAAATCAAAGTTCTTAAGTAGGACAGAAGGCTGGGTGTGGTGGCTCACGCCTGTAATCCCAACACTTTGGGAGGCTGAGGCGGGTGGATCACGAGGTCAGGAAATCGAGACCATCCTGGCTAACACGGTGAAACCTAGTCGCTACTAAAAATACAAAAAAAATTAGCCGAGTGTGGTGGCGGGCGCCTGTAGTCCCAGCTACTCAGGAAGCTGAGGCAGGAGAATGGCCTGAACCCGGGAGGCGGAGCTTACAGTAAGCGGAGATTGCGCCACTGCACTCCAGGCTGGGCGACAGAGTGAGACTATCTGAAAAAAAGAAAAAAAAAAAAGGACAGAAAAGTCCCAATGTCTCTTAAGCAGCAAGAGCACCTTCCCAATTTAGTTTCAAGATGAGCACCATCCTCCATTTATCCTTGTATTTCCAGGGCCCTGAAGATCAAAGAAAAAATAATATTAATCACTTAATTTTCTATTGCCTTCATGTAAATAATTTTAAAACTCTATGTTTAAAAAATCACATAAATTATCAAGGTCAAATGATAGATTACAATGCAAAATACACAAAGTTTAAGGTTAACAACATTCCTTTTTGCTAGGTGTAATGTTAGATCATAATAAAAGAGAAATTCATACATGAATACAAAAAACTGTTAAGCAGTGAAAATTAAACAAAAATTTTTACCCGCTTATAGTTCACATTTCTTTTGCATAATCTCCATCAGATTTCTAATTCTTTTTTTTTTTTAAAGAGATAGGGTCTCACTCTGTTGCCCAGGCTGGAATGCAGCGGTGCAATCATAGCTCATTGCAGCCTTGAACTTCTGGGCTCAAGGGATCGTCCAGTCTGTGTCCAGAGTAGCTGGGATTACAGGCATGTGCCACCATGCTCAGCTAATTTTTAAATTTTTTGTAGAGACAGGGTCTCATTATATTGCCCAGGCTGGTCTTGAACTGCTGGCCTCAAGAGATCCTCTCACCTCAGCCTCCCAAAGTGTTGGTATCACAGGCATGGGCCACTGCACTCAGCAAAATTGCTAATTCTTAATTCTCAGTATTTATGAATAAATATTGCTAAATTCTTTAAAAAAATACACCCTTAAGAAATGTAAATATATAAAGTAAAAAATACACTTTTACAGCTTTGGAAAACTGCAGTTCCTTAAAAAGTTAAACATATTCCTCACAATTCCACTTCTACGTATATACCCATGAGAAATAAAAACAAATGTCTACACAAAAACTTGTACACAAATGTACACAGAGCATTACTCACAACAGCTGAAAAGTAAAAACAAGCCAAATGTCCATCAACTGATGAATAGATAAACAAAATGGTAGATTCACACAATGAGTATTATCTGGCTATGAAAAAGAATGCAGTACTGATACATGGCTACATGGATCAATCTTGAAAATACTACGCTAAGTGAAAGAACCCAGACATGAGAAGTCACATGTCACATGATTCCATTTACATAAAATGTTCAAAATAGACAAAGTAGATTAGTGGTTGCCAAGGGCTAAGGGGAAGAGGAAATACAGGGGGTTGGAGGAATGAGGAGTGGCCTACAATGTGTACGAGCTTTATTTTGAGGGTGATGAAAATGTTCTGGAATTTTTAGTGGTGATAGTTGCACAAACTTGTGAATATACTTAAAAACAACTGAATTCTTTACTTTAAAAAGGTGAATTTTACTTCCCATAATGTTATGTGGTAATATTTTATCTCAATAAAATTTTTAAGAAGTTTTCTCCTACCCTAGACACCCAATCTCATTCCTCAAAGACAAACACTGTTTATAATTTATTTATATTCTTTCAAAGATTGTTAGGCATATAATTAGCATATAAATACACTGCATTTGGGGTGTTTCTAGTCTACAGTTTTTTCAAACAATGCCACATCTAACATCTTTGGTTACAAAATTTCAGTTAGATAGGAGGAATACATTTAAGGGATCTAATGTACAACATGGTGACTGTCGTTAATAACAAAACTATGTATGGGGGAATATGGTATCTTTGGACAGTATAACTTGTGCCAGGCAAAAAGCAAAAAAAGACAAAATTTGGCCATTATATTGGCCCCAAATTCTACAGGCTCCATCTGAATATTTTGGTTGATTTTCTCACTATAAAATATGGTAAATATAGGTACACAAAGGTCTGCGTATGCTGGTAGGAGTGGTAAAAAAAATTTTGGGCATGTTTAGTATATAATATTCTGTACCTTTTTTATTATGCTTGAAAGATTTCCCCACAAGAATCTGTTTTAAGTGGTATAAATGCCTACCAGTGTTTGCATGTAAGATCCTTATCCAGCCGCTTGTTTGGAGCCTGCTGCAGGGGGTACAAGGCTATCCAGCTGTTGGCGATGTCCTGTATTAATCAACCATTCATAAAACTTGTTCTCTACCAGTACCTGGAACTGCTTCCTTTGATCCCTAAAATTGCAATTGAGAGTAAAAAGAATGTAAGAACATGAATTCATATAAATTGTACTCTAAGCAATTATACAATAATAGGATAATGTTAAATGATTATTTCTTGTTATCCTTTTGTTCTCACTGTTCAGAGTACACTGGACACCCCCACCCCACAAAGGATTGATCAGATACAATGTCCTCTTTCTAAACACTTATTCATTGTCAGATACTTACCAAGGACCAAGTGAACACAGGGTAGTGTTCTGACTAATGGGGATAAATGTATAAAGAGAAGAGACAAGGCCCCTGTCGAAGCAGGATGACACTTCACGACTCCAGAGGGCACCATTCACATTGTGATCTATGTAATCCATGCTCCTGAGGACTGTATATTCTAGCAGGAAAGATAGGTAAAAATAAAATAAATAGGCCGGGTATGGTGACTCATGCCCATAATCCCAGCACTTTGGGAGGCCAATGTGGGCGGATCGCTTGAGGCCAGGAGTTCGAGACCAGCCTGGCTAACATGGTGAAACCCTGCCTCTACAAAAAATATAAAAATTAGCCAAGCATGGTAGCACACGTCTGTAAGTCCCAGCTACTCGGGAGGCTGAGGGCAGGAAAATCACTTGAACCCAGGAGGTGGGGGCTGCAGTAAGCTAAGATCACACTACTGCACTCCAGCCTGGGCAACAGAGTGAGATGCTGTCTCAAAATCAATACAATACAATACAATACAATAAAAATATAATATAAAGTTAAGTAGTTCTAGGTGCCATGGAGAAAAATAGAGCAGGGTGAAGGAATAGCAAGTTCTAGAAATGTTATTTCAGAGAAAGAATGGACAGAGATGGCCTCCCTAAGATAACATTTAAGCTTAGGTCTAAATGAAATGATGGAGTAAGCAGAATGAGTATTTGAAGAGGAATATACCAAGCAGAAGAGACCAAAAAAAGTACAAAGGTTCTAAAGTGAGCATATTTCACATGTTCATGATAAGAAAGAGAAGAGTAGCTCCTGACAGCCAGGAGCTAGCTTAGTACTGTCAGCTAGGCCTTGGTGTAGGATCTGGACTTGCTATTGTATTCTTTTGTTGAACACAAACAATACCTCAAACCACCAACATTAGACAAAGCCACTCTGGGATGATGATAAACCAAAGAAAGAACAAGATCACTCTGTAATAGTATCTCAGTTCAGAAACCACCCCCCAACCTCCAAAAAAATGTTGTGACCCAAACCATAAAACACCAAACACTCCTTTCCTGGAGGAGTGGCTGCTACTTCTTTACAATTATAGTTTTAGCTCTTCCTTCCTTCCTCTTGCCTTAGATATAAAAATTATTAAACTGCCAAATCGCAGATTACTCTCACTTCCAGATAGTCCTGCTTCCTAGAACTCTCCCCCAAATCACTAATACAAGCCAAAATCCAACAACAGGTTCCTTTTAACACCTATTTACTGAGTTGAAACACAGTTTTCCATGTTCTCCAACCTTTTACTGAGAAGAAACACACTTCTCTCCCCTCTTGCCATGAGTCAACACAATCTACCTTTGTTCTATAGATGTGTTCCTGGTGGTCTTTGGTCAGAGGGCAGTGATTAAGTGATAGAAAGATGACTGCTGTATGCCGAGAAGGAGTAAATGAGGAAAAGAATGGCAGAAATTGAGGAAGAGAGCCTAGTAAGTATGGTAAAGGCTTTGGATTTTATTTTAAGTATGAGGGGAGGCCATTAGAGGGGTCAGAGCAGGGAAATGACATGATCTAATCACTGTTAAAAGGATCACACTGGCAATTTGTTTCAAACTGATTTCTGTCTTCCTATATTCCCCAAGTTAAATTGACTACTTTCATTGTTTCTGGCATCACTGTGGATCTCACCACTTGAAAACACTATGATTCAGAGTCAGCATTTATTAAGTGCTTACATCCCACACTCTGCACATGTATATGTATAAGCTTTTCACATGTAAGAGAATCTAAGTATTTAATCATTTCTTGGCCTTTTGACTGAGATCAAGTGTACAGAATCTAACCATTTAAATACTAGAACCATTCAAACAACAGAACTGCTTTAAAAGAATGTTTTTTCAAGATCATCCATTTTTACAACACATTATTATAATGCTATTATTGTACAGTATGATATGGTATGACAATATTTGAAAGAAAACAATGAAGACACTAGAGGCATTTAAGAATCTCTGATTACTGAGAAGCCAGAGCAGAGAAAAAAAAAGAACCTCTGGAACCAGGCTAAGTGTGAACCCTGGCTCCTGTGTGACTTTGTGTAAAGTATTTAATTCTTCAGTTCTTCAGTTTCCACACCTGTAATAAGGCATTATTACGAAGAATAAATGAGTTAGTACATAGAAAGTGCCTAGAATGGTATTGGATTATGTGGCATACTCTATGTATGATTTTTAAAATTCATATAAGTCTTATATTTGCTAACTAAACTTTAGCTTCTTAAGAAAAGGGAGTCTAATACTGGATATTTACCCACTCCCATAGCCAACCTAACAGTGTTTGAAATACTAATTTGAAATCCAAACCGCAATTTAAAAACACACTTTTTTTTTTTTTAGACTGAGTTTCACTCTTGTTGCCCAGGCTGGAGTGCAATGGCGTGATCTCGGCTCACTGCAACCTCTACCTCCTCGGTTCAAGTAATTCTCCTGCTTCAGCCTCCCTATTAGCTGGGATTACAGGCACATCCAGGTAATTTTTGTATTTTCAGTAGAGACAGGGCTTCACCATGTTGGCCAGGCTGGTCTCAAACTCCTGACCTCAGGTGATCCACCCACCTCGGCCTCCCAAAGTGTGCTGGCATTATAAGCGTTAGCCACCGCGCCCAGCCTTACATTTTTTATTACTTTAACACAGCTGTAAAAATGTGCAAACTAATTGTTTCTCCATGGAGTTTCACAAAAAACCCAAACTGTTACTTGTAAAAAAATACTCACTTTGTCAAATGAGCCTCCTTCACAGTTTTCTGCCAGATCTGTATCTTCTGTTCTCTTTGACCCAGTGCTTTCTGATATACAGATGGAAGACCCCCAGGTATCTCTGTTGTGTCCCCTTCCATTTCAAAGGGAATAATAAATACATAGAATTCACAAGGTGGTAAAAGTCGGAAGACACTTGTGTCGCTGTTCTCTCTGCACACAACCATTGGATTATCCCAATAGTTAGGCACTGTAGCAAGGCCAGTCCTGGCCATATGGTCCTCTAGCATTGGGTAATGGGTATGAAAAGGGGCAAAAGTTACTGTCTGGTTCCCAGAGAGAATAAGTGGGCGCGTAGGCGTCAGAATGTGAAAGATGCAACCTATTGTAGAAGAGATGGACAAACGATGGCAAACAGCAATGACCTTAACATTGTCACAACTGTGGAGGTGAAGTATAGTCCCTACAGGGCCCAAGACAAAGATGCTATTCCTGCACTTCTCAATTGTCACAGATCTGAAAAAAAGGAAAAAATGAGGTAAATTCCTCTGAATGACAATAAGATTTTAAAAATTTGACTAAAATATTATTCTCTGATGGCAAAAAAAGAATCACAGTCCAAAGAAAATGTCAGAATGCCAGAACACCATGAAAACTGTGCTTACCGTAAGGGAGAGAGCAGATATATAAAAGATTCGTTGCAACGATGAATCTTTACATGTGCCCCCACCAGAGTATCTGAGCTCTTAGCCAGTGTCTGCTTGTAAACCTGGCTCATCACCACCAGTCGGTGCATCCTAGGGGCCACATGAGTATTACAAGCAATCTTAGCTCTTTTGGTCGTCCCTTCAACTATTTAAGAAAACATATACATTTGAGACAGTTTCAAATCAAAGAAAAACAAACATATGAGGTTATACATGTCTACATGTATACATGTCTCAAGTTAGATACCACATGTAGGGACAAAAATGTTAGATCTCGGCTTTGGATAGAGGTATCTGCTATACTATTCTCTATTCTTTTCTGTATGCTTGGAATTTTCATTGTTGTTATTAAAAAAATTTAAAACCTATAATGCATTTAGGATTGCCTATAGGTCTAAGATACTTTTTTGTGTCTATCCTTCAAGTTAAGTAATGTGCCTAAGGTCATATGGCTAGTAAGTGGCAGAGCTGTCCTAACTCAAATATCTTCTCCTCCAAGATGCTTTACTTTATCATCCCAAACATAATTCACCTCTCTAAATCACCATAATATTAATTCTGTATCCTTCCTCACTTGCCACATTATCCCATAAATCCTATTTGAGTTCATGCCTTTTTTTTTCTACTTTTTTGTGAGACAGAGTCTCACTCTGTTACCCAGGCTGGAGTGCAGTGGTGCAATCTCCACTCACTGTAACCTCCACCTCCTAGGTTCAAGAGATTCTCCTGCCTCAGCGTCCTGAGGAGCTGAGATTACAAGTGCACACCACTATACCTGGCTAATTTTTGTATTTTTAGTAGAGCAGAGGTTTCTCCATGTTGGCCAGGCTGGTCTCGAACTCCTGATCTCACGTGATCCGCCCACCCAAAATTGCTGGGTTACAGGTGTGAGCCACCGTGCCCAGCCTGAGTTCATGTCTTTACTGTAAGATCGTTAACTACCTGAGAGCACATCTTCCTATCACACACAGTGTGTTGCACAAACTGACACTCAAAAAATATGTGCAGGTTCCCCTCCCAACACAGTCACACCATTACGTGACTGCCTTCTCAGACTGTACTTCCCGGCAAGCCAATGGGACACCCTTGTAAACAATACTGGTGAAATGTTGAGAGGTCACATGACTATGCTATTATTCTTCTTTTAAAACATTTCTTGTTCATTTTTATTACATATGCTTACTTTTATTACATATGTACCAGGTACATAATATATGGTTATTTAGAAAAATAACAGTTAAAGAAGATAAAAATAATTTGTAATCCTACCATCACTTTTAATATTTTAGTATAATCCTTGAGAGAAAAAGTCATGCAGAAAAGACAGATGTTCCTTTTTCTCTTTTATAGGAGCAGTATTGTTTAGGTCTTCTAGAGAAGACATGTGATCACTAACAGAAAACACTAGGTTCCTTAACTTGTCATTCAATTTAATGTGGATTAAAATATTAAAAAATACCTTGATGAGCCCAAGCCAATTTCTTTCCAGACTTGAGGCAAGCTGATGTACCAAATGGATTCCCAGTCAAACAGGACCTCAACCAGGTTTCCAGTTTGTAGAAAGAGAAAGTCTTAGAGATCTTTGAGAAGCCACTATCTGCATGCAGTGGTTGCCACAGTGCAAGTTCATGAAGTGGATAGACCTTCCTGGCTCTACTTATTGTACCTTCAATAAGGAAGCTGAGTGCCACAACAGCTTCTCGAGACACTAGACTACTATGGGTTGAATGAAATGATGCAGTGAGTTGTTCTGGATCTAAAAGCAGCTCGAGGAGATCAGACAGATGATCATAGACAAAAGCTTGGTGACTGTAATCATTCCAGTTCTAAAAAAAAAAAAAGTTAAAAGAAAGCACTCTTAAAGAATAAAGAGATTCTACAAGATCTAAAATTTCTATATTTTAAATTTTGTATTTATACTCTGCCTCATCCCCCAAAAGGAATTAGGTAGTTATATAAACCTTATAAAGTCTTTTTTGTGTGTATGTGATAGGTATAAATAGATTCTCTCTCCACCTTAACTAACTAAAAAATAATACTAATAAGTAACCCTTCGTGTGTGCCAGGCATTAAGTGTTAAACATACTTTAACATATTTAAACCTAACAATAATCTTAAAACAGATGCCATTATGATGCCCACTTTACAGATGAGGAAATGAATTTACAAAGAAGAAACCTGCCCAACCTGCCCAAGATCACAGAGCTAGTAAATACTTTAAAAATTTTAGATCAAATATAAAAATAACTATCATGGACATTCAATGAAGCACTGGGTTTCTTAATTTGCCTTTTGCAATTACAGAAGGAATTTCAAATTCTACTGGGTGAAATGAGGCAACCAATTTTACTATGACAAGATTTAAGAAATTATAACTTTGGGAATAAGCTTTGAGTTGGCAGATGTCCCAGTGATTTGACCCATTCATCTGCCAGATGATTTTTACCCCTCTTATTTGGCATGAACAATGTTAAGTGATGAATATTCAAATTAAATAAGACATAGTTTTTCAGTCCTCAAGGAACTTAAGAGTCTATGTAGTAAGAAGATAAATAAATTACCATAACCGTGAGATAAGACCTACAGGAGAGGCCTGTAAAGATGTTCTATAAGCATGAAAGAAACAACTAACTCCATCTGGGGAAAAATAAATCATATCTGAGTGCTATTTGAATAGATTCTTGATTGATGTTGGTAGTTAGGCAAACAGATACGACAAAAAGCATTCTAGGCATGGAAAACATAATCAAGTGCCCACAGGAGAAAAGGTACCTGCTATGTTAGAGAACTGCAAGTTCTGAGTGGGGTACAGGAAGCATTCTGGGAAGTGGCAGTTGAAGTTAAAATGGTAGGCAGGGACCAATCGTGAAAGGCCTTTTATGAAATACTAAAACATCTGGACTTTATTTTGTATGCCAGGAACTTTCAAACTATTTTCTAAAAATAGCTATATATTTTTTTTCTTTTTAATAAATTTTCCTCTGGATGCCAAATAAAACAGATAAAAGCAGAGTTAGTCTCAACCTCTTCCTCCTTCTCACCCCATCCCCCTCCCCAAAGTAGGCCCTGAGGTGGTTCCATGGAGTACAATATAAAACAACAATGAGGATGAGGATTTGTTGATGGAGTTTAAACAGAGATAAATATAATCCATCTGCATTTTGAAAAGTCCAGTGTGGTAGTAAGTGGACTGCTGACTAAAGCAGAGTGACCAGGCAGGACCTAATTCTAGAAATCAAGGCAAAAAAAAAAAGTCATTCAATAAAAAAGCCTAGACAATAAGAAGAGAAGCAACAGAGTTAAAGTGTCTGAGGCAGAATCAGTAAGGCTTGACAATAATGAGATATGAGTGGTGAGAGAGAACATGGGTGAGTTTTACTCACATAAGAAGTACAGATTAACTCCAGTAAAGGGAGATTTTACTGTATGGACACTCCGTTGTCTCCCAAACTGAAGTAGAGGCAAACCTCATTAGAACTGGAACTGGAAAGCCATCTAGAACCTGCATGTCTGTTCCATTATCTTCTTTTTCTCTGATTATAAGTAACCTGTGCTTCTCTGATTATCTCAAAATTTCTTTTTTCTTTCTTTTTTTTTTTTTTGAGATGTAGTTTCGCTCTTGTTGCCCAGGCTAGAGAGCAGTGGCGCGATCTCAGCTCGCTGCAACATCCACCTCCTGGGTTCAAGTGATTCCTCTTGCCTCAGCCTCCTGAGTAGCTGGGATTACAGGCACGCACCACCATGCCCAGTTAATTTTGTGTTTTTAGTAGAGACGGGGTTTCTCCATGTTAGTCAGGCTGCTCTCGAACTCCGAACCTCAGGTGATCCGCCCGCCTTGGTCTCAGAATTTCTAATCCCTTATAACTCTAGTTCATTCATGAGCATGATGGCTGTTCTAGTCCCAGTGTCAAATGGGTTTTCAGTTCAAACACCTATCACCAATGCCTAACTTCTTCCTGGGGGAACTGACTGGCCCAGGTCATCACTTTAAATCTGGCCAATTTCAAATGTATAGCAGTAAATGGGCTACTCAAGTGTCCATCACTGGTCCAATCAGTTATTGCGAGAGGTCATGCTGTAGTATAAACCAAAGTCACCATTTACTGGTGCTTAACAAGGTCCACGCTAATATATTACTGAAGTCTCATAGCCATTCAGAAATATGCATTATTATCCCCACTTAGAGAAGAGAAGCCAAGGCCTAGAGAAGTTAACTGACTTGCCTAAAATCATATGACTAAATGATATTAAATGATAGAGGCAGAACTGAATGGAGCCTACCTTGGCTCAAAACGCATCTCCTAACAGTGCCCATTCTGCAGGAACTGCATGCGGAGAGAGAGGTAGTGACTGGCATCTCTAATACATCTGGGCTTGAACATTCTGAATTTAAGCTATAGCTTAAATTCAATAAAAAATATACAGAATATAAAGTGGTGAGTATAAAGCAAGAGCTCTGGGAAGGAGACAAACTTGGGAGTCACAGAGATATATGAAGTCATAGGAATATAAAGAATTATCTTGAATGAATAAGAGAAAATTGCCCCAGACAGAATAGCTGCTTGTAAGGGCAAGGGGAGAGAAATTTATGAAAGACAGTGAAAAGGGAGAGTTAGAAGCAAAACCAAGAGTAATAGCATCATGGAATATAAAGGAGGAGAGATTTATTAAAAAGGAGATTATAAAAGTTCCAAATAGCAAAGAGATATTTTTTCTTAGCTTTAGAACATTTTTAAAGAGCTTGTACATGGCATTAATACTGAGGTCTACATTTTACTTAAAGGTTTTCAAAATACTTACACAAGAATAAGTAAAAATATTTTGGTTTTCTTTACAAAAACAGAAAGAAAAAAGCAATAAGACATCCTCTAAAATTCACAATGTGAGGCAGTTAAATTTAGCTTCTGGGTTGTCACATATGTAATTACTTAAACAACATGAGAAGATATTTTTATAAATTTTTTCAGTAGATTTCAAAAGACTTTGCAAGCACTACATCTTCTTGATGATCCTTAGTCAAATAAGTTGATTCACATTCATTAACATTTTGAAAATGGGAATGCTAATTGAATACAGTGAATGACATGTCCAAAAATCAGGCAAGTGATTTTTCTATCAGTGAAGGAACTGAAACCATTTATCTATTTTGATTAAGACTATACACACTTATTTTGTTTTATAATTTAAACAAAAAGTGAAAAACAAAACAAGCCATCAAATCACTGACTTATGTAAGAAATCCCATCATAATTTTTAATGCAAGTGAACCATCTCCCTCACAAATTGTCCCTTTTAGAGAATGACATCAAGATATAAAGAGTACCTTATTATGACAATTAGATTTTTCAGTCAGGTCAGGAGACTGAGATCTGCTTCTGGGACTAGGCCACTCTTCACCAATCAAAGATGTCCTTAGGGAGACTTTGTTCAACTGTTGAATGTATAAGAAGAGCAGAAACTGTAGGGTGTCCACTGAAAGCTGTCCAAGAAGAAAATAAAAGACGAACAGATGTTTTAAAACATCAACCACTAGTCTAACAACTAAGTAGACATAGTAAATTCACGAGTTGGCTGACCCTAAAAAAAACAAACTTAGAAACACTGCTAGTTTTGATATGTATGTCTCTGTTACCCAGATGTAAGAGTTTCTCTTTTTTTTTGAGAGAGAGAGAGAGTTTTGCTCTTGTCGCCCAGGCTGGAGTGTAATGGTACGATCTTGGCTCACTGCAACCTCCGCCTTCCTGGTTCAAGTGATTCTCCAGCCTCAGCCTCCTGAGTAGCTGGATTATAGGTGCCTGCCACCACATCCAACTAATTTTTTGTATTATTAGTAGAGATAGGGTTTCACCATGTTGGCCAGGCTGGTCTTGAACTCCTGACCCTCAGGTGATACGCCCACCTCGGCCTCCCGAAGTACTGGGATTACAGGCGTGAGCCATTGTGCCTGGCCAAGAGTTCCTAAAACTAATTAAGGTGGAAAAACTTACCTTCACAGAAAGCTGTATAGCATCTATGGCTACAGAAATTATCTCCCAAAACTGATGAAAGGATGAAGTACATACATTTTTTAAGTACATTATTTCAGAAGTTTAACCTTACAGTTAAAAAAAAAAAAACCAACCTTAGCAGTTTGAATAAATAAGTAGATGAAGTAAGAAGAAAATTAAGACATAGAGGTTTAACTTAAGATTCATAAACTTATCAAGAAAGTTTAGGGTACCAGTGCAATCCCTGAAATTGTATGTAATTCTTCAGTATATGTGCATTTTTTTAAGGAAGTAGGCCTCAGGTTTTCACCAAATTCTTAAAGGGGTGTTTGACTTAAAGACAAAAACACTGTTGGTCTGATAGATGTACAGTCATTTCTTATTCAAGGAAGGGTGTGGTTGAAGCTCACGATTTGAAGCTCCTGATTACCCTCATCTACCTACCCGCAAACAGGAGAGGCAAAAACCTAAAGTAATACATCTGGGTCTACAGCTATATTCACCCTGATTCCCAACTTGGCTAAAAACACTATCATCTGAGAAACTTAAAAGTACAGATTCTCGGGATCACCCAGACCTATTTAATCAACTGTCAATGTGAAGCCCCATGAATTCGTATATTTTATAAAGTTTTACTTCCTTAACTGAACTCTTGAGATAATTGTAGATTGAGATATAGTTGTAAGAATTCACACAGAAAGATCCCATGTACCCTTTACCTGTCTTGCCAAACTATAGGACAGTATCACAATCAGGATATTGACACCGATACAGTCAAGATACAAGAATATTTCCATCAACAGAAGAATCTCTCATGTTGTCCTTCTACAGCCATACCCACTTCTCTTTCCCCCTCACCCCTTCCTTAGGCCCTTAGCAACCACTTACTTGTTCTCCATCTCTATAATTTTGTCATTTCAAGAATGTGAGGTAAATAGAATCATATAATACGTAACCTTTTGGGATTGGCTTTTTTTCACTAAGCATAATTCCCTGATTTTATATATACTTCCATTTTAAACAATTATTTGTTACATTATCATTGTTTCTTCATGGAGACTACAGGATCCCTGCTTTCTCCATGTTTATACCCCTAGTAACTAGCAAAGCATCTGGTACATAAAAAGCACTCAAAAAGTCTGGAACTTCCTGAAGATTTTATTCATCTTTATATGCACAGCATCCACTACTATACAGAGTACATAGTAGATAATAAATATTTGATTAATCAATAAATGTACTGCCCTTTCCCTCTTCATTGCTTGACAAACTTCTTTTCAATTTCCAAAACGTTGTTTAGATATTACCCTATACGGCAGAGACTGCTAGATGCTTACTAAATACTTTTTATCTTCTTCCTGGGTATGCAATTAGATGGCATTTCCCATCTTCCCTTGCAGTTAGATATGGCACAAATGAATTACAGCAACTGAATGTGAATGAACTTATCTTTATCACTTTCAAGTGTAATCATAAAACTCCCAAAAGAAATGGAAGCAAAAGGACTCTGAGGCCCCAATGGGCATGGCTGTGGCAAACTGTATTATTATTTGCTATTGTTCACTTTCAAATTCTCTAAGAGGCTTAGATATGCCTCTATAGCATACTGCCTAGAGATAACAATTATATGTTGTATACTTAAAATTCTCTAAGACAGTAGATCTTATGTTACGTGTTCTTAACACGAACACACACAAAATAACAAGAATAAAAGAGGAGGGGGAAACTATGGGGGGTGATGGGTATGTCTGTGTCCTTGATGGTCACGATGGTTTCACAGCATATACTTATCCCCAAACTTATTGAGCTGTATACATAAAATAGGAATTTAAAAAGAGCCATCATGAGTTTCCTCCATTCTGTTGTTCTTCCTTTCTGTTACAAGAACGAGAATGATCTACACAGAAGCTATTTCTTTAGCCTGTGTCCCTAAATGGGAAAACACAGAGCCTGGACAAATGCCATAGCAAAAATAAAGCCCACATGTAAAATGGGCAAGAAATAAATCTTTTCCCCTGTAAGCCACTGGAATTTCACATTCGTTTGTTCTTAACAAATGAAAGCAGCTTTTAACAAAGCTGATTAATAGTGACTCCAAATGATAGAAGCATGGATCCCTGGTCACCGCTTGGATGACAGCAGCCCAGAGATTTGTCCAGCCAGGAGCACCTGTGTTGGATTGCTGCCTGAATGAGAAGCCACTGAAATACTGGGCTGTCTGTTACTATAATCGGCCTACTTGATTAATATACTTTCTCTGTGAAGTCTTCCCTGATTCACCAAAATAAATCAGTCTTTATTCAATTTATGTACTTTGCATGTTCTTTTATCATACATATCACACTATTAAATAGCATCTCTTTTTTAATACCAGCTTCCTCTACTAGTCCATAAGCTCCATGAGGGCTGAGATGCTATTCTAATCATCTTTGAATCCCATCATGTAGCAGATTGTCATTTTAATAGTCAGGTGCTCTGACTGTAACATATCAGTTGTTCATAACACTCGTTCACCCCAAAATCTTTTTAAAGTCAGTAAAATCTTTCCCTTTTTCAATAACAGAGTTCCTGTAACATTACTGCTTTGGGAGTAGGTGAGTAATGTCTGGTAAGTAAGGACTAATTCACTGAATACATGAAATACTGCCAAACTGGAACTACTACAACTCAAATAATAACTTGGGCAAGAAATAAATCTTTTCCCCTGTAAGCCACTGGAATTTCACATTTGTTTGATTACAATGACCATTGGCCTAAAACCTAAAATTTTACAGCTAATACAAAAATTAAGAGTGGTTTATTGGGCCAGACATGGTGGCTCATGCCTGTAATCCCAACATTTTGGGAGGTTGAGGCAGGAAGACTGCTTGAAGCCAGGAGTTCAAGACCAGCCTGGGCAACAAAGTGAGACTGTCTCTATTTAAAAATGTAAAAATTATAATAATACACACAAAAAAAATTTTTATTTAAAAAAGAATGGTTTCTTTCCAAAAGTAATTAAATATACACACATATCAATCCATACCTGATTTCTCTGCTTTTCAACTTCCTCCTCAGACAGGCAGTTGGACAGAACCTCAGACCATTCCAGGCGCTCCTCAGGTGTCTTCACTGAAAGACTATCAAATATTTCGAAGTAAAGCCACGCCAGGTCCTTGGCCAACTGCAGCTTCCCACAAGCGATGTGCCTCCATGTAGACCAGTAGAGGCGCGGGTAAGCTCCTTCTGTGGCGCGGATTTGCACATAGGTGGATATCTTCCTGAGATAGTGAAGACTAAACTTGGATGGAGGGGGGACCTGCAAGGCACCCACTATAAAGGGTTCTGCTTTCACCCAGAGGAGAACGCTAGACTGATCCATGTTATCTCTAAGGACATCTGGGTGAAAAGGCTTCTTTGCATACCTAGGAAATAAAGTACCTTCATAAACTGATTTGAAACAAGTCTCATTTATGCATTTTTTTCTTGGAAGGCGATCCCTCTCTCTCAACTGTGTTGCATGTATTACATCATCAGCTTAAAAGGCAGCTCTAGTTCATCAACCAAGAGCGGAACAGTTTTTTTAATCAGATCTCATTATAATCTGAGAAAAAAAATTGTGATAAAACAAAATTATCTTACTCAAATTGTTAGAAATCCTTGTTTTAGGAAGTGTGTGTAGATGCATGAAGTCTGAGTGAGACCCCAGGAAGAAAAGGAATGAGGGGAAAAAAGTCATCCTATCACAGGAAACCTTCTTCTACTCTGAGGAGGAACACTGGTCAAAATCAGGGAAATATATTTCACAAAGTTAAATCATTTACACAGAAGACAGTTGGTTAAAGATCTGGACATGTTAGCTGACCACATAAACTCAATATGAAGTGCTAACGTGAGGGAGCAGGCAAGAATGCTAATGTAAACACAGACTGCAAGAATAGATCAGGAGTTACAGCATCTTTATTCTCTGTTAACAGTGAACCCACTCTGGCATATTCTACCCTGCTCAGTTCAGGTGTGATACTTTTAGATTTTGTTGTAACAATGATACATGATTTTTATGGAATGTTTATAAAATACGAAAACAGAGAATCATCCACAATCCCCCAAGTAAAGGGCAACTAATTAATATTTTATTGTATTTCCTTCTTCTCTTTTTCTTTTTTTTTTTCTTGAGATGGCATTTCCCTCTGTTGCTCAGGCTAGAGTGCAGTGGCATGATCTCAGCTCACTGCAACCTCCACCTCCCAGATTCAAGTGATTCTCCTGCCTCAGCCTCCCCAGTAGCGGGACTACAGGTGCCCACCACCACGCCCGGCTAATTTTTGTACTTTTAGTAGAGATGGGGTTTCACCGTGTTGGCCAGGCTGATCTCAAATTCCTGACCTCAAGTGATCCCTCACCTCAGTTTCCCAAAGTACTAGGATTACAGGAGTGAGCCACCATGCCCAGCCTCTTGTCTTTTTTCTACACATAAATTAGATGTTAGTTTTTGAATTTTCACAGTTGTGATGTTACATATACAATTCTGTACTATTTCCAAAGCTTTACAGTATTCTAAACAAATGTATCCCATTTTGTTCTCCCATTTTTAGACACCTTACTAGGTTTCAGATTTTTCACAAAAACAACATAGGCAAAATACTGATCATTACTGAAGCGGGGTGATGGGCACATGCAGGGCTCATTGATTCTATTTTTGTGTATGTTAAGAAATTTCATTACAAAAGTTCAAATGTTGTCACCAGTGTAAATAATGCTATCACAACCATCTTTCTTCATATTTTCTGCATTACAAATTATTTCCTTGAGAAAATTTTCAGATGTACTTTTGTGAAATGAAGTAATTGACATTTCTAAAGCTTGTGAAATATATTCTCGTTGCTTCCAAATGATTTTATCAAATTGTACCATCCTTTGACTATGGTAGCCACTTCACTGTGCACTCCTCAACATTAGCAACATCATTTTTTAAAAATCTAAAAAATCATTTAAAAAATCAATTATATGACTGATAAAAAATTTGTTATTATTATATTTTGCATTTGATTCTAAGAAAACTGTGCTTCTCTCTTTTTTTTTTTGAGATGGAGTCTTGCTCTGTTGCTCAGGCTGGAGTGCAATAGCTCGATCTCGCCTCATTGCAACCTCCACCTCCCAGGTTCAAACGATTCTCCTGCCTTAGCCTCCCGAGTAGCTGGGATTACAGGCTCCCGCCACCACGCCAGGCTAATTTTTGTATTTTTTTAGTAGAGAAATTTTTAGTAGAGAAAATTTTTGTATTTTTTTAGTAGACCATGTTGGCCAGGCTGGTCTTGAACTCCCTGACCTCAGGTGATCCGCCTGCCTTGGCCTCCCAAAGTGCTGGGATTACAGGCGTGAGCCACCGCACCCGACCTGCCAACTGCTTCTCTCGAGAATCATCTGTTCGGAAAAATAACTGACATCAATCAAGTGCTTACTATGTACCAGGTAGCATGCTAATCATTTTGCATACTTCACCCCCTTTCATCCTCACAACTACCTGGAGATACAGTACTAAAGACTGTACACATTTTCGATGAAAAAAATGAGGCTTAGCGAAATTAAGAGATTTCTGTAAGGACACCTACTTAGCTGGCACAACCCTGGATTAGGATTCGGGTCGACTTGAGAACTGCATTACTACAAATGTACTCTAGGAATCCAGTTTTGGGAGAATCTCTTAAAAACGGAAGTGGATCCAGAAGAGAATTTCCAGAATAAAGAGCCTTAGACAGGAGGCCAGGTGAGAGAATCAGAGAGTGTAAACTCAAAAGATGGGCGTGGAAGGGCAAAAGGCAGCTGTCTTCCAATGTGGAGAGACTGGCGTCATTTTGAGTAAAACCAGACGATAAAAGTTAGGCGAGGAAGACCTCGGTTCTCTCCAAAACGTAAAGAGGCTGCTCTGTGAGGTACTGAGCCCCTGTCAACAGCCAGATTCCAGGGATGAGCCCTCCATTCTAACTCCGAGAGTCTAGAGGGCTCAATCCGTAAACAAACACAAACTGGGGTTCTGACCCTGGCGGTGAGCTGGGGTTAAGGATTTTCAGGTCGGAATATCGGCGTGGGTCCAAGGCAGTTGTACTGGGGCTTCGCTGCCACCCTGGACGCGATCCGGGGTGGGACTCTGCGTGGGCCGCCCCAGCGTCGCGACTAGACTTCAGGAACACAGACACCCACCCTGACAGGGTCGGTAGCTGACCCGAGAGGCGGCGAGCGCGAAGGCAGCCTCCTTGGCCCAAGCCTGCAGCCTGACTGACCCACACCGCCCTCCCCGGCGCCAGCCCGCGCGCGATTACCTGCTAAGGCAGGGGCCGCTCCGCCGCACTTCTCCGCGCGCCGCCGCAACCCGCGTCCGCTCGCTGGGCCCGCCCCTCCCCTCCCCTCCGCCGCGCGCCGCCGCCCTGCCCACTGCGCAAGCGCGAGACCCCGCACCACTGAGACCTGGCCGACCCCGTTGCTAGAGCGGCAGATTGACGTTTAAGCGTCTGAGAAAATCCCGGCTGGGGCCAAGAGTCCGCGACGGTAGCACCAGGAGCCAGACCCACCACTTTCTGGTGTCGCACCTTTCAACCCAGGGGGAGTAGGAAGCTTTCTGTTGCTCCACATAACTGTGGTCAGCCAATAGCTGCTGGTAAGATCAGCACGCTTTCATCAGAAATACTACTAATGGCAGTTTGCATTTATAGAGCGCTTACTATGGTCTCAGCACTGTGTAAAGCAACTTTATATTTCCTCAGTGTTCTCAAGAGCCCTTTAAGTACATTGGTTTTACTGATGAAGGAACTAGGGCGTAGAAAGGTGAAAGTAACAGAACCCTAAAGTCACACAAGAGATGGAGCCAAGATTCAAACCCAAGGCGTCTGAAGCGAGACTGGCACTCCCTGCAGCCCCTCAGTGTCAACTCCTTATCTCTGTTAGCTTTCCCTCCGTGTTTCCACTTTCGTGAAGCTTTTTCAGATTGCCGGGCAGAAGCCATCACTCCTTTCTTTAAACTTCTATTTCAGGATTTCTGGACGTTTCCTTCTTTTTTTAGTTCGTTTATGGCCTATTTAGGTCCACACCTAAATATACAAAGGTAATTTAGACCATAAAATGCAATTTAGTTCCTCTTTTGTTTTTTAGTTCCTCCATTGTCCCTACTGGGTATCTTCCTGAAAGCAGGGGCTTCAAATTTACACAGACCTGGGTTAGAATCCAGGCTGCGCCACTTACTAGCTCAGTGCCCTTGCTGTTATTTGTTGAGTACCACTGTGTGTCTGGCACAGTGGTAGATACTAGAATGACAGGAGTGAACAAAACAGACAAGGTCCTTGCTTGGAGTGTGTAACAGGGAGAATAGACAATACATATTAAGGAGTAAAATAAGATAATTTCAGATAGCGGTAAATGCTATGAAAATTGGGGAAGGGGGGTCAGGGAAGGCCACGTTGTAGTGCCAAATTTGAGCCGAGGCCTGAAGAATAAGAAGCCAGCCATGCAATGATCACCATCCAAGTAACTTTTACTCAAAAATACTTCAGCACCTACTCCATGCCAGGCACTGTTCTAAGGTGCTGTCTTACATAGCTGTGAACAGAACAATGTAGATTCATGCTCTCATGAAACTGGCATTTCAGTGTGTACAGTCTAGGGACCAGGGATGAAAAAATAAAATAGGAGGCCGGGCGCGGTGGCTCATGCCTATAATCCCAGCAATTTGGGAGGCTGAGGCGGGTGGATCACTTGAGGTCAGGAGTTCGAGACCAGCCTGGCCAACATGGTTAAACCCAGTCTCTACTAAAAATGCAAAAAAATTAGACGTACACGGTGGTGTGCGCCTGGAGTCCCAGCTACTCAGAAGGCTGAGGCAGGAGAATCGCTTGAACCCAGGAGGCGGAGGTTACAGTGAGCCGAGACTGCGCCACTGCACTCCAGCCTGGGCAACAGAGCAAGACTCTGTCTCAGGGAAAAAAAAAAAAAAAAAAAAAAAAGGAAAGACAAAGAAAAGAAAACAGGGTGGTGTAAGAGTAAGAACTCAGTAGGGGCTAATTTTGATTGATTGGTCAGGGAAGTCTTCTCTGAGGTGGTGACCTTTAAGCTGATACATGAGTTAAAGAAGGAATCACTCATGTTAAGACATGAGGGAGAGTACAGTGTTTCAGGCAAAGGGAACAGCTAACACAAAGGCCTTTGGCAGGAATGAGCTTGGTGTATACAAAAAAGAAAGGAAGCAAGTTTTGCTGGAACATGGTTAGGAGTATAATAGGTGAGAGGACAAAGCATAAACGGCTCTGTAAACTAGCATAGAGCTGGGATTTTATTCTAAGTGCAAATGAAGAGCCATTCCAGGCTTTTAAACGGGAGTGACATGATTTGACTTTTATTTTTTATGTATTTTTTTTTTTTTTGAAATGCAGTCTCACTCTTGCCCAGGATGGAGTGCAGTGGCAGGAACTCAGGTCACTGCAACCTCCACCTCCCAGGTTCAAGCAATTCTCCTGCCTCAGCCTCCCGAGTAGCTGGGATTACAGGTGCTTACCACCACACCCGGCTAATTTTTGTAGTTTTAGTATAGACGGGGTTTCACCATGTTGGCCAGGCTGGTCTCAAGCTCCTGACCTCAGGTGATCCGCCCATCTCGGCCTCCCAAAGTGCTGGGATTACAGGCGTGAGCCACCGCGCCCGGCCCTTAAAAAAAAAAAAAATGGAGTGAGGGACAGGGATGAGCAACATGTATTAAGGTATTAAGGAAGATATTAAGAGTGGAGACAAGGTGGCCAGTTAGGAGGCCCTGGCCAGGTGAGAGATACACTGTGATCCAGAGACCTAGTAATGGAGATGTAGTGAACAGATTCAAGTATAGTTCAGAGGTAAAGATTTGGATAGCTTATACATGAAAGGAGTAAAAACACCTAGAGTTTTGTCCTGATCAACTAGGTGTTGTGTAACTGTGATGAGCAAAATTGGGGGGGAAGACGGGGAATCAAAAGAGTTATGCTCGAACAATAATAATGGTTTTTATTCATTGCCTGCTTACTATACGCCCGACGATTTACAGATTTTTTTTTCCCTGTTAAAATTCACAGAACTGCCAATAAGTGCTTTGCCTTAGTTTTGTTGATAAAGAAACTTAGGCTCAGAATTGGGAGGAGTCTCACCACTGAGAAGCGGTGGAAGCCGAATCCGAACTTAAGTCGGTCAGTCATCACTGTCGCCTTTCCGAGACTTATGGAGTTGCTTGGAGAACGTAAAATAAGAGTCCTAAGCAATGCGTCCGATGTACAGTTGTGGAATAACTGTCCCCGCTCATTCTGCCACAGTTCCCTCATTCTGCTCCCTCATTCCGCGCGTAGCTGGGTATGAATGAAATTCCAGACTTGAAACACAGAGAAAACTTCTCTCCCACAATTGGCTGGTGCTGGGGAGGAGCCTCCTGATTGGTGCAAAGTCCGAGGAAGTGGGCGAGCCGGTGGGGGGGGCGCGGATTTCGTGTACCTCAGGTGCCCTTACTCGGACCAGCCCCCTACCATTACGTAATTTTCTACGACTCGCGGTAGCTCGGGCAGAGCGGGTTCCTGCAGCGGCGCGACCCTCTGACGTCTCCTCTTCTAATTGGTCAAGAGCTGCGACTGTAGTTCTGAAGCCTAACTGGCTACCCGTGCCGCCTCGGAGGTGAAGTGTACTGCGCTGATTGGCTTTCAGGCGCCGGCCGCGTGTGATGTCCCGGGCAACGATTGGCTCTCGCCTACCGGGGGCTTCTCTCACCGGGACTTGGGACTCCCGGGAAGTGGACTGGCAGAGGAGGGGGCTAGCTAGCTGTCTCTGCGGACCAAGGCGGAGACCCCCCCGCCCCCCCGGTGTGAGGCGCCTCACAAGGCCGGGTGGGCTGGCGAGCCGACGCGGCGGCGGAGGAGGCTGTGAGGAGTGTGTGGGACAAGACCCGGGACAGAGGAACCATGGCTCCGCAGAACCTGAGCACCTTTTGCCTGTTGCTACTGTACCTCATCGGGGCCGTGATTGCCGGGTGAGGAATAGACACTCGCAGAGAGCAGGGCCCGGGGGTCAGCCTTTGCTAGGGGGTGGGAGGGGGTGGGGGAAGTGGCATTGCCAGACTGAGGGAGTGGAGAGGGGCGTCGCTGTGGGTTGGCGGGGTGGCGGAGGAAGGGGTAGTATGGGCCAGATTAGTGGGGTGAGAGGAGAACCGTGGGTGACACCAGTGAGAGGGCGTTAGGTCCAGAGAAGGTCTTTGGTAGAGCTAGATTTGCCCAGAGGAGTGGGAGTTGGATGCATTGCCAACGGCATTTGGGGGATGAGGGAAAGAAGGTGATTGTGAACTGAAGCAGTGTCACGTAGAGCTGGGGAAGAAAGAGGGATGCCTGACTGTAAGGAAAGGTAGTGACAGTGCCAGGCTGAGGTTGGGGGGATGGACGTTTGTTTGATCAAAGAGGTGGGTTGCTGTGCCCCGCTGAGCTGGAGAAGCGGACGATGCTCTATGCCAAGCCTGCGAAGAGCCATTGGGGGGCTGACATTAAAGTGGGTGGATGATGCCAGGCCGAGTTGGGACTGAAGGAAATTGGATGGGGAGGGGAACAAGAAGACTCTTTGGAGAGCCCTTGTACTTCCCAGCTTCTTGAGCTATTAGCTCGAGCTAGATAGCTCAAAGCTATCTTAAGTTGCTTCGTCTTTAACATTCTGGCAATGCTGCTGTTAGGACATTTATGTGGCATAATCTTTTTAAATTAGGAAAATCATTCTTTGAGAGTGTTATTTGACTTTTAGAAAAGTCAAAATCATTTGGAGCAAATGTAGAGAAAGGGGGAAGAGTTAATTTCATTATATGGTTATTGCCTAAAGATAACATGAGACCATAAAATAAGGAAGTGGTTTTCTTGACTGAAGGTGGTTCTGAAAGAAGATGCCACAGACGTTTTGAATAATCTAAAAAGAAGTATGTAGCCTCTTACTGTGATTACTTCAATATATGATTCATTACAAATTCTGGTGTTCTCTTTTTAGTCATTCTTTGTGTGTATATGTGTCACATAAACGTTCATTTTCGTACCTCTTTGCTCAGATACAAACCTAAATGTAGAGGAAAAATAAATCTTTTACTTTTAAAAATGTAACATGTAACTCTGATGAAGTATTCTTTCCCTCTGCTTCCCAGACGAGACTTCTATAAGATCTTGGGGGTGCCTCGAAGTGCCTCTATAAAGGATATTAAAAAGGCCTATAGGAAACTAGCCCTGCAGCTTCATCCCGACCGGAACCCTGATGATCCACAAGCCCAGGAGAAATTCCAGGATCTGGGTGCTGCTTATGAGGTGAGTCAGGAAAAGTGATAAAGAACAAATAAAATCTGTAGCTCTAGAAAAAACATACAATACAGAGAAATACTCTTTTCAGCTCACATGTATTTATTTAGAGACTGAGTCTCACTTTATTGCTTAGGCTGGAGTGCAGTGGTGCAATCTCTGCTCACTGCAACCTCCGCCTCCCCGGTTCAAGCACTTCTCCTGCCTCAGCCTCCCGAGTAGCTGGGATTACAGGTGCATGTCACCACGCCTGGCTAATTTTTGTATTTTTAGTAGAGACAGGGTTTCACTATGTTGTCCAGGCTGGTCTCGAACTCCTGACCTCAAGTGATCCGCCTGCCTCGGCCTCCCAAAGTGTTGGGATTACAGATGTGAGCTACCACGCCCAGCCCAGGTCACTTTTATTTAAAAGTAGATGGTAGATAAAAGTAAAAGTAGTACTTGATACTGTATTGTACTAGATATTACATTCATGTTAGTAGATACCATTTTCTGCCTTTTGATATTAATATTTATTTTAATAAGGAGAATAATACTGCAAAAGAATAAATGAAAGATTGGTAGATTAATAAGTAGATCAACTGATTGGTCTGTCAGTCAGTCAGTTTGGGAGCTAGAGCCAAAAATAAAAAGAAAGCCTTCATGAGAGTTGCAAACCTACGTGTTCATATGAACTAGACAAATAACATGCAGGGCAGGTATAAATTAAAACATGGCAGCGGATATTCTGCCTCCATGTTGGGAAGCAATAAGGATTGTTGAGGACTTTGACAAACTGAAGCCTTCTGGCCCCATTTCAAGGGAGCAGCTGTTACCTCAACCCTAGCCAGTTTTTGTCACACTAATGCAAACAGTATGTTCCTAGATGATTTAATTTTTCCAGAAAAGTTGAAAATCTAGACTTTTATGTAAGTTCTGCTTGTAAAAATGTTGGTAACTAATTCAGTTAAATTTCTTTTTTACGTAGATCAAACAAAGCTCAGTTTTAATTTGATTTTCCAACCTCTAATCTGGGGACCAAAACACTCTCCATTTGTATCATCTCATTTAACCTTCACTAGGACACCAGGAAATATATTAGAGCTAGGCATATTTTTATTCTCATTTTCTAAATGGACACAGAAAAAAATTAGTTGAACTAAAAGTCATAGAGCTAAAACTCCCGAATTTAAGTTTAAATTCTTATATATTGAGAAGGCTAAAAACAAATTGAAAAATATTTTAGGAAGACACAAACCTTGAAAGGAAGGAATCCCAAGATCTCTTAGATTAAAGAAACAATGGAACTGAAACAGTGAGTTATACCCAGGTGAACCCAAGAGCTGTTGGGGTCCTTTTTCTTTCAACACCTTATGGGATCCTATGGGACAGAAATTCTTTTTTTTTTTTTTTTTTTAAGACATAGTCCCGCTCTGTCTGCCAGGCTGGACTGCAGTGGCACAATCTCGGCTCACTGCAAGCTCCGCCTCCCGGGATTTACGCCATTCTCCTGCCTCAGCCTGCCTAGTAGCTGGAACTACAGGCATGCACCACCACACCCGGCTAATTTTTTGTATTTTTAGTAGAGACAGGGTTTCACCGTGTTAACCAGGATGGTCTCGATCTCCTGACCTCGTGATCCGACTGCTTCAGCCTCCCAGAGTGCTGGGATTATAGGCGTGAACCACTGTGCCTGGCCAAGGGACAGAAATTCTTAACCTGAGGCACATAAATAAACTTCAGAAGTCTCATGGCCCATCCTAAATTATATGTAATATTTTGTTTCTTGTTGATAATATGGATTCCGTATTTTGCACTGTATTTTCCATGAATAGTTCCCTTGTTTGCTAGGAACCCAATACTCAAAAACATTTTCTAGGGAAGCTGAATTTACCATGCTCTGTAAAGAATCTTCATGTTCTTTATCCATGACCTAGGCACACTATACAAAGGTCAATCATGAAATTATGGCTTATTTAACTATAACAACCCTTTTAGCCACTAGTTTAAATTTCTTTTTTCTTTTTATCATTCAAGCTTGATTGCCTTTAGTCTTAGGTAAATTAGTGTTCACAAATTAGAATCGGAGTACAGTTAGGAAGAATCTTTTGTGAATACAAATTTGTTTTCTCTACAGAGCTAGGATTACTGCTGGCATTTTAATTACTTGAGAATCTGTGTATTGGTTGGCCAATCAACTAAAAACCTTTTTTCTTTTAAAATAGTTTCCAAGACCATGGAATAAAATTGCATTCCTTGGTGGAAGAAAAGTGAGGAGGAAGTGAATGATAATAAATGACTTCACGAGTAGTTTTTAGGGGGTTATTACAGAAGCCTCTGATGTCTAAAAAGAAACTGACTTAAAACTAGTCTTTGGGGGTTTTGAAATGGTGTCTTTTAAAGTCTCAAATGCAGGGTTCATTTCTTTTCCAAGATCAGATCAGAGAAGTAGACTAAAAGTGAAAATATTGGAGATCCAGATAATAATAAGGGTTGTTTTTTTTTTTAAGTTAGCTGTGCCCATTTCTGCTTCCCCAAAATACCTATTTTCTAAAGATATTTGTGAAAACATTCTTTCCTTTCCCTTTTTCTATCATAGTGGCTTTAATCAAGTACTGTGGTCACTTCTGGAATAACCCATTTGCCTTCGCTTTTAAGAATGTTCACTCTCTTGTATACTCAATTTCTATTTATCCTTTCAAGGATATCTTAAATGTTAATACATTTTTTGCCATGACTCCTAACACCTCATTTGGGCCCTAAGCCAAAAGTGTGTCCTGTGTGAATATGCCTTTCTTTTAAGTCAACAAGCCCCATCTACTTTGAACCTCTCTTTTTCTGGGCCACCATGAGTATGGTTTTGAAATAACTGTCTCCTTCAGCCTCTTGTCTAAGTAGGAGTTTATAAATATCAAAGGAAGATTTTAAAGCCATTTAATTTTCACAAGTATATATGTGCATATATATCAGATTGCTCTAAATAAAAGAGAATTTTTGCATGTTGAAGACAAATTTTGAAAAGGATGGAAGCCTATTTTGTTGTTACATTCTTTAATATTATACAGAGAGGAAGCATATAGTCATGATTGTGTATGTAGTTCTCTGAAACTTAAAACTTCAAGAATTATTTCAAGCAATGAAATTGACCTTAAATAACCTTCATAGAGTATTTTCACTTATTATTCTCTCTACATTTCAAACTCAGAACATTACAAACTTAAACATATATATATCTGTGTGTGTGTGTGTATATATAGATATACACATATACATATACTGCATATACTCCCAGAGAAAATCCCACAGATAGAGGGCTATTTTGAACTGTTTCCCTGACTGCAGAGAACAAAAAGACTCCAGACAGCAAACAAAACAAAAACACCCCAAGAAACCAAACAAAACACAGTTAAACCAGTGGGCCAGGGCTCAGCCCACGATGCTCTGCAGGGAAAGGTAGTTACTGGTACCCATAAGGGAATATCAGCCCAAAGGCCAAGACAGCTGGATACCCGAGAAGGTCAATCATCTGCCCCGCAAAAGACAACAAACTGAATAACACATATATTTTAAGCAATTGTACTTTGCTTAAAAAAAGATAAGACCAGGAACTTAAAATAAGCATGATAATACTTAAGGAGGTAAGGCATTAGTAAAATGATATAGAGTAAGAAATAATGCAAGAATCAAGTAGAAATATTATGCATAAAAATATGAGTTGAAATTAAAACACAGCAGATGGGTTATTACTACTAGAATGGATATAGCTGAAGACTGAAGTAGTAAGCTAGGAGATCAAAATGAGGTACCTCCCAGAAGGAAGCAGTGAAAGATAAAGAAACATAATTTATTTTTCATATTTAAAAGAAAGTTAAGAGCAGATAGCTCCAGAAATAGTCCTGGATTGAGTTTCCTGAAATAAGGAGACATTTTCATTAGGTTAATCAGAGGATTGGATGGTAGCCACATACCAGGTTTTGAAGGCGGTGATTGTTCCTCAGGGGTTATGCTTTACACAGCTTGGATTTCTTAAAAGATAATCATTACGTGAACTACTTTAACTCAGTGACATTTAATTGTGGCTTAGAAATGCTGATATCATACACTTTATTTTTCGGTTCTCTTGTTTTCTTACTCCCATCTCTACTTCTCCAGCTTTAGAATTTGAGTCATTTAAGTATGTGTTTGCTTCATTCTATGTATCTACGTATACTCCCAGAACTTGTACTTTTGACTAAGAATAAGAGGTTTATAGGTACCTTCTCTCTCTTTTTGAGGGTAAGAGGGAGTGATCAAATGCACAAAATTGAATCAATTATAATCCTTGGTTCATGATACACTGATATCATTGTTTTATCACCCAGCTTAAGAACTAAGTAAAACATTACCATTACTTAATCTGCCTACATGCCACTTCCCTGTTCCATTACCCTGCCTCCCTTCACAGGTAACTACTGTATTGAATTATGTCTTTATTGTTCTTTTGCCTTTCTTATTTTATACATATATATATGTATAAAAGGCGGGCAGCATTCTTCCACAAGTGGATTTCTACATATACCAAAAAATGAAAAAAGGAGGAGGAAAAGATATCAGTGTAGACCTCTCTGGAGGGCCTGTCATTTGATTTCCTTGACTTGACAATCTCCTAATACATGCATCTGTGTGTGTGTGTGTGTGTGTGTGTGTGTGTGTGTGTGTGTGTGTTGGGTAGGGGGTGTTGTAGACCTGTGGGGCCAAGTTGTTTTGAAGCAGTGGAACTGAAACAGTGAGTTATACCCAGGTGAACCCAAGAGCTGTTGGGGTCCTTTCTTCTTTCAACACCTTCCGGGATCCTATGGGACAGAAATTCTGTGTGTGTGTGTGTGTGTGTATGTGTGTGTGTGTGTGTGTGTGTTGGGTAGGGGGTGTTGTAGACCTGTGGGGCCAAGTTGTTTTGAAGGCAGTATAGTAGTTAACAGCATAAGCACCAAAGTCAAACTGCATGGGAAGTAAACCTGAGGAATCCATCTTACCTCTTTCCTGTTACCACTCTGACCTTCACAGCTGCATTACTAATCTCAGGTATTATTTTTTAGTGACTAGGTGAGTTTTGACAACTTTAAATTAAAAACATGAATTGAGCAATGTGGAATGAACAATGCATCAAAGAATTTAGTCTTAGAGAAAATAACTTCGTAAATATGCCTTAATGCAGTACATAATGGAAACTACATTCTATTAGAATTTTAGACCCATTGTCAAAGTAAAAACAAACATAAATATGACTGTGCCTTAACTGGATATTACCAGCTCGTGATCTTTTCCTCCACTGGCTTTTATCCCCAGGTTCTGTCAGATAGTGAGAAACGGAAACAGTACGATACTTATGGTGAAGAAGGATTAAAAGATGGTCATCAGAGCTCCCATGGAGACATTTTTTCACAGTGAGTAATTCACCCATCTGCAACGTGTTAGTGTCTGAGAGAGGGTCACTTAGTGATTAAAGAATTCCTCTCATTCCCTAGTTCAGAAGCTTTTGATGAACGGTACAAGTTAGCTGATCCAAAGATCAATTATTGTCCTCCCTGTGGGAAGATAGTCTATTTTCACAAAGCTTCAGGAAAGATGGATGGCATTGAAAAGACATTCCATCTAGCCAACCGTATCAGTTAAATCAATGCTGACAATTCGCGGTGGGGACCTGTGTTGGAAATCAGTTCATCCTTGCCTACTTGCTATCTTGGAATCTGCAAACCACTTAATGAGCAAAATTATTGTTAGCAGAGACAGAAAAATTCCTACTCCCATACCCAGAACTGCCTCTCTCTCTCATCCTATCAACAAGTGAGGGTAATTATAATAACTAGCATTAGGGGAAGGAATTATGGTAGAGGACCTTTATCTCTTGCTTTCTGGGAGTGCTGGGTGGTTGGAATAATGAACACCTTTCCTCCTCACTCTTTGAACCTCTCTTTATTGAGCATTTGAATTTCCACATTCCCTGATGATTACATATACTAAGAGACCTTAATCTGGGGTTTCAGGTCTGAAATTATAAACAAAAAGATGTTTGAATCTGCATTTTTATGGGCAGAGTTCATTGTTTTCTTCAGATTCTCAAAGGGTTCTGTGAACCCTTCCCCAAAAGAAGTAAGAATCACTGTTGCATACAGTAGTTACCACCATTTAGTGCTTGGCTGGAGGGCCTGGGGTGGGGGAGTAGATTTTTAGGACCTGTAAAGATGTGTGAGTAACATGATTAGGACATCTTTTTCCCCCCCAGGATCAATTTGGCTGTCTGAAGTGATCCCTAGGGGATACCAGAAAGAGAAAAAGCTTCCCAGCCTACACCCTGTTCTCTCTCCTTGCCTTTATTTAAGATTCAGGGAATTCATTCACCTGAGTTGGTTGGTGGGAGAGGGAGTTATATAGTTATCATCATAGCTGTGCTAATATCTGAGTCTTCTTAATAACCCCAAAAATTAACATTAGATTAAACCACCTGTAGGATTGAAGGTCACCTTCTTTCTTGATCTCAAGTTACTCTTTCGTGACTTACAAAAATTAGTTTGGGTCTTATAGAGGCTAGAACTTCCTTCTCCTTAAGCACTAGGATTTTACTAAGGCTGGTGCTTTTTTAGCTTATTTAATTACATACTCAAGATTTTTGTGCAGAACAGTAGCTTCTTTCAACAAGTTCACTTCTAAAAAGCATGTAAAGGGAACAGTACATGTATTAAAATTACCAATAAAAATTTCTTAAACTAACCATTAAGTTTAGTATTACACAAGTTTATGTATACTGTACTCTTTCTCAGTAAGTCCACCATCTTCAGATTTTTCCCAATATTGAAAGATTATTATTTCATTGATTGGATCCAACATTGAATTCATTGGCATATTGTGTGTGTATGTACTGTACTATATGCATGGGCTATATTATATTAAAAAGTGAATATTTTTGTAGTAAGGGACCATATAGTTACAATATGGTTGATAGTATATAAATTGAAAATGATGTATGATGTATGACTCCATTGTATTAAAAAATACCTTGTAGTTTTGCACAATGCATTGGTAGAAACAATAGTTTATCAATGTAAAGAAAATGAGTTAATTGTGAAACATGGAGTCTTGATTTTTTTTCCTGATGATTTTGCACTTACCTTTAGCTTCTTTGGGGATTTTGGTTTCATGTTTGGAGGAACCCCTCGTCAGCAAGACAGAAATATTCCAAGAGGAAGTGATATTATTGTAGATCTAGAAGTCACTTTGGAAGAAGTATATGCAGGAAATTTTGTGGAAGTAAGTTCAAACAATATAGCTGTTCATATTGACTCCCAGAACTTGTACTTTTGACTAAGAATAAGAGGTTTATATGTACCTTCTCTCTCTTTTTGAGGGTAAGAGGGAGTGATCAAATGCCCAAAATTGAATTAATTATAATCCTTGGTTCATGATACACTGATGTCATTGTTTTATCACCCAGCTTAAGAACTAAGTAAAACATCACCATGACTTAATCTGCCTATATGCTACTTCCCTGTTCCATTACCCTGCCTCCCTTCAGAGGTAACTACTGTATTGAATTATGTCTTTATTGTTCTTTTGCCATTCTTATTTTATCATGTATATATGAATACCTGAATAATATATTGTTTATTATATTGTTTTTGATTTTTTAGAAATGGTATTTTATTCATGATTTCCTGAGACTGGTTATTTTTACTCACTATTGTGTTACTAGGATTCACCCGTGTTGCTTATTGCTATATTGTGATCATAATTTATTAATAGGCATTTTTGTTTCTTTCAGTTTTATTCAATTCCAAACAGTGCTTTTATGAACTTTTTAATCCATATATCCAGGTTCAGATAAACAAGAATATCTCTTGGGTGGATATGCTTGAGAGTAGAATTGCTGGGTAATATGAACCAATGTTCATTTTTACAAGCTAATACTGTATTGTTTTTGAAATTGATTGTCCTGACGCTTCTACGTGCAATTTATGAGATCCTGTAGATTCACTGCCTCACTAATACTTGGAATTATTAGACTTCTTAATTGTTGCCCATCAAATGGGTATAAAATATTATCTCATTATGGTCTTGTTTTACCTTTTTTTAAGTTACCAATTAGAATCAGCATCTCTTTCTGTGTTTATTGGCCATATTTGTTTCCTCTCTTGTGAAATGCCTTTTCATTCTTTTGCCTCTTTCTTACTGATTTCTAAGAGTACTTCACTCTTGCTGCTAATTCTTTGTTGGCTGTATGTAATGCAAATATAGCCTGTGTGTTTGTAACTTGTCTTTTCATTATGTTTAAGATTTATTTCAATTTTCAGCAAACAGAATTAATTAATTTTAATGTAATCAAATCTGTCAGTCTTTAATGGTTAGTTTTTGTGTCTTGTTAAAGAAATTCTTTTTTGTTCTAAAATAAGAAAGCAGCTGTGTGCAGTGGAGCACACTTGTAATCTCAGCTACTAAGGAGGCTGAGGTGGGAGGATCGCTTGAGGCCAGGAGTTTGAGGCTTTTGTGGCCTATGATTACATCTGTGAATAGCCACTGTACTCTAGCCTGGACAACATCACTGAAACTTATATCTGAAAAAAAATTTTTAAATAAGAAAGCTGTTCACCTATATTTTCTGCTAAAACTCTGGAATCTTTTAATATGAGGTTATTCATCTTTTTTAAATTCTGGAAAATATGTCTCATAATTTTTTTACAATTCTTTTATCACTTCTACTTCTGTCTGCTCTTAACTTTCTTTTAAATATGAAAAATTATGTTTCTTTATCCTTCACTGCTTCCTTCTGGGAGGTACCTCATTTTGATCTCCTAGCTTACTACTTCAGTCTTCAGCTATATCCATTCTAGTAATAACCCATCTGCTGTGTTTTAATTTCAACTCATATTTTTATGCATAATATTTCTACTTGATTCTTGCATTATTTCTTACTCTGTATCATTTTACTAATGCCTTACCTCCTTAAGTATTATCATGCTTATTTTAAGTTCCTGGTCTGTCTAATCTTTTTTTAAGCAAAGTACAATTGCTTAAAATATATGTGTTATTCGGTTTGTTGTCTTTTGCGGGGCAGATAATTGACCTTCTCGGGTATCCAGCTGTCATGGCCTTTGAGCTGATATTCCCTTATGGGTACCAGCAACTACCTTTCCCTGTAGAGCATCGTGGGTTGAGCCCTGGCCCACTGGTTTTAACTGTGTTTTGTTTGGTTTCTTGGGGTGTTTTTTGTTTTGTTTGCTGTCTGGAGTCTTTTTGTTCTCTGCAGTCAGGGGAAACAGTGCAAAACAGCCCTCTATCTGTGGGATTTTCTCATATATTCTATGTTGTAGTTACTGTTTCCTGGAATCCATGTTTTCTTGTAGTTTTTCCAGTATCCTGGAGGAGACAGCGGTAGCCTGTGCATATGTACCATTTTGACAAGAAGCTTATTCTTAGTTGTAGCTGCTTCTCTGAATAATTGAAAGGAGAGACGTAGACAATCACAGAAGATGCAACAGTAATACTGTTCAAGCTGTAGGAGAAAAGGGCATTAAAAATATTCATAAACCAGTGAGATTGTTTAGACGGGAGGAAAGAGGTGAGCCTAATTAGCGCCCATGTTCCCTTCCAAGCCTGTTCTGCAGTTGTCACTAATACACAGTAGACATCACTTTTTGCTGTTAGTGTGTTCCCGAACAAACTCTTTTTTAATCCAACTATTGTAAAGTCTGTAAATGGCTTTGCTGTTTCAATAACCCCATGTTAAATGCTTTTTTTCCTTTTTTTCAATCCTGCTCCTTCTGTATATAAATTATTTTTTAAAGAAAAAAAAATTACCTTGAGAAATAGGATAGCACAATAGTTAAGAAGCATGAACTTTGCAGCTAGACTGCCTAGTTTAGAATCCTGGCTCTGCCATGTATTAGTCATGTGGCCTTGGTCATGTTACTTAACCTTTCTATACTTCTGTTACCTCATCTGTAAAATGGGGATAATAACAGTACCCATCTCATACAGTTGTGAGGATTAAATGAATATGTAAAAGTGTTTGGCACATTGCTTGGCATGTAGTAAGTGCTATAAAGTGTTTGCTCTGATTACTGTTATTGTTGCTATAATTTACTCTGTTGACCTGGGCCTTTCATGTGTTGGTAGGCTTTAAGGGGTTTTTCTCCAAGCATTCATCATTTTGCTGCATGAGCACATACCTTGTGATTAGATGTTTGACTAATTAAACAGTCAAAACTAGGAATACATTTCTGCATATATATCAGTTTTACATTCTTAGAGGGATCAGAATGTTTGATTGCAGTCAAGTACAAAGAGATGGTCATTGTTTCTCTTCCTATGTGTTAAAGTATCTGAATGGAGATAGCTCCAGAAATAGTCCTAGATTGAGTTTCCTGAAATAAGGAGACATTTTCATTAGGTTAATCAGAGGATTGGATGGTAGCCACATACCAGGTTTTGAAGGCGGTGATTGTTCCTCAGGGGTTATGCTTTACACAGCTCGGATTTCTTAAAAGATAATCATTACGTGAACTACTTTAACTCAGTAGCATTTAATTGTGGCTTAGAAATGCTGATATCATACACTTTATTTTTCGGTTCTCTTGTTTTCTTACTCCCGTCTCTACTTCTCTAGCTTTAGAATTGGAGTCATTTAAGTATGTGTTTGCTTCATTCCTGTTTGGGGCCTGATTTGTACTCTTCAAAGAGTTTTGTCAGCTTTAGATTTCTGAGGAATAGATTGCCAGAGAAGGGGAAGTTTCAGTCCAGGCATATGTGCAGAGCCTTGATAGTTGAGGAAACAAAAGCCTATTTTACACAAGAGAGAAGCTGATGTTGTTTATGCGCTTCCTAGGTAGTTAGAAACAAACCTGTGGCAAGGCAGGCTCCTGGCAAACGGAAGTGCAATTGCCGGCAAGAGATGCGGACCACCCAGCTGGGCCCTGGGCGCTTCCAAATGACCCAGGAGGTGGTCTGCGATGAATGCCCTAATGTCAAGTAAGTGAAGCACCTTCTTTGTTCTACCAAGAAACACTTGTTAATTTCGTTTATCTAGTCAAACGCTAATGGTCCATACTAGATCCTTTTCTGTCCCCTCCCCACTGCCATGTTCTGCAAAAGGATAGAGCAAAAAAAATGTACATTTTTTTCTGAAGTATTTCTTATAAATATCTCCTTTTAAGTTTCTGAACTAACAAGCAGTGTCCTTTATTTCTGATATATTTTCAACAAGTATTAATGCTTCATTTTCTTCCTTCTTGTACTGTTAGAGCAGCCTTATATATTTATATAATGTATAGTAGCTTCACCCTGGATTTTAGCATATAGAAGATGTAAAAGATTATCAGATAGTTTTGTCAAGTAGAGGCACACTATAGTCTTCCAAGAGAAAGCTCTGATAAAATAGATAAAACTTTAATAATCTGATGTTTTGTTTATATTTTCATTATTTTTCTCCTCTTTCAATTCTCTTTACTTCAGACTAGTGAATGAAGAACGAACGCTGGAAGTAGAAATAGAGCCTGGGGTGAGAGACGGCATGGAGTACCCCTTTATTGGAGAAGGTGAAATATTGATATTTTATTTTTTTATTGTCATAACTTTCTGCTCTCTGCTTGTTTGTGAATACCTCTCATCCCTGCCTTGCTCCATCTTAATGTTCACATAGTAAATGCATATATAATTTCCAATACCCTTCAGCCAATTTTAGGATATACAAAGCTTTTTGTTTAACTGAAGCAGTAGCATTACCGTTTATCCTTTGAATGTCATGGCCAAAAGTTATTAGGAGGTAACCTAAGTTTCCTCAAAATTTAGGGTGTTCAGACCTTAATGAATTTTAACTCAGCAGTGAAAGAAGATATGTAACTCTAGTTGGCATTAATAAGATGTTCTCAGGACCTCACCTTTAGACTTAAGTTTAAAACTCTAAAAATAAAAAAAAAAAAGCTTTGAGACTTAGATTCAATAGACCAGTGAATCATTCTTGGTTTAGGAAATGGATCAAGTTATGTACTGCTGTATCTGAGGCAAAGGTGATGATTTCTAATAATCTGAAACTTGATAGAACCAGGCAGAGACACTGCCGTCACAGATTTGACAGATCAATGCCCAAAGTAGTAGATTAAAAAGAATTATCAGTTGCCAAATAGATTTGTGGTATTCAACTTGTATGATTTACAGTATGCTGTAATCTGCTCTGACTAGGTGAGCCTCATGTGGATGGGGAGCCTGGAGATTTACGGTTCCGAATCAAAGTTGTCAAGTAAGTAATCTAATTTTAGAGGTCTTCTTAGATGAGTCAGATTATAGAGGTGTGGGTGGCCACCAGAGCAGTTAGAGACTTTTTTCTCTGTTTCTTACCCTTATTACCCTAAACGATGATTTGTAACTCCTCTACAAGGCTGAAAGCTTGGGGTTGGGCCCTAGGATTGAGCCCCAGTTATTTATTTACTTAGGACTTACAAATGCAAAAGATGTTGAAAGGAAAGAATTGATAAGTAAGGAGTTATAAAAGAAAAACAAACAAGATAGGGAGTCAAAGCTGAGATTTTTTAGCTGAAGAACTATGGCACCATACAAGAATAGGAGACTTTGCCATAGAAAGAACTTTCTACGTGATATGCAGCTTCTGTGAAGAGAGAGCTTTTCTTTTGTGAGCTTCTCTTCAGCATGAAGTGCTGCTTAGACAATTTTGCCTGGGACTCTGGCTTTCTTGATTAGTATTTCTCTCTTGTTAGCGCTTTGGAAACCAGTAATATCTCTGCATCTATAAGGAGTCATCAAAACAGGGTTCCCACCAGAATATGGAGAAATAGCTGCCCACTGTCTGGGACTTTTCCTTCCTGCACTCTTTAATCTCAGTGTTGTTTTCCCCAGCTTCTTTGCCTACCTTGTCTTTATCATCACTTCTTAGAGAAACTGGAACGTGTGTTGTTTCCTGAATAAACCTGACACCTTCCTTGTCTTTGCCAGAATTCCTTCTCACTCTATTTCCCCTTCCTTCCACCCATTTTATCTGCATTTCTACAGCCAACTTAGTTTTGTGAGCCAGCTCAGGAAACTTCTATAAACCCATTTCTGAAGATGATCTCCGCAGAAACTTTCTTTCTCTCTTTTCCATAATCTAATGGTTATAGTTTTACTTATACTCTGGCTTTTGCTGATGGCGTGTTCCTTAACAGTAGCATTTAATAAGACTTAAACAACTTTATATTCTCAATTAATACTACACACAAAAGTATGTCTAAGAAATATTTATAGTTTGAAAGAGTGGTGTTCATCTTTTTCCAAGATTTTTCTAACAGCTCTTTGAACTTAAAGTGGAAATTAATGATTTTTTACCTATTCTGTTTTTAGGCACCCAATATTTGAAAGGAGAGGAGATGATTTGTACACAAATGTGACAATCTCATTAGTTGAGTCACTGGTTGGCTTTGAGATGGATATTACTCACTTGGATGGTCACAAGGTAAACAAACCAATTTACTTGTTCTCCATCCTTTTGAAGCCTTTATGTGGGTAGTTTTGAGATGTATCAGCTGTTTCAGTCATTGAGAACCAGAGGGACTCCTTTCTCAGTCGGATTCTCCATCTGTACTTACTCTGCTGCTGAGCATCCTGCAATAACAGTGCCAGACCTTTCAGCTACTCAGAATGGATTGCACAGCCTTTGACAGTCTTGTCCTTATAGTTTCTATTGATGAAAACCTTTCTTTGTTTACTTGTTTTTGTGTTTGATTTTTCTTCTTTAATAAAATCCTTTGTTCTTGACTGACATTGCCCTAATGATATTTCCTTTGCTCCTTCGTTCTTTCTTTTTGCTGAGCTGTGACATTAGCTTTGTGTACCAGTGCTCACTAGAAGCTGTGTGATGTACTTCAGATGTCCCGCTCCTGCTGCAGTGCATTCCCTTTTGTTTTCTAGGTACATATTTCCCGGGATAAGATTACCAGGCCAGGAGCGAAGCTATGGAAGAAAGGGGAAGGGCTCCCCAACTTTGACAACAATAATATCAAGGGCTCTTTGATAATCACTTTTGATGTGGATTTTCCAAAAGAACAGTTAACAGAGGAAGCAAGAGAAGGTATGGCATATGAGTGAGAGTGTGTGTGTGTGTGTGTGTCTGTGTGTGTGTGTGTGTGATGAGAAAAGGGTGGCAATAGAAGCAGAACTCTCCAGTGACATGAGACATCAAGACATCAATCATTAATGCTAGTAGAACACTAACATAGGAATGAACTCATCTTACTTTGTAAAGGCGATATATTAAAAATCCTACATCTTTGTGTTACAAAAGTCTGTGTAAGCTGTGCTTTGAAACCTAGGGAGTGATAGAGTATGTGGGAATGAAATAGAATCCCTTAAAACAAATGAGCTGGACCACTCCGTAAAAGGGAAGATGAGGTAGACAATAGAAAGATTAGAAGCTTATGGTTGCATGTCTAGGATGACTGGTTGAGAAGAGGGCCCCACTGGGGGTCCTAAATAGTAAGAGAAAGGAGAGCAATGAAGGAGGTAAAAACTAAAAAGAGGATACAGAAGAAGGAATGGGAGACTTAGCTGAAGAGTTTTCTTTCCCTTTTGATTGCCTCTTCTCATTCCTCATTTTGCAGAGCTTTGTGGGACATGTATGTGGTATGTGGGCCTAAAAGAGACAAGGGATCATCCTGGAAACGTATGTGCATGTGTGGGATTACCTACATGTGATTATGTTGGAGATTGGTAGTTATTTAATTCACATCCATGTTTGTCATAAGGCCTTTTATGAGCCTTTTCTTGAAATATGCTCTTTAAACACCAGGAAAGTAACATTTTTTTGTTAATGGAGTTATTTGTTCATTCATTCTTCAGGTATCAAACAGCTACTGAAACAAGGGTCAGTGCAGAAGGTATACAATGGACTGCAAGGATATTAACAGTGAATAAAATTGGACTTTGTTTAAAATAAGTGAATCGGCGATATTTATTATCTACAAGGTTTTTTTGTGTGTGTTTTTGTTTTTATTTTCAATATGCAAGTTTGGCTTAATTTTTTTTGTCTAATGATCATCATGAAATGAATAAGAGGGCTTAAGAAATTGTCCATTTGCATTCAGAAAAGAATGACCAGCAAAAGGTTTACTAATACCTCTCCCTTTGGGGATTTAATGTCTGGTGCTGCCGCCTGAGTTTCAAGAATTAAAGCTGCAAGAGGACTCCAGGAGCAAAAGAAACACAACATAGAGGGTTGGGGTTGTTAGCAATTTCATTCAAAATGCCAACTGGAGAAGTCTGTTTTTAAATACATTTTGTTGTTATTTTTTTCATGACTCCTGTTTCTTCTGTGAGCTATTTGGGTTGTCCTCCCATCAAGCAAGATGGATGCACAAGCATGCAAAAGAGTGATATAGATTCAGTCCCCATGCCCAATTACATACACAGCATCTGCTAGAAAGGAGCTTGGAAGAAACTGGTTGATTGGGGTCCATGAATGAAGGTTACACAAAGATCTAATTGTCCCTGAGGAAGTATATTTTCTCTCATTTAATTTGGGAATAATAATCTGGTATGGACACTTTACTGTTTAGGAAGCACCTTTCATGTACATAATTTCAGTTGACCTCATGGTTAGAAAGCCTTTGGTTTGTTTAGGAACAGGGACTACCACTGGTTCTAGAAAAGGAATTTAGAGTTGCAAATTATGTTTGCTCTTCTCATGGCACCTAATTCAGATGCTCTGTGATAAGTACATTTGACTTTTGCATCTCCCTCATTTTCATATGTATAGTCACATCACACTCCTTCTCGTGTACTTTGGACTTTTTTGGTCTCTGCGAGTGAGTATTTCAATTCATTGTGTGCAGAGCTGCCTTCTAGACATCAGCATAGTTCCAGCAGCATCCCTGCCTTTGGCTATACATATCTTAGAAATCACCAGGCGCGGTGGCTTACACCTATAATCCCAGCACTTTGGGAGGCTGAGGCGGGCGGATCATGAGATCAGGAGTTCAAGATCAGCCTGGCCAACATGGTGAAACCCTGTCTCTACTAAAAATACATAAATTAGCCAGACGTGGTGGTGGGTGCCTGCAATTCCAGCTACTCAGGAGGCTGATGCAGGAGAATTGCTTGAACCCGGGAGGTGGAGGTTCCAGTGAGCCAAGATTGTGCCACTGCACTCCAGCTTGGGCGACAGAGCAAGACTGTCTCTAAAAAAACAAAAAAAAATCAAGTGAAACCACATAAATATGTATGTAAATTTAGTGGGCTTTTTGTACCTATAAGATTCATTACGTACTGAATTGCCTCTAGTTGAGCATTTCTTAGGAGTCATCGTCATTTCCTTTATATATCTTAGCCCAGGCAAAATCTTGATCATTATTTGCACTTATTAATCCCCATTTTTCCAAGATGTATGCAAGGGTCAGTCATGATACTAAGAGCTAGAGCTACTAGTCTTGTTGAGAAAGACCCCATAGGGATAATGTGTTTCCTGCAAAGAAGAATTTTAATGGGGCTTTGTCACTTCTTATCCATTGTCTAGATTGTCATGATTTAATGAGTTAAGAATATTCTTTCATTATTGGACTCAACTTCAGGTAGCTTTAAGTGCTTTATCTGAGGCACATTGTATTTTGGAAAGATATATATTAAAGTTCCATCAATTTTCTTAAGAAGGTAAAATAAACACTATAGAGGAAGGATGCTAGGTAATTAATGTGGAAGAACAGATAATAGTGTCTTCAGTTCTGCAAGGAAAAAAGCCATTCCAGGGAGCTATATAATGAGACTGAAAGGATGCTTGGCCTGGAATCAGACTTAACCGCTATGACACTGAGGAAGCCTGTTAACCTCAGTTTTCTCTGCAAAATGGAGACAATGAAGGGTGATATTTTTGTGCTTGGTCTTTTATGCATCTTAAACATCTTTTTGGGCTATTCAGAGATTTATTCACTTACACATACTTCTGCCTCTTATCTGCATTCACTATTGGTTAGGTGCTGGATTGCCAAATCCTAGACGGATGTTAGTGCTCAGAAATCACTGAAAAGGGAACAGGATATGGAAACTTAAAACCTGTCTGAAAAGTTCCATCAGGTGTTACTAGAAACAGGAATGGAAAGATAATTTTATTCTATTCCTTGAAAAAAAGCTGCTATTGGCTCCAGTAGCAACCTTTACCGTGAACAAAAGATATCCAAGGACTCTGAAAGATAAGCAAGAGAAGAAGACACCAAGTGGTAAGTGTTCACTTTTTAAAATTCTAGTATTTTAGTCACTGAAATTGCCCCAGGACTCACAGTGAAGGGTTGGACACAGGTCACAGGCAGTGGGCACCTATACAGCTTCCATCATGATTTTAGATGTCAAAGAGCCCTGACCCTTTCTTATTCCATTAAGAGAAATAAAATATTTCTGAGTAGTATAACTTTAAGCACAGTTCCTCTAATAATGCAGCCAGCCTGAGAATGACATAATTTGGGGGCAGTCTCATAACACTGTGTGTCAGTGAAAACCCTCTAGAGCTGCATAGTCCAATCTGGTAGCCACATGTGGCAATTGAGTACTTGAAATGTGGCTCATCCAAACAGAGGTGCTATGAAGCATAAAATACACACTGGATTTTGAAGACTTAGTATTAAAAAAATGTAAAATGTCTCAATTTTATATTGATTACATGTTTAAATGATAGTATTTTGAATATAATTGGTGAAATAAAATAGATATTAAAAACAAGATATATTATTAAAATTCACCTGACCTTTTTTTTTCACTTTTTAGAATTTGGCTAATAGGAAATTTTAATTAATTACATATGTAGTTCACATTATATTTCTGTGGATTACACTGCTCTAAAGAGTATCGCCCAGCCTGCGCCAGGTCACTCAACAGAAGTTGACTAGTACTTTGGGATAAAGGGCCTCATATTCACTCCTATTCAGTTACCTCCCCCCAGCTCAGTCAGCCCAGTTGTCCAGTCTGTTACCATGTTTTGGGATCTTCCAATTCAGTCATTCAGTATGAGCCTCTCCACCTGATGTTATCTGTGCATTGTATTGACTGAGACATAAGATTTCCATCTAAACAGTGAATAAAAGCTCTAGCCAAAGAATTGAAGCCAACTGTTAGTTAGATTTTTGCCACTGAAAGCCTGCTCCAGATTGACAATCATCTGAACATCAGGGTAAAGTCATATCAACCTCCATAAAAATAACTGATTTTGCATCTAGCCATATTTCTTTTATCTTGTCCACACAGGTATGCTGAGAGACCTTGTTGAAATCCAGTTAGACAACTGCCTGTTAGGAAATTAGGTGTGTCTGATATGACTTACTCTTTGTGGACCCATACTGGGGCCTAGGGATCTTCACTTTCACATTTAGGTGATTTTCTCAGTATTCTGGAATTGTCTCCAGAAGACAGGATTTCCTTCAAAGAAAGTGTTTCTTATAATCAATCACCTCTTCCCTCTTGGGCTTCCATTTCCTCTTACTGATGTTCACTCTACCCTTTTATGTTGAAAACATCATTTTTTGACAGGATATAGAAACAAAACGGGAGGTTTTATATACCATAGTGGTTATCAGGTACATGCTCTAGAATCACACTGATCAGATTCAAATTCCACTTCTACCATTTACTAGTTGTGCCTTAATTTCTCCCTCTGTAAAATGGTGATAATAATAGTACATGTTTCATAGAGTTGTTGGTTGATTTGACATTTACAACTGTAATGCCTCTCTTGGGACAGGCAATAAAGAACGAGTTAATAATATATGTTGCACAACTGAGGTTTGGGAGGCTTAGGATTTTTTAAAATTTTCCTTCCATCTGCAATGCATGATGTTCGTGTGAAGGTGGCGCTAAAATAATGTGAGAGCTATCGGCTCTGGAGCCCCAGACCTTTTTTTTTGGAAAGCCATTTTCTAGCTATTGCCACTAAAAATCAGGATATTAAGTAAAACAATAATAATGATAATTTTCAACACAAACTCAATAATGCATTTAATGACCCTCCTCTCTTAGCCTCCCTTAATTCTAATGTAGGCAAGGCAGATTCCACACAGTCTGGATTTTGATTTGGAGCCTGATTCTGCCAAATAATAATAATAATAAATTAAGGAATAGTTCCTGACAATTAGTAACAGTTATGGAAGCCACTGCAAGGGGCCAAACTAGGTGATTAAGAACAAGGCCAAGCGCGGTGGCTCACGCCTGTAATCCCAACACTTTGGAAGGCCGAGGTGGGTGGATCACCTGAAGTCAGGAGTTCAAGACCAGCCTGGCCAACATGGTGAAACCCTGTCTCTACTAAAAACACAGTAATTAGCCAGGCTTGGTGGCACGTTCCTGTAGTCTCATATTCGGGAGGCTGAGGCAGAAGAATCACTTGAACCCAGGAGACAGAGGTTGCAGTGGGCCAAGATTGCGCCACCACTGCACTCCAGCCTGGGTAACAGACCGAGACTCCGTCTCAAAAAAAAAAAAAAAAGATCATATAATTAAGTCTTCTATGTTTTCTACCAGTTAGGTAACATTAAACTAGAACAGGAAATGTGATGATGTTTTCAGCAAGGTGTTTGATGATTCATCTTGTGGTATCCCCTGGGGATACCACATAGTTGGATTCATAACTCACTAATTACTGTTGAACGTACTGTTGATTAATGGATCAATGTCAATCTGGAAAGGAGAGAAGAGAGTCTTTGCTGGCACAAAACCAAGCTATGTTTTCAGTCCTGATCTGTTTAATAGTTTTGTCAGTGAGCATTTCAGAAAGAGAGCTTAAAACACCAGGTGCCTACTGTGTGTAAGTCACAGAGTTTTCACAGCTCTTATATGTTTGTCATTGCAAAAAGCCCTAGGAGGGGGCAGGACACATTAAAACTGACCAGATAAACTTTTGGCTGTTGTACAACGTTTCAAGTGGGAAAAAGCAACTTAACCTCTAGGAACAGGGTTGGGGTGGACCAGCTTCTTCAACAGCATTGAGAGGGAAGCATGATTTGACAGTAATGCTATCACGGTGTCATTTGAATTGATGTTTCCCAACAATCACAAGGGGTCTTGCACTAAATTTTGTGGGCAGAGTAACTGTAACAATATAGAGACAGTTGAATAAAAAGTATAACCACTAGGGCCATTATAAAAAGCTGTAAGTCTTCAAATTATGAGTTAAATGCCTCTGTGTTTTCTGGTAAAGAAATGTTGACATTGGTGAGAGCAAGGATCTTCCTCTAATTCTTCTCAGCAACTGGTATAGAAGAAAAGCAAGGGTCTCACAAGAAGCAAGGTGAGAGCCTAATGATAACCTAAGGGTGATGTCCCAGTTACTCCTGCCATGTAACACATTATCCTAGCATTTACTGGCTTAACGCAGCAACATTTGTTTTTTTCTCACAAATCGGCAATATGAGCTAGACTGATGGAGACAACTCCTTTGCTTTACTTGGTGTCAGCTGGGACAACAGCTTGAAGGCTGGGTCTGGAGTCATTTCTACTCACATGTCTGGCAGTTAATTCTGGGAGGTGGGAGGACTCAAGCAGCTGGGGACTGGAAATGGGGAGGCTCCTCATGAATCTTTGTCTCTGTGTGGTTTCTGCAGCATGGTGGCTATACATAGCTGGACTTCGTACATCTTGGCTCAGGGCCCCCAAGGCACATTTCCCAAAAGGAGGTGGAAACAGGTAGAAGCTTATTTCTTCTTATGACTTAGCCTCATAAGTCATGCAGCATCCTTTCCACCGCATTTTCATTCATGGAGGCAGCCACGAAGGCTCACCCCTCGTCCTGGGGAGGGGAATTAGACTTGACCTTTCAATAAAAGAATCTTTAAGGTTTGAAGGGTATGTAGATCTGCAAATATTGCTGTGGCCATTTTTGGAAAATATAGTTTGCCCCAGGTGATCAAATGAGACAGCCATACAATTAGCAGCTGAGACTGTGGAACATCAGAACAGCCATGGAGGGGCCACATAGTGCTCACAATAGGCAAGTGAATTCAAAAAGAATGAGGTGACCATCTGCAAGTCCATGAGTACCAACCCCTATCCCTGCCATCAAGGAAGGAAAGCATTCTGGCAGCTGGAGTTTCAGGGATGAGATCTGAGTAAATGTCACACCATTCTGGCCCCTAGGATTATCCTTTTCTCTGCTGGGGGGCCTGGTAAATGTGGATTACACATCTGTGATATTAATGAGAACATGAGAGATGCTGATCAAAGCTATGGACACTCAACACTGAGAGGAATGTCAAATGACAGATCTGGTTTCTCACTATAGCTGCCAACACCTCTCAGATCCCAGTTCCAGAAAAAGAGGACAACTATCTGTTTTTAAACCTAATAGTACGAGAAGAGTCCTTCAAGTCAATTGTATCTTCTACTACTCTACAGGACTCAACATAATCATCACTGAATCCATTTCTTCTGATTGCCAGGCACTGTGCTAGGTGCTGGGATATATAAGAGAGCTTTTTAACACAAATGCACACACCTAATTAGCCAGCACGCAAGACTAACAAAGGATGAATCATTGGCCAGTAAGAAATCTTAAATATGTTAGTTAAATATGGAAAGCTGAGTTCATTTACCACAGAAGGAGCACTTACAATTAAATTATGACAGTGGCTGGGCGCGATGGCTCACGCCTGTAATCCTAGCGCTTTGGGAAGCCCAGGCGGGCAGATCATGAGGTCAGGAGTTCGAGACCAGCCCGACCAACATGGTGAAACCCCATCTCTACTAAAAATACAAAAATTAGCTGGGCATGGTGGTGCACGCCTGTAATCCCAGCTACTCAGGAGGCTGAGGCAGGGGAATCACTTGAGCCCAGGAGGCGGAGGTTGCAGTGAACCAAGATCACAAGATCGCGCCACCACACTTCAGCCTGGGTGAGAAAGCAAGACTCCGTCTCAAAAAAAAAAAAAAAAAAATGACAGTAAAACACATTCCAATAGTCTATCCAATAAGCAGAGAAGGAGGCCACACTCTGCATTGCCTGCATTATCCATCCCAGGATTTGTGCCCTGGGCCTCACGAGCCCAATCTGCTGCTGAGCAAGTGGTTAAAGCGTGTTCCCTTCGTGCGTGGCCATTGCCCTTGTAGGGGCATTTTGAAGACATGGAAGAAGACCTTCACTGCTAGAGATCTGGCAGAAAGTTACAGCACTTGGTATGACCTGCTGCCTTTCCCCACCAGCACTGAGGTAACCAGATCATCTCTGTTTGCCTGGTACTTTTTCTGTTTTAGCACTGAAAGTCCCATATCCCAGAAACTTCTCAGTCCCAGGCAAACCTGGACAGTTGATCCTTCTAAGCCCCAGCGTGAAAGGTGCTGCTTGCACGGAAGCCCCTGCAGCTCACGTCATTCAAAACTGTTATGAGCAAGTGCAGAGTGGTGGCTGAAGGCACAGGAGAGGCTAGAGCCAGGCTGAGTTCTGAGACTGTCCGATGTCACAGACTGGCACACACTGAAAACAACATTCTACATTGCACATTGATGCAGGGGACGGGGAGAAAATAATTTTCTTTGGTACAAGTTGTATATGCACCCTCTTGCTTTATATTAAAGATAAATAAGGGCCGGGCGCGGTGGCTCAAGCCTGTAATCCCAGCACTTTGGGAGGCCGAGACGGGCGGATCACGAGGTCAGGAGATCGAGACCATCCTGGCTAACACGGTGAAACTCCGTCTCTACTAAAAATACAAAAAACTAGCCGGGCGAGGTGGCGGGCGCCTGTAGTCCCAGCTACTCCGGAGGCTGAGGCAGGAGAATGGCGTAAACCCGGGAGGCGGAACTTGCAGTGAGCTGAGATCCGGCCACTGCACTCTAGCCCGGGCGACAGAGCAAGACTCCGTCTCAAAAAAAAAAAAAAAAGATAAATAAATTATTACATGTACTATGTGATAAAAACATAAGCATAATTAGAATTCGCTTTCATTTCAGTTGTCCATTTATTTTAATGAATAATGTTAAACACTTATACATACTAAGAAGATAGGCTACTTAACATGGTTATGGGCTTAGAGGCCTCTGGGGGAAAAATACATATATTATATATTTATAAATAAATATAATATATAAAATATAAATATATAATATAAAATTTATAATATAATGCATAATATAAAAATTTTATATTATATATAAAAATAAATATATTATATATATATATATTTTTTTTTTTTTGACAGAATCTCACTCTGTCACCCAGGCTGGACTGCAGTGACACAGTCATGGTTCACTGCATCCTTGACCTCCTGAGCTCAAGCCATCCACCCATCTCAGCCTCTCAAGCAGCTGGGACCACAGGTGCATGCCACCATACCTGACTAATTTTCATATTTTTGTAGAGATGAGGTTGAAAATATCTTTAAAATTGTCTTTTTCTAATGGTATGTTGGCAAAATTCTCCCACTTTTGTTTGCTGTATTCCTTTAAAAATTTATTATTTTAAAAATGCTGCTTATTAATTTTTTTATCTAGAGATGGGGATCTCACTATGTTGCCCAGGCTGGTATTGAACTCCTGGGCTGAGGTGATCCTCCCACCTTGGCCTCCCAAAGGGCTGGGATTACAGGCAGGAGCCACCATGCTCAGCCAGTTTACTCTATTATTTTTAAAATTTTTGTTTGTCTCTTTTTGTTTGTTGTGCAGTTATTAATTTTATGAATCTCCTTAAGGTAAATTTTTTTTTACCTTAAGGGATTTTTACAATCTAGATAATAAAATATATTAGTTGTTTGACATAAACAGTGATATTTCAGATTTTTGGCTGACTTGGACTCCTGACAGCTGGCAACAGCCTACCGGCTGTTCTGAGAGTCCCTGTCACAGTCTTAGCTTGATGGCACAGCTTGCTTGCAAAAACCCTCAAGAAGGAAAGCCCAGAACCAGCAGAGAACACTTTTTGTTTTTTTGAGACCTAGTCTCACTCTGTCGCCCAGGCTGGGGCGCAGTGGCGCGATCTCTGCTCACTGCAAGCTCCGCCTCCCGAGTTCACGCCATTCTCCTGCCTCAGCCTCCCGAGTAGCTGGGACTACAGGCTCCCGCCACCACGCCCGGCTAATTTTCTTTTGTATTTTTCAGTAGAGACGGAGTTTCACCGTGTTAACCAGGATGGTCTCGATCTCCTGACCTCGTGATCCGCCCGCCTCAGCCTCCCATAATGCTGGGATTACAGGCGTGAGCCACCGCGCCCATCTGCAAAGAACATTTTTTAAAAATGTTCTTCTGTTTCCATGAGAGGGCACTGAATGCTGTGTAAAAGGATGGAGCCGGTGCATTCTATCAAGTACGGAGAGTCATGCAGGGAAACCGATTGGTTGCTGTCCAGCTTCTAGGTTATTCTAGTGTCATATTAACTCCCCTTTCCGGTTGGTGCCAGGCCTATTCATGCCCACCCCTCCCCATGTGACTCAGGGAGGGGCTCTCTGTACACTTGGCAGCCAGAGAAAAGCCCACGGTCTCTAGTGTAGAGATGAAGTGGGCACAGTTACATCAAAAGGAGAGAGGGAGAGCTCACTCATGAAAGTTTTAATTTGGTATAAAGAAACAATCAGAAGCAATTGCAGGTTTCTTCAATGGGAAAAATAAGATTAAAACAATATGCTTCATTGCTTAATTAAACATTTGTTGAACAGCCGCTATGTTTATGAACTTTAGGAGGCACTGGGAAACCAAGGATGCCAGAGTCCAACTCCTGCAAGGAGGAGTCCAGCCAGTGCAGGGTGGGGTGCAGGCCGTGCTCCAGCCTGTCCTCCGCAGCTGATCCCTGAGCTCAGACTCCTCCCAACACACAGCATAAGAAGGTGCCTTCCAATCTAGTAGGCATCCTAACAATGCCTACTAGGGCGTACAAAACTAGGATTTGCTGAAGATGAGTCTGGCTTTCTTGTCTGTCTGTCTGTCTTTCTTTCTTTCTTTATCTTTCTTTCTTTCTTTAACTTTCTTTCTTTCTGTCTGTCTGTCTGTCTTTCTTTCTTTCTGGCTTTCTTTTCTCTTTCTTTCTCTCTTTCTCTTTCTTTCTTTCTTTCTTTCTTTCCTTCTTTCTTTCTTTCTTTCTCTCTCCCTCCCTCCCTCCCTCCCTCCCTCCCTCCCTTCCTTCCTTCTTCCTTCCCTCCCTTCCTTCCCTCCTTTCTCTCTCTTTCTTTCTTTTCCTTCCTTCCTCCCTCCCTCCCCTCCCTCCCTTCCTTTCTTCCCTCCTTTCTGTCTCTTTCTCTCTCGTTCTCTCTCTTTCTCTCTTTCTTTCCCTCTCTCTTTCTTTCTTCTTTCTTTTTTGAAATAGAGTTTCACTCTTGGTCTCCAGGCTAAAGTGCAGTGGCACAATCTTGGCCCACTGCAACCTCTGCCTCCCAGGTTCAAACGATTCTCCTGCCTCAGCCTCCCAAGTAGCTGGGATTACTGGTGCCCGCCACCACACCTGGCTAATTGTTTGTATTTTTAGTAGAGACAGGGTTTTCACCATGTTGCCCAGGCCAGTCTCAAACTCCTGACCTCAAGTGATCTGCCCACCTCGGCCTCCCAAATTGCTGAGATTACAAGTGTGAGCCACTGTGCCCTGGCCTGGTTTACTTTTTTTTCTTTTTCCTTTTTTTTTTTCTTTTTGAGGAAGAGTTTCCCCTTGTCACCCAAGCTGGAGTGCAATGGCGCAATCTCGGCTCACTGCAACCTCCGCCTCCTATAATTCCAGCTACTCAGGAGGCTGAGGCATGAGAATCACTCGACCGCTGGGATTCCAGGCACATGCCCCCATGCCTGGCTAATTTTTGTATTTTCAGTTGACATGAGGATTTCACCATATTGGCCAGGCTCATCTCAAACTCCTGACCTCAAGTCATCCGCCCACCTTGGCTTCCCAAAGTGCTGGGATTACAGGTGCGAGCCACAGTGCCTGCCCTGGTTCTGGTTTTCTCCACTCCTGCAGCATATGGCTTTCATCACCTTCTCCCACCTCCCCTTCCTCCTCCTTCACACACATTCTTCTTTGAAAATGTCATCACCGCCTCCTCTGTGTATGGCACGGAACCAAATCCTGGCCACTGCTATTCACAGCGAGAGAAGCAGGCCATAGTAGAGGAGCTGTGCCAAGCAGGCCCTGTGCTGTCAGGACAGCAGTAAGTTGTAGCTGCTCCAGACCTGACACATGTGCTCTGAAAGGTGACTTCTTTTCTGGTTGATGAATGCATCTGAATGGAAAGTGTTCGAATGATAGGAACTTGAAATCACACTTATTTTAATATTTAATAAAATGCCTTGGCTAAGGAATAAACTAAGCAATTGGGGCAGCTGCAAAAAATCAAAGTCTGACAACCTCATGGTTATAGCCCTGTTTCCAGAGTAGTAGGCTCCCTGGCTCTGCCCTTGTGCACCCCAAAACAGCCTGGCCTGTAAGTGGAAAAGTACATGTGGCATGAGTATGTGTGTGTGTGTGTGTGTTAGAGACACCATCAGAGAGTGGCAGGGCAGAGACAGAACTTAGGCTCATAGCTGCTGGTGGGTTAGAATTTCTACTCAGGGTTGGAGCTCAGGTAACCTGGCCGGGGGTGAGGTAGAAGTGGGGAGGCAGCTGACACCTTACAAAGTGGCGCTCACATAGCATTTTATGTTCAACTGAGAAAACACCAGTCATTCATAGCAAAGAAAGGGAAGTGCTGGTGGAAATTAGAGTGCCCCAGGCCCCATCCCTATCCACTCCAGGTCACCCTGTATGCCCCTATTCTCTGCTCAGGTTCTCTGGTCAATAATTTTTCCCTGGACACATGAATAACACAAGGACTTTGAACTTACACTTCATTACATCAGAAAGTCACTGAACCTTGACCTGTTAGTTTTGGATTTTCTACAGAGATAATGCTGCCGCCCCTCTTTACAATCTTCTCTTTCCATGTAGTCTCTGTTGGTTTAAACTGTCCTTGGTAACCATTTCCTATCCCTTCTTAAATGTGGTGTTCCCAAATTTCTTTTGGTTAAATGTTGTATTCTCTGTTCACTTCTCAGAATATGCTGTGTATTAGTATACAGTGAGTGGGCATTGTTTTTTAGCAGTGATCAAATGACATAGGGACTATGAGAGGACCACTCCCTTCTTCAGGGCACGACTGCCTGACCTGGGCACTGCTGCCTTCTCCTAGACACTGCTGCCTGTTGCTGGGCACTGCTTCCTCGACCTGGGCTCTGCCCAGCTACTGGACCCTGCCCGGCTACTGGACCCTGCCCTCTCCTGCCCCAGCTGAGGCCACAGAGCACCCAGGGTCATCCAGAGTTCTGTGCAGACTGTAGAAGAAGGCCTCTTTTTTCTGCTGTGTTACAAGCTGTCAACAGGCATCAAAACAGAGATGTCTGAACTTCCTGGTGTCCTCTAGGGACAGTCTCTTCAGTTCTTACTTGTAACAGAACTCGGATAGGAGTTCAAAGTAGGGCTGAGCCACAAGCCAAATCTAAGCGACACTCTTGCTGTTCCCATTGACCACAGAGGCTGTGTTACCAGGCCAGGTCTGTTGGTCCCAACTCGCCAGCCCTACTGCAGGTGTTCTGTCCCACTAGTCCCCAGAGAGCAGCAGCACAGCTTGGAGGAGGCTGAGGCTCTGGGACTACACAAAACATACTAGCTATCTATGCAACTCTGTCCTGTTTAATTCAGGAGCAGGAGCTCAAACTTTTAGAAGCCATGGGACACATACTGGAAAAGAAAAATCAAAGCTCGGCCAGGCATGGTGGCTCCTGCCTGTAATCCCAACATACTGGGAGGCCAAAGCAAGCAGATCGCCTGAGGTCAGGAGCTCAATGCCAGCATGGCCAACATGGTGAAACCCCATCTCTACTAAAAATACAAAAAATTAGCCAGGGCTGCTGGTGGGCACCTGTAATCCTAGCTACTCAGGAGGCTGAGGCAGGAGAATTGCATGAACCCAGGAGGCAGAGGCTGCAGTGAGCTGAGATTGTGCCACTGCACTCCAGCCTTCCACTCCAACAAGAGCGAAACTCTGCCTCAAAAAAAAAAAAAAAGAAAGAAAGAAAAATCAGATGCAGAAAAGGCTTTTGACAAAATTCAACAGCCCTTCATGCTAAAAACGCTCAATAAATTCGGTATTGATGGAACGTACCTCAAAATAATAAGAGCTATTTATGACAAACCCACAGCTAATATCATACTGAATGGACAAAAACTGGAAAAATTCCCTTTGAAAACTGGCACAAGACAGGGATGCCCTCTCTCACCACTCCTATTCAACATAGTGTTGGAAGTTCTGGCTAGGGCAATCAGGCAAGAGAAAGAAATCAAGGGTATTCAGTTAGGAAAAGAAGAAGTCAAATTGTCCCTGTTTGCAGATGACATGATTGTGTATTTAGAAAACCCCATCGTCTCAGCCCAAAATCTTCTTAAGCTGATAAGCAACTTCAGCAAAGTCTCAGGATACAAAATTAATGTGCAAAAATCACAAGCATTCTTATACACCAGTAACAGACAAGCAGAGAGCCAAATCAGGAATGAACTTCCATTTACAATTGCTTCAAAGAGAATAAAATACCTAGGAATCCAACTTACAAGGGATGTAAAGGACCTCTTCAAGGAGAACTACAAACCA